>NC_090926.1:74298368-74615099 GCF_040938575.1 Ambystoma mexicanum | reverse complement strand
GGCAGTGGGATCTTCGTCTAACTTTATTGTTTTTGCCAAAATGGAATTTATGTCTGGCGTATCAGGATACATTATCCCCAGTGCTCCCCAAACTTGTGCCCTATAATTATTGAAAGCCGCTCCATCGTAGGAGTTTGTGTCTAATTGAATTCCCCGATATCCCGCTTTCTTCCACTACTCCAGTTCCCCCATCAAGGCCATACAAAGGTTTTCATGTCTCCAATTACCAACATGATACCAAATGTTTGTTTTTCTAGAGCATAAATCCACTTCCCCACTGCTGCAGTGAGTGAGGAAAGTGTCTTCATTAAGTTATTCCGATCCATGGGTGACCACGGACATAATACTCCCTTCCCTGACCCTTCTGGAGTAGTGGGTATTGAGTCATTTTTGCCTTTACGAGGGCTTCCCCTATCTGTCCTTGCCCTCTCCCTATAGCCATGCAGGCTTCACAGCATATCCGAAGACCCCATTGCATACTTTGCAGAGTCCTTACTAGAGAGGGAGGCATTGCTTCCTGTCCTCCTTGCTGTTGTCTGTCTCCAAGCCATCCTCCTCTTCCTCCTCTGTCCCTTCTATAATATCCCCTGATCCTTCTGTGGGGATGACCACACCCTCAGGTCTGTTGTAGCAAGCTGCCTCTCTTCCCCTTCATTTAATTCCACATCTATAGCAGTGCTTTCTTTTTCCATGTACACACTTACTCTCTGTATGACAGATTTATCTAGCCATATGAGAATCTGACCATGTCTCCATCTTCCTTCCTTCACTTCCTGTGTTTCCCTGTTCTCGTCTTCCTGCTTTTTACTCCTATCCTGTGTACCCATGTCACTTCCCTCTCTACTAACCCTGCTGCTTCTTCCTGATTCCGCCTTTCTTGACTTTCTACTATTCTCCATGATCTATCCTCTATCCTGGAAGCAGGGGGGCTAATTCTCCCCTCACTGACACATCTACTCCTTATAACCCTCTCTCGTTCTGGCTCTTCTAGTCCCAAGGTTAATGCTGATTTATCCTTAAGATAGACTTTTCGTCTTATCTCTTCCATTCAGGGTCCACCAACAAACTTTACTAAAGAAGGCATTACCCTTCTGCTTCACTAATACTCCTGTCATTTGTATACCCTTCCGCGTGTGACCAAGGATAGCACCCATGTGGGGGCAGTGCAGAAAGAATTCCTACACGTTCCTTGTCCCTTCTTCCAGAGCCACAACTTTCTGGGCCTTCCCACCCTTTTCATATAACCTCCATAGCTCCAAGATATTCAGTTTATTGTCCAATATTGACCCCTTATGTTTGGTCCCTAAGAAAGTACACAGATTTTCCAATGTATCCATATGATAGGACCCTTCAACATTTTTATTTTATGTCCCGGGAGCACTTGGCATAAAGGACTCAATGGAGTTTCCATGTTTCAACAAAAATCCCAGAAAATCCTGATATTATTAAAGAAAACCCCAACTCATCAATACAAAAAGGACCATGCAAAAATTCAATTTCTGTCCCTTAAAAGATTTTCCCCGCACTCACTCTCTGCACTCAATTATTTATCATAACCATATCAATAACTATGTATTCCTCAACTGCACAAAAAAGACAACATCTTATTAAAACACACCGGGTCAAATCCTTTCCATTCCTTTGCGATTTCATCTTCAAGCTAGCATATGAGGAGCGCAGTGTTTTCCACTACAAAACTGCTGTATCACTTCCTCTTTTCAATAGTATGCCACTTTCTACTACAGATCCATCTTCCCCCGAAACTACTGGAGGAGACCCACAGTATGTTAGACTAACCAAGAAACTCGAGGTGCTAGGTCTGCCTGCGCAATTAGTACAAGTAAGACCTTACCAAAATATGCCCCAGAAAGGTATCTATGGATGGTTTTACCATAAGATGCCACCTCACTAAAGTGAGGGCTCCAGCCAACAAGACAAGCAACCGGAAGAGCATTGAGACTATCCCCACAAATAACACACTGCGCTGAAAGACTACACCTCTAAAATAACAAACTAGATAATACAAAATTTAACAAAATACACGATTCAAACACTTCCTGAACACATTCACTCTTCAGCCTGCTTAGTCCCTTCTATTCCCACAAACACATTTCTTGCCCTACCTAAAAAACATGTTTCCTTTTTCTCTTATTACACCCCACTTGGTTTACCTGACAAAAATACACTTACATGGACGTCGAAACCTCAGAGCGCTCCAAACTGGTGCTCCCAGTCGGTTCTGCTTCACAGCTGGGCTGCAGAACTTCCTCATCGGGGACCAGACAGGCCTCCTGGTGCCTGCAAACCACTTCTTTTTTGTGCACAAGCTGGTCCCTCAAGAGAAGAACCACAGTTGAGCTGGATGAACAGGAGAGCCCCAAGATTTTCAGAGAGACCTAAGGTACCTATCTGGCTTGCCAAATTGTATGCACGGACCTTTAGCTCCTCCACTTTATCCAAATTAGGCCCACCCCTAGAATTAATAAGTGTGCCTTTTGTCCATAAAGTAAGTTTACTGTACAAATAGCCGGGAGGGGGCTTAGATGACATCTAACAGTCACACTAACCCTGGTCTCTCTGAACCACACAAAGAACACATATTATATACAGTTTGCAAAGATTAATACACACCCTCAGATACTGTTACAAAGGCATCCTCCCAAACTTGATTGGTGGCCCTGTACAGAGAAATCTAAAACCCACACAGTTTATTGGGCACAGACATTATAACACAATCCCCTAAAAACATATCATTACAAGGTTTACATTTTCAACACACCCCTTCCTAAAAACCCCTCCATATTTGGTGGCAGCCTTACCTCTTAGTTACACAATAGCACAATTCTTATTAATGATGCACACGGACCTGCCCTAAAATACCTAAGCACATGAAGAGGAGAGAAAGACACGTAGATTCCCTTTTGGCCTATTTGTGTTTGCTAACCGCATTGCCCAAAGCTGTCCGGTGTCAGATATTTATGACTACTGACTTTTCAGATTCACATGAGTTCTGCCTACTCTCTGACAACACAATCACTCTACTGAAATATACTACTACTGATCTCTGTAAGTGTCCTGGGAGAAGCCACCTATTAAAAAAACCCTGCAAGTTTCACAAATTCCTATCGCTTACAACAATGATCTCTCCTGTTTACCATAGATAGACCGATTTACAAAACCTGCTCTCTGTCTGCTGACGGGCCTGTGCAATGATTGCGAAAAAAACTCTTCTAATTAATCCACAATATGGTGACCCATGATACACAAAGCAACCACACCTCATATATTTCATATCTTTTACTAAATTCAAAAAAATACTTCCCATGCTTCTGTACCATTATGTGTGTGTGTTTTAAACCTATTATGATCTCCTCTCATGACCGCCATTCATACAGCTACACTCCACGTGAACATATTGATTACCTGCCTCACCTGACTGTGGAGGGTCCTTCCGTGTGACAATGTTTCATTGTTATGTTTCTGCGGGCATGCAAATCTACAAATGTATCACCTCTACACAAAATAACACAAAGTAACCTAAATGTAACACGTATCCCATTTACCACAAATATTGCAATATTTGTAGCAATTTGCGAAAGTGACAGAAATGACGATGATGATGTGTCCACCCACCAGTCAGTGGTATGACGCACAGAGTTCAACCTTTTCCAATTTACCATCAGTATAAACAGTGAGTGGTTTCCTAGCACATCCCCATGGATATTGGGTAATAGGACTACTGCAATCTCCGGTTATCCCCGTTTTACAACGTTGCGGATGTAGGTGGATTTATAACTAATGCAGGCAAATTGGGTTGTCAGTTTGCGACCTGTAGGATCAGAGCATGTGCTGAAGGTGATTGATGTTTTTTCTGCTGTTAGTGGTCTCCGTTTATCTCGGATTGGTGATGGGTTTTTAAAATGGCAAATGAGGCTTCAAATACAAAAAAAGAGGTCAGATCTGGCTTTCTTTTACATTAAATCAAAAATTAGTCATGGGCGATCCTCTATGAGAACGAACTGTCAGGAAACTGCGTCGGACCGGGAAAACCAGAACTCGGATTCCAGCAAAGTCTGTACTCCCTAGTTCCTCCTCACCTTCACACTCTCAGGTAACTGTGCCACGTAATCCTAAGGCCGTGAATATCTGCCATGTATCAGTTAGACAGCATTGGAAGTTACCATGGAAACGAGCTCCTTCTGCATTCCTCCAGTCACGTGTCTTTTCAAGTTAAGCCTTGTTTCATCTGGTCACATGATCTATGGATCCTATTAATGCGTTTTTGAATCGCTGCTTCTAAATTAGTTTCCTACAGCCTTTGAAACTTTGACTGAACTTGCTTTCTTGGTTACCTACATCCAACGGAATCTCCTTGTCTTGCTCCTTGTCTGTTTGTTCATGAAAACCACGTTACAACTCTTGGAACGCTCTTGACCTGCTACTCTGGCCGATTTTGCACTTCATTCTGTCTGCATGGATATTGACCCGGAACCCTCGACAGTTCTTCCTGTTCACACAATTGGGTGTTGATCACACGCATTCAAACTTTATCCCTGCACTGCCCTAGGAGTCCTTGCTCCCTTACCTTGAAACTCTTTCCCTCGCGTGTACACGGACTACCTTCAGGAACCTCATTAGACGTCCTCGTGTCGGTGGGTGTTAGGAGGAGCATTTCTTCTTCAGTTGAACTTGGACTGCTTCCTGGGAACTCTACTAGGCGTCCTCGTGCCATCGGGTGTTAGGAGGAGTCTTCTTCACATTGTTTGACCTGGGACTGACTTCTGGGAACTTTGCTAGGTGTCCGTTTGACGGCGGGTGTTAGGAGGAACAATTCTTCACCCCAGTTGGACAAGGATCATGTTACAGCTGGTAGGTCATCCCAACATCATTCCCTCCCTAATCCTTGTCCGGATCCTTCAATCTGCAGAACCCCACTCTTGGACATCTGGTAAGAGGGTTGTCCTGTTTTGTTATACTGTTCATGATACGGCTATTCTTCTTGGTAATCTAACCCAATTCAATTATACTGTTGTCCACTTCATAGGATGCGCCTGTTTACATATCATCAGGATCACTGATCTTAGTACTGGGACCTTATCTGCTAGTCCAAAGGTACTATTCCTTGATCTTGCCTTGTAATTTGTTCACATGCATACATTTTGTACTAACCTTGACTTTCCTTTGCAGGTCAGTGGAATCCTGTGGCGTCCATCCATCTTTGGGTCAATTAACTCCTCAGGCGATTGTTATACATCCCTGAGAGGTACATTGGCAGAAAGAACTCGACTACACGGCGGGTTCAACTGCCGGAGCAGAACTCCAACCAATAATACTCGATAGTTCTGACACGAACATGGCAAAAATGGCCTGTTCTTTGGGAAGGTACCCACTCTAGAGTCTGCAGCCACACTTTAGCTCACTGCACCTCTCACAGATGGGAAATATCCATTTGCATATCATTCTTTGTACCGCGCACATGGGCAGTCCAGCACCGAAATGCTCTGGCAATTCCTCTCTGAACAAGAGTACAGTACCAACAGCAACCCCATACACGTGTTTCAGTCTTTTTGGGCATCATCAGTGAGGTGGAGCTGTGCCTCTCTGAGAAAAGCGAGCAAGGGGTCCACTTCTGGATTCCCCTGGTAACACAGAGAATTGCCTAGCATTTCGGTGCTGGACTGCCGCTGGGCAGGGCAAAGACTGATATGCAGGGATATTTCTTCTCCGTAAAAGGGACAGTGAGCTAAAGACTTGGTTGAGACTCTCCCAGGGGCCATCCACCCAAGAACAGGTCAATGGGCTGTGTTCGTGCTGGTAGAGAGACTCCCAGAACCCCCTTTGTTTTGCATATTAAGTAACTTTGAGTCTCACCAATCCAGATATGGACCCCTTGCTCACTGTTCTCAGAGTTGCTCACTATGTGGCAGCCCTGAGGCTTAGAATGTGAACAAAATAGCATTAATACAGTCGCAAAGGATACAATCAAGCAGGGGGTGATCTTCAAAGCTATAGTCCTTGTCCAAATATCCCTAAACAGTTGTGCACTAGTCTAATCATGAAATCTGCTCGAAAAGTGCCATAATTGTGTCCTAAAAAAAATACAAGTATTTGTGGGTGGGGGATAAAAAGGGGGTGGAAGCGTTTGGGGTATGGGCAGTAAGGAAGGGGAAAGTGGTTAAAAAGAAATCAAACTACCATAGGTGAAGTGACATGGAACCCCTCACAACTTATTATGATTAAGAGCGAGGTCATCCTCCTAGTCATTATGTTGCAGGAGAGGAAAAGGCCCCCCCAAAAGTGCCCCAAGAACATCTAGTAAATGATGTGTTTCGGGAGGCTAGGACTGATTGTCATGGACCAGAATTCTGACAGTGGCTAGGGTGTGGGTTTATTTTTCGCGAGCGTTAACCAGAAGGCAGCTGGGGTGAGATATGTGTTGCTGGATGATGGTCTAGTCCACCTTGAAGGTCCCTTGCGGTGTTGTCAGAAGGTGGAAAAGGCAAGCATCAAGACTGAACACTGCCGTAGGAAAACTCCTTCTAAGTGTAGCCTATGGCTTTTCCCTGTTCCACAGCCGCTTCCTCTGGCATAATAGATGCAGCAAGAACTCAGAGACAAGCCAAGCAGTGCTAAAGCTGTTGGGGATTGGGCCAGAATGTTGTCCAAGACAGGCGAGCAATGCGTAATGTGTGTGTGTGTTTGAACATGTCTTCCTGGGCAGGCAGATTTGTCACTGACACTGCCTACCTGCGTGCTTATCTATTTATGTGTGCATTATATGGGTACATGTGTGCATGGCCTTGTGTCAATGAATGAATGTCTGTTTTCAGGTTTCCTGCCCTGTGCACGTATGTGCCTTGTATGCACATGGCGTGAGCATCTTGGCTTGCAATGGCATACCATATATGTGCTTGGAGAGTCACACCACATAGCAGATAATATGAAATGTGCATGGCAATTCGGAAAATTGGACATACATAGCCCTGGGGCAATATGTGAAATGGCATGACAATATGTTCTGAACCTGATCCTTGCATGGCCATGTGAAAACTGGTATGATATTTTTCTTGCAGCTATGACAAATGTACAGTGCGGATTTCTTAGTGCAATAAAGACACGTGTTTGCCAATTTGTCCTTAACAGGGACGACGTGTATGTGGCTAGCAATTCTCTCGAGGCAAGGAAGAAACCGGTATGAACATATGTGCTTAATGGGGCATTTTGTACTTAGCATGATCATATGAAAACTAGCAGAGTAGTGTTGTGGGCCCAATGTAGAAGTCATAGTCCGCTTAGATGGGGCAAGGTCGAACTAGAATTTTAGTGTGGAAATTAGCCTTACGTTCTTCTGCCAATAATAAAGAAACCTTCATGCTAATGTCAGAGCAGGAATAAACGTCCTTTCAGTGCTATGTAGAAACTGTTCTGACCATGTGTGGTAAACAGAATAATATGAACATGACAGAAAAATATGCCTAATGAGGAGTACGCGAAGCCGGATACGCAGGGTGTCTGCGATCTATCAAGACCTAGTCAGTAAGGATAGGATTAGTGCTGTTTAACAACACACTGCCAGCAGAGGTCTAAGTCCCTAACAGCAGTGGGCTAACCTTTTTCCGGAGTACTCCATTCCATTATTCTAATGATCTTTTCAAGATCGAGCACTCACTCCTATTGGGAGTAGTGTTGACAATTACTGTATTGAAACTGTGATCATGAACTCACAGGGGCCCAGGGAGACTAAATGTACATAATCCTAAACTCCATTAGTGTTGGTTAATATAGTTGTCACTATGTTAATACCAATAGATACCGTACAGGGTGTGTGTAGTGGTTTGAGTGTAATTGATCTACATGGTGTTTCTCCACACCTACGAGATGTGATGAGATGTAGGGAGAATTGTTTAGCAAGCAACGGGAGCCGCATTTGTATTTCTTTTCTACCTCGATATGAATAGGTTTTCAGTGGAAACTTGAATCTTGTAGGGATATTGGTGTGTTTGAATACAGTGTGTGCAAATGTGCACCCAATACCAGGGGCGTTGCTAGGGGGGGGCCTAAGGGGGCTATAGCCCCTGATCTTCTGGTTGTAGCCCCGGATAGTATCTCAGGAGCTATAGCCAAAAGACTAGCTAGCCCCCAGTCCCAACAGTTCTGACATCAGCATAGCCCCGGGTCTTTTCCAGACCTAACAACTCCCCTGCCCAATACCAAGGGCACACAAAGTCTTGGCACACTACTTTTCTTATATAGTGTTGCTTTACCATTTTCGTGGGTGCCTCGATGTATTGTGATTAAGAGGCTCCATGCAATTGCGCATGATGGCTAAGGACTGCACTCCAGATGCACTTGACGACATTTCATTCGTTTTTTTTAGCATCGCTGTAGTGGCAGTAGGGTCCGAATATGAAATTCACAAGCGACCTACAGACAGTATGGCATTGGCCAACCATGTTCTTACGTATGGCCATTACATTGGCAAGCTAGGAGTCTTGTTCTATGAAGGGGCATTGAAAACTGCCATGGCACCTCTTCCGTGTCAAAAAATGAAATAGTAGCTTGCTGGCACATTGTTATGGCAGTGGAGTTAGTCGTGATTACCCGGCAGCCACTCCGCAGTTTGTTAAAGGAAACTCAATCTGCTGGGGTGCTTATAAAGACTATTGCCGGTACACTGGTAAACATGTACATTTTCACACAAATAATGGGCCCAAAGGACTGCATCAATACATTTCTGATTGTGGCTTAAAATGTTTTGTGAAGATCTGGCACTAAAACTGTGGAAACATGTGTGGCTGGGCACTATTCTGGACAAAGAACTTTGACAAATTCCTTTAATCCTTCAGACTCCACCACAGCATGTACCAGAGTTGAACTGCCAATGTGTTGGTCAACTATTGTACAAGTGCACCAAAGGAATGGTGTCTGTGGTACTTTGTAGTGTTGGAGATGCTGTGTGTTTAATAGACTGCGATTGGGATAGTGTCCTTGCCTGGCTAACTATTAAATGATGACCGGGAGAGGACCGGGTTCTTTGCTTTGTGTCACCTGGAGGTCGGTGTAGAGAGCATGGGGCTTAATGCACTGCTCACTGAGTCCAGATATGTTCCAGCATCTCCTGCACTGTCATCATCTTCTTCCTCAGCTGTAAGAACTGTTCCTTCTGAAGAAGTTCCAGGAGCCAGCTCTCTTTTCCTCTTTTCCTGGTGATCACATGTTTCTTCCTGGTGATGGCATGTTAGGTGGCTCCACGTCCCCTCAGCGCCATAAAAGGTGTGTCTGGCTTCCTATGATGCACTTGAATGTTGCACAGTGTGCAGATGGAAAGTTTGTATTATTCTTATCAACTTTGAAAAAGTTCCAGGACAGTGAACTAGCCTTTTTTTCGCAGTGGAAAAGGCATGGACACAGCCTCCTTTTTCCGGCTGGATCTGTACAATAGTAGAACAGTAATGCACGATAGAAGAACCCAGTACCCTAGGGTTGTTATACTGCTGCCCTTTGGTGCGAGTGTTTGGAGTAGCACTTTCACTACTTTTCCTACTGTGGCTTCATTTCTTTTTCTTGGGCAAATAATGAAACGGATGTGTGCCAAATAAGCTATTTGCTGCATTGTGTTGTGTTTCTGCCCCTTCTAAATCACACTCGCACTCACATCTCGAGGTCTAACACCAGAAGCATTATCATTGTTGGCATTAGAGTGTATCATTGATTATTGAGTCTCCCTTGCACCAGGTACCTGAGTGGTCCATAGAGGGCCAATAGCGTCATCACCTGAAAGGTGTAATGGTATGACATGGCTATCATTGGGCCTCATTACGACCCAGGCGGTAAGTTACCGCCTGGGCTGTGACTTTACCACCATGGCGTAAACTACGTTTACGCCATGGTGGTTGGCGGACTTACCGCCCCATTCCGACCTTGGCGGGGCGGTAAGTCCCCAATCCCCATTTACCCTTCCCCATTCCCATTTTTGCCCCATAGGGCATAATGGGAGTGGGGAAGGCGTTAATTACGCCACCGTAAATTACGGTGGCGTAATTAACTCCATGGTCCCTTAGCGCCATGGATTTTAACACCTGCTAAAAGCAGGTGTTAAAAGCGCCATGGCGCTAAGGGACCTCGTACTCAGGCGGTAAGGGTCGGCGCTGTTAACGCTGCCGTAAACCCCTTACCGCCTGAGTCGTAATGAGGCCCATTGACCTTTTCCTACCTTTCACCACCATTTCCACCTTTCTCTGAAGCATTATTATTATTATATTTAATTTCTTAAATAGCGCATCAGTGCACAACAAAAAACAAGACAAAATGGACGGACAGACATAAAAAGCACTAGACCAGGTACTGTGAGCCAAATGAAGAAAGGGAAGTCAACTAGTCCTTAGAATTAAAAAGGTGGGCTTTTACTGCCTTCTTAAGGCTGGCTAGCCATGGAATCTTACTTGTACTGTTCGGGATTAAATATCAAAGAGTGGGTGCACACACATAGAAGCTCGTGCCACTGGAGAAGCGTTTTAGCTTGTTGGAATAGTAAGTGTATAGAGTCCATTGGAGAATAGGGTTCTCAGTGTGGAGGCTTTGAGTATACGCTTTATTGGGTACTCAGGCGCTTTTTCTGATATACATTTCCGCGTGAGCGTAAGAATTTTGTGAGTTAAACGGTGAGAGACAGGGAGCCAGGGCAGAGATCGTCTAGCCTCTGTTATGTGGTCCCTTCTGTCTTTGCCACATGCGGCTCTCACGGCTCCATTCTGAGCCACCTGGAGGATTTTAACATTATTTTTTGTGGTGGCAACTAAAAGGTTGTTGCAGTAGTCAATACGTGTATCGACCAATGCAGAGGCCACTGATGGCAGGTTAGTGGTAGAGAGGAGGGCTTGATTTGCTTCAAAAGCTTGCTTACTTAGGCACAGGAGGCCTTCAACTGCAGAAACGTGTTTTTTCATATCAAGCCTAGAATTAAGGAGGACTCCAAGTGTTTTCACATCGGAGCTTATTTGAATAGAACAGTTGGCTATTCAAAGATGTCTGTTTTTACATCCATTTTTTGTAGCCGTTGGTCAGCACCTACGAGCATCAGCTCGAATTTGTTGTCATTAAGGGTGAGATAATGAACAATCATCCAATTTTGGATGAGATCGTAAACTCTATTGACATTAGCAGTACCAAGAACATAATGACCTGTAAGTTCAAAGACGAGCTGAGTGTCGTCAGCATAGGCAATGTATTTTATCCAGCAGGTCAAAGAGTGGACGTATGTAATCATGACAAAGCACTGGTGAAAGGCAGGCGTGCTGGGAAACACCACATGTCAATATTTCAGGCTGGGCCTGGAAACCCCCAGTGGTGACCCTAGCTGATCCTAGTCTCAGGAAAGAAGCCACCCATGCAATGGAATGATCAGAGAAGTTAGTAAGTTTACCAGCCTCTGAAGCATTAGAGAGTGATCTACTAAATCAAAAGCTGCTGAGAGATCTAACAGCATAAGCAACGTAGATGCATTGCCTGCAAACACCGCTCGATGTTCTTGCTTGACACGGATCCTGTGTCTTTACCTCACCACCTGAGATTATCTCCAGCACAACAGCACCAGTCAGAAGAGGCAACGAGTTTCTCCCAGAATACCAAATGAATCATGATGTAAGCTCACCAGTAATACCTTATTCACTTTAATTCTATTACTAGTGGTTGCACCAGGTAAAGCAGGTGATGACAACTATTCTTTTTATGAAGAATTAGGATGGTTTGATCTGAGACTATGTCACACTGCTTTTTTTTTGGTTTTATTTGCTTGCTCTAGTTTGCTTCTTTTGGGATCATCTGTTGGGTCGGGTTCTAGGAAAATTGAATCTTGATTGATTGATCCACCTGCACAGAAGAGAATTAAATATATAAGAATGTATGTCGTATGCATCATGTAGTATTCAGATTTCATTAGCAAAATGTTGACCGGCATACATTCATTTTATAATTGGCTGACCTACTGGAACTGGCTGGAGCAAAGGTAGGTGAAAGCTGAATGGAGAAATTAGTGATTCAGCCAATTCTGTAAATTGGTTCACTACTTTAAAGTTTATAAAATTTGCTAAGTCTTACAATATTTTTTCTTTCACACTTTTGATTTGAAGACTATATTCTCTTACCATTTTCCTCTGCCACCCTCCCCTGTATATCCGTTCATGATATTGGGCCTCATTACAAATGAGACGGTCCGGAAATAACGGTGGCGGTAAACCCGCCGCCACCGTTGTTTCCGGACCGCCTGATCCCGACTCCTGCAGGCGGGAGGTGATGTTCCCACCAGGTTTGACCTGGCAGGTTTAACACCGCCCGCCTGCAGGCGGACGAGGAAACACCGGCAGCATTACGAGATGTTTCCGGTGTTTCCATGATCCCCATTCCCATTGAGTCCCATAGGACTCAATGGGAATGGGGATTAACACCATTCCACCTCCGTGATTCCCGGAAAACCGGGGGTTGTAATGCCCCAGTAATTCCAGGTTAACGCCGAACTCGTAATGAGGCCCATTGACTTCTCTCCTAATTATGTAACCATTAATTAATATTGTCAGAACTAAAGAACTTAAGACAAATCACAGCAAAGCACCAACCACCCTATTGTCTGTAGCTGCGGCCTTGGGCTGACCTGTGCCTGACTTATGCTTGTGATCCATGCTGCCTTGTGCCGTGGTGCTTACCATCAGACTTCTGTCATCTGCGGCTGCCTCAGTCCCTTTTTCCATCATACGGGTTTACGGGGTTCAGCCCTTGCCTGCCATGGCACTCTGTGCCTCCAGTTCCTAATGGCCACACCCAGTGCCAGCCCCAGGCCTACCAGCGCCTTGTGCGAGATTTGTGGGTGCCCCCCTGTTTTGACAGTACTGGTGGGCATTCTAAGTGCCTGACATTGTTTGTTCAAAGCAGTCTTCTGAGAGTTAAGGACTTAATTGGAGTTTTACGCATGCTAATAGTGTAACAAAATCTCTTATCAGGCCTGCCTTCAGCCATTAGATTTATAAGCTCTCTGCATGTCCTTCACGGAGGTCCTGTTCAAGACAAGCATCGGCAAAGCCAACATATTCGGCTTGTGACTACTTTTTAAACTTTTGCCAGACACTGCTATTGGATGCCGAGGTGCTCGCACCATGTTGCACCTGATACCAATAATGGGTAGTTAATACCACTACAGCAGTGCCTGGCAAGTGACTTTTCCATGCCTACAGTAAAGCCTAAAATGTTGCCATTTCCAGTGCTTGTTCTCTAACTTGCATCTTTCTATCGCCAAAACTCTGGACATCCTTACCCCTGTCTTGAGAATCCATCTGAAGTCTACCTCCAAGTGTAACTCTTGGTATGACTCTGACCTCGCAGCCCTGAAACGCAAGTGCAGGGTGGCTAAGAAATGGAGGGCTTTGGGTGAATCCTCTAAGAAACTGGCCTGCTGCTTGCTCCAAAGGCAATACAGACCCTCTGTCCTGTCCAAGAAGAGGGACCACATCCAAGCCAGCATCTCTGTGGCCTCTAACAACACGACCAAACTGCAAGGAGTTGACCAATCCTTCTGCAGTCTCCACCTCTCCTGTTCCCTCCCAGGTCCTCTGTATGGCTCTGGCTTCTCATTTCATCACTAGAACTCAGGACACCCTGTCCTCGTCTCTCCTCTTCCTCTGCCTCTACCTCTCACGTCCCCCCGGCCGCCTCTCCCTCTCCTCCTCCTGTCTCCTCTTTCTCTCTGACAACACCTGACTAGGTTTCTAGACAAGTCCGATCTATGAAAGTGTCATCCAAACAGATGTTCCACCGCTCCTCCAGAACCATCAAGGATCACATTGAAATCCTCGCTCCAGCCTTGGCCAATTTCTGCAATCACTCCTTCATCACTGGATCCTTCCCATTTCTCCTCAAGCATTCCCTTGTGCACACACTCCTTATAAAGCCTTCTGTCAATCCTACCTGTCCAACAAACTATCGCCCAATCTCTATCACTCTTTTCCTGGGCAAACTCATGGAAAGGCTAGCCATCGCTCAGCTTACTCTCCACACTGATTCTGTTGGTTGTCTACATGACCATCAGTCTGGCTTCAGAGCCACCAGAGACACGGAAACTGCTCTGAACACCCGTGAAGATCTACTCTCTAATCTGTACTTACCTTCCTTCTGTCCTCATCCTCCTTGACATTTCCTCTGCTTTTGACTTGGTCAACCACTCCATTCTGATCAGGCAATTGAGAACCTAGGCATCATGAATCAGGCACTGGAGTAGTTGACCTCCTTCCTCCTGGACCAACCTCCCAAGTCCAACGTGGGTCCTTTCTCTCCACCACCTCTCTTTCCACAAATGGTGTTCACCATGGATCTACACCCTCACCCTGGCTCTTCAATGTCTACTTGGCCCTTTGGCCCACCTGATCTCTACTTTCTCCTCTAACTTTCAATGTTATGCGGATAACACTCAGCTCTCCTTCAGGCTCCCCTCAGCCTCCTCTCCTCTCGTGGTCATTCCTGACTGTCCATACACGATTCAGGATTAGTGCGCCTCCCACAACCTCTGCTTTAATGCCAGTAAGAATGAGATCCTACTCATTGGGACCTCTGCTCCCGCTTTCCCCCTCTCACTTTGGCCGCCCCCTTTCTTCACCTTCCTGTGTTGCAAAACATCTTGATGTTATCTTCAGTTCCAGCCTCTCCTTCTCTCCGCACATCACAAACCTTGCCAAGAAGGCCCAGTACTGGCTGCACCTCTACATTTTGCTCTACGCTGGACTACTGCAACAGCCTCTTTCGCAATTGGACTTTCTCTGCAGCTAATCCAGAAAAGGACTGTGAGACGTATCCTTGGCCTCAAGCTCAGGGGCCCTATCTCTCCTGCCCTAAAATCTGTCCACTGGCTCCTGGTGGCTGCAAGTATCAAGTTCAAGACCCTCTGCATCGTCCACAAGGCTTTCTGTGGCTGGGGCCCGCACTACATCGAACTCTCTCTTCCAAAATACCTTCCTTCTTGAGTCCTTTGCACAGCTGCGTCCAACTCTCTGATGTGCAGACACTTCTACAGGCAGGGAGTGGGGGTAGATCTCTCCTTTGCATGTGCCTCCCTCTGGAGTGGCCTCCCTGCTCCTCTCAAACTTGAGCCAGACCACCTGAAGTTCTGGAAGCAGCTGAGAAGCATCCTTTTCTCCTCTGCTTTATCTTTCTCCCTCCCCTGCTGACCACCTGTCTGTGGTGCTGACTGGTTGCTTGGCTACCCTCAGAGTCTCACTGGGTACCAGGTTCTTCCATGATCAGTCTCCCCTGCTCTGCCTCCAGTCCTACCACACACTTAGCGGCTGTACTTAGGGGCTGTAACTGTAACCTCTACAATCGTCTGCCTTGTTGCCCTTACACAGAGCCGCGCTGCCCTGGCTGCACTTACTCAGAGCAATGCTGCCCTGATTTCACATCCACCTTCCTTTATCCTGACACATCCACCTCTCCCTTACCCCTGCACTTGCCGTTGTCACACTTGCACGATCTGAATGACACTAGTAAGATGGTTTGTTTTGTCTTCCCTCCCTTGTCTTGTCGCTCCTAGAAACACTTGTGTACAGGCGTGTTATAAATTACATATCTTATCAAATCATATCATTATTTTATGTGGGATTACATTAGGATTCATTTAAAAGCCTTCCATCCATCAATGTTTAGTTTTTTTTTGGAAAGAGGTGTCTGCTTGGGATTCAGTGATGCCTACCGAAAGGAAGTAGTTATATAAATAAGGAAATCCAATGGGTAAAGTGTGGCGGGGAGCACGAACATAGAAATTTACATTTTCTATAGGATGAAGTGCGGCGGGAAGCGTGATCACAGAAATGTACACTTTTCATAACATACTCATTTGCACACACTGCGAAATAGAACGAGTGGCAAGTGAGCATCCTTCAGAACAGGAGAGACGTCCTGCTCCTGTCTTCCATCTTATATTTCTAGCATTGATTCTCAGGGCTGTATATATAAACTTAGTTTTTGTATTCATTTATTGAAATTAAAATTGCTTTTCTAGCAAGCACTGTACAAAGGGCAAAGCTATATCCAGAGCAGTCCCATCGCTGGGTGCTTTACATGGTCATGCTAGAAGTCAGTGGTGTGCTAAGGGCGGGAACAAATAAATATGGATAGCACAAGACAGGCGTCATGCAAACTAACAACACGAGTTGGAGATGAACACTTGAGAGACCAAAATCAAATGCAGCAACAGCGGATGTCCTAGCAGCAAAATCAAGCACAGGCAACACATTGTTTGAATGCTGGTAAATCTTGTGAAATTGGCTTTCTGGAGGACGAGAGCCAGGCTAGCACTGTTAAAAGTGAACTTTAATTAGTTTTGAAACTCGGTCTGGCGGAATGAAAGGCACCCGCAAGCACAGCATGCCTGTAGCACAGGCACGGTAATGACCTGTGCCAGTGCTACAGGCATCCCCATTCCCATTGAGGATCACCGGATCCGGCACCCGCGAAAGAGCAATTACCGGGTCCAGCAGGGCCGGAATACTCCGGTAATTGCCCATTCACAGGTGCCAGATTTTTTCAGAAGTTTGGCGGCAGCCTGCGGGTTTTACCGGCAAGGCTACCGCCAAACTTATAATGAGGCCCATAGAGTTGTAGTGAGGAAAACTGTTTAAGAATTAGTCAGTGAACGACTATCACACCCTTCTTCTAAATATCCCAGCAAAGGTGTCACAAAATTCACCACTGTCAGTCAACCATGGAAGATCAAGCAACGGTATAGGAAGCATCCACCATGCGTTCAGCATTGCCCAAAAGCTCTGCGCTCTCATCCAGCACCTTGCCAGCCCTATCAACTGTCATCATGCCCATAAGAAAGGTCTTCAAGAGAATTGTTTTTTGACACCAGCTGGAGGTACACATGGGAGACTAGCATAGCCTGAAGGAAAGGAGCCGGGAACTTGGCTACCAAAAGAGTATAATTCCTTACGTTAACTGAAAAGTCCTATGCAGAGGAGCTTGTTAGCGCCATAATTAGAAGTGGTTCAAAGTCTTAGGACTTACTTCAGTGAGGAGATTTTTCCACAATCACTAGAGCTGTGAAAGGCAAATTCTGGCAATTCACGGTTATCTAGCATGGCATGACCTTCTATGAGAATGTTTGCATTAAGCGCAGTCAGTGAACTACATCCCTTTATGATCAATACTCAAGCAGATCACTCTGAAATACGGAAAGCAGTATCATAGTAATTGCTTACATGGCGTAATACTTCCTACATATCACCCGTTAAGGAACCCTAAAAGTTGTAGACATGTTTGTCATCAGTCATGCAAGAGGAAGGCATCATACTATAGAACTAGGGTACTGTTATGCTCCAGTGCCCATGCCACAGAGCCTGCTCTCAGCGCCGGATCCAGCAGGGGGGGTCACCACCACAGGGCTCACTCATTGCCAGTGAAATGATGACGGTGCCATGCTCTGGAAAAAATATTTTTTTTCTATTTATTGAAGATAACTCACAGCATACCTCATCTTTAGTCAGCTCTTGCTACAACTCGTAACTAATTCAGATAAGATAAACATTCCACCATGGGATTCCAGTAACCTAGATTCCATGGCCTGGGAGTGCTCAACATAACATAGAGAATGCACAACAGACCACACAGAATATAATATTAATTAAAAATCTAATTTGTAATCTTCAGCAACAAAAAAACGATTACTTAATAAAGCACCACACTGCAAAAAAACCTTTTAATATTTACTGACACTTAATTCCACATCAGCCACAGTCTCAGCATGTGCACACTGTGAGTTCTGCAATGAGAATGGCAAAAGTCTACAAAATAGTGCCTCAAATACTTTTTCAAAATCAATGGCACAAAAAGATGACAGTAGTAAGCAAAGTACAAAAATGACTGACACTTTTTCACTGCAACCTATCACAGGCAAGTGCACAATTGCAACACTAACACCAAATACCAAAACATACACAAAACGTTTTTTTAATCCTCTTTTTATAACTGTGGCTATTCCACCAGCGGCTATAAAGACCCTCACATTTAAAAAAACTCAAAAGCACACATTGCCAAACTTTCAAATGACACAAGGGTAGAGGTAAGGTCATGGAATCAGAAATACATCTACATTTGTGTGGTCTAACATCCACAGAATAATATGATTATTGCACAGAAGTGTATGACTCAATACCCGTGGCTACATAGCCACATCTACAGTTGCAACTAATCAATTGTTGTAATACGTTCACGTGACTACCTACTCCCTGGCGCCACACTGTATACCGATATACAAACGCCTAATCAAACTGTATTTTTCTGTTTGTCAAAAGCCATGGCTATGAGGAAAAATGGCAAAAGAAATAACACACTTTCCTGCTTTCTCAAGCACTCTTCAACTGCCCCACAAGCTATACAAGCTTCCCCACCCCCCTGATGTCCTACTCACCTCCACTGCCCTCTCCCATTCCCCCTATAAGACTTGTCATTTATGTGATGCAGTTTCGGTCAAAATGTCAGCTTACCATGGGTATACATGAGACCATAGCTGGCACATTGCTCCATACCCGGGTGTGTGACAACACCCAATAATGTTGTTTGTTTTTGTTTGCTATAGCCGCAGCTATTGGAAAAAAAGGCAGGAAAGAAAATGCTTTTTTGCTCTCGCAATCCCTCACCAAGTGCCCCCAAAATATATACCAGCTCCCCGCACTTGCCAGATGGCCTCCTCAGCTCCAAGTCCTCTCCCATTTCCCATATATCATTCGTAGTTTCTGTGACGCACCTTCAGTTGAGATGTCAGGTAGCCGCGGCTATTCCGTGCGATAGCTGTGGCCACAGAAATGCTGTGTGTTGCAAACTCAGTCCCTAGACCAGTCTCCAATTCCCAAATTTCACCTGGTGTCCTCTTGCCTACACTCCACCTCTAGCCTCATGGCATTTGCATGTTTGTTAACCTGCAAATGGCTTTCTTCTACGTTTCATTGTCCAATACCCTCGACAATTGCTGCGGCTATATCTCGCATTGAGAAAAAAAAAGATGGCAGCTGTTTTATTTATAAACACCCGGTTTCTTGGTAATTTATATGAGATATAGCAATCTATTTTGGAGAAGGGGGCACCCATTCTCCATCAAACATTTTAAAAACTACTGGACGGAACTACCCCAAACAACAAAAAGGCCTCAAGTCATCACTTCATGCCGAATTGGTTTCACACCTGGTCCAAATCCGCCCAGCAGTTTGGACTGTACGGTCTGGCAAAAATGTACCCTTTTGTCTATGGGACAATGAATGCAGACTAGGTTGTAACTCTTTTTTTGAATACATTTTCTATTTTTTAACAAATCATTCCCAAAATATACAGTCAGCGAGGGCCCGAGTTATCCTGTCCAGTCGTTTTTTTAAATATTTGGCGGGGAAGTGGGAGTCCTGTTCTCCTAAAATTACAGCTATTTCTCTCATGGTGCTTTGCAGCAGAGAGACGTTTCAGAAATTACAACCTGCATTTTTGTTGGCTCGATGCAAGTGATTACCCCAGTAATATCAGGGGAAGGCAAAAATTAAAAGTTCCACCAAAGCTGTTTGAAGGAGAAACAATGGTGAAATCATATCAGGCTAGAGGCAGGAAGGGGAAAAGAGTACAGTGTGTGCAGTTGGGGAGTTGGCAGTGATCTGGGGTGCCAGTTACAGTTTGGACATTTTAGCATTCTAGAGGGAATTTAGGGGAATCTTGCAAGATTACTGCTGTAATAACGGAAGATGCGGTCAGCAATGAACATGCATCACACGAAGCAAAGAGAGAAAGGGAGTAATAGGAGGGATCCAGGGAGGTAAACATCAACTGAGGTGGTTGGGAGGACCTAAGGAAAAGGATGGACCCACATGGGGGTACTACTGTGAGAACTTTATTCTAGTGTTATTGCAGTAATTGCTGGGAGATTACTGCAAGATTACGACAGTAATTATGGGAGGAATGGAAACTGAGGAATAAAAGATAAATGGGGGATATCCGTTGAGATCACATCTACTAGGCAGGTGGAAATGGGTCTTTGTGCCAGTGGTCCTGGTCAGTGGACCGCAAAGAAACCTATTTTAAAGGCCATGATGAGTGAGCTTGAATGAAATCTAGTGTATTAAAACATACAGTGGACATGACAATAGGCTCTGCTCACTGGCCAGGGATGAAGACCATGGCTAGTGGGCTGCAACAAAACCTGTAAGTGGAACATGTACCATATCTACCACCATGGCCATAAAGAAGCCTATTGGTGGAACATGTACAGTGCCCCTTGAATATACTATCGTATAACAAAACCCTAGTTAAGGGATAGTTAAGGTGATCAGATTTAATGAAACAAATCCCTTGAAACTCAGTAGATTTGGGAAAAGATGATCATTTTAACTTTGCTTCCACCCCACCAATGAGCACATATATCACAGATGAGGTTTGCTTTGATAAACACAACTAGAGACCTGCAAGATAGATCAGTGGGTTGATCGCTCACTGCTGCAATCTGTGTGTGTGATCTGCAGGTCACAGGCTCGATGTCTGGCAAGACCAACTCAGCCTTTCATCTCTCTTAGGTCAATAAATGAGTACCAACCGCGTTTGGGTGATGTTGTATGCATATTTGTTATATGTAAAACACTTAGGTGTAAGTGCTATATACATAACACATCATTAGATATCGGGGGTCATGAATGGGGGATGCAGAGCTAAGATGATCATCACATCTGCTGCATTTCAAGGGTTTTGTTGCGTTAAATCACGTTAACTGGTCCATAACTAAAGTTTTTTTTCAATTAATATATATATATATATATATATATATATATATATATTGCCATCTCGCTTGCACAGGGCTTCAGGAAATACCTTTTCTTAATAACATTTGAACCCTTGCATGAGAAAATCTTAATAAATGCACCTCTGCATTCAAAATGTCACAATTTTTGGCTTTAGAGTTTAAAAAATGTTTACTCTGAACACGTTTTGAACAGCTTTTACAGCTTTTAACATTTTTCTTTATTTTATTAACTGCTTTTTCCATAGGAAAAAAAATGTGTTTTCAGCCCACATATCTTGACATTGGCTACTTCAATTTTCCCAATGTTTTGCATTCACATAGATTTCATCAGGAATTGTGCAGTAAAAGAATTTAGATAATCGACTCGGCCATTTTTAAGATATTAACGTTTTAAGATTTATCTATATATTGTGCATGCCCTGAATGAATGTGCATCTTTCATACGAACAGTAGTAAGATGTGTATGAGTTTCACAGTTCACACATTATGCCATTACATCTCCTAAAAATGATATCGTAGTCAAGACTGACTATGATGTCAGTTTTCAGGGGGATGTACCTAGCGTGTACAAATAGGCATATGAGTTTTACAGTTCATACATTATGACACATGCCCCTATGACAAGTGCTGCAATGACACATATTCCTATTATACATGCAGTTGTGACAAACGCTGTTTCGACAAGCACTCCTATGACACATGCACCTATGACAACCGCACCTACGACAAGGGCCCTTACTGCATAGGCTCTTGTAACACACGCTCAGTCGATGCATGCTCTTAGGGTACATGTTCCTACTGAACACAACTTTCTGATACACATTCCTATGACACATCACACACACGCTTACCACGCATACTCATACAACACACATTTATGACACAATTACACCATGTGCTATATGCTATTACAACAATTGCTTAGGATCAATGTATATTTGCTATACAAAATGTACAGGTAAATGCAGGAGATGTACATTTCATACACGTACGATACTATACATATAAAAACTACTGCATAGATGTAGGACATGTAAAGCATATGAATCATTAGGTTAATGTAACAAAAAGTAGTGTACAAAGTGTTTGAATAACATTAGGGTACTGTTACGTCTCCTACACCTAACAACCCCTCTGCGGGTGCCACGCCCCCACCCTCGGCCTCTTGCCGTCCCACTCGCTCACATACACATCCGATTGCACGCAGGTTCAGGCGCCCATTCAATCGTCATACCCGGGGGTTTACTCATACACCTGGCACTTACCTTCCCTCCCGCTCCTGGCAGCTACACTGGAGGCTTCCATGTCACCAGGGTGCCCTGAATGGACCTCGGAGGATCCGCGCGTCACGTGACTCTCCAGTGCAGCAATACTCCCGTATCACGTGATTTCTGTCATTCCCCATCACGTGATATGCCGTCATTGGATAAAGGAGTCCGGAAGTCAATGAGCGTCGCTTCACAACTGTTTCCACCTGGATTTCGTGACGCTCGTTCTGCTACTGACTCTACGGATTTTCTCGACCACGTTTTTGGTACCACGGATTGCCTTTGCCTTGCCCAAGTATTGACATTGGATCACCAGTTGCCGGACTACCTTTGCTACATTGGATTCCTAGTGCCTTTGCCTCTTGTTACCTCGTTTTGGAACTGTTTTTTCGCTGCCTGACCCGTGGACTGTCCCTGGTTTGCCTTACGGATTTCGTTTCTTGCCCTGGATTCTTGGCCTCTGGCCTTCATGCTGAGCGCTTGCCTGTCTGCATACCCAACATCCGCCCTCCACCACTTAGGGAACCCCAACGCCTTTCTGCTGTCATTGAACATCTTTGCCAACACATTAGGTAAGCCATTTAGGATCATTTTCCTGGGGTTCTACTCTTGCCAACTGCTCTGTGCTTATCCTATAACCTATTGCCTTACAGCGTTCGAGGGGTCCTTTTCCGGCTGTTCCCGAATCCAGGCCTACGAACCACTTCACCTGTGGCCTCAAAGACCACACAGGCAGTATTTCTGGTGTTGTCTGTGCGGTACTTGGGGACGGAGGTATCCTTACTCTGCACGACCATCAAGTCTGTAACAGATTGTGAAGCCTTTGGCGTCGGAGTATGGATTCCTCCGCCGGGGACCCCGTGACCGCTTTAATGCAGGCCGTAGCGGCTCTTAGGACTGACATGGCCACAGCCACAGCCGCCATTCACCACCGCCTAGACCTCCTACAAAGCGCACATCATTCCCCGTCTGCGGACATCGAGTTTAGGGATGCCACCCCTCCAGTCCAGGCCACACCTGCTCCCGCTCCTGCCCCTGTACTGATCCCAACCTCCTCTCCTCTTGCTGCCCCAGAACGCTTTCAGGGAGACCCACGGACCTACCGCACCTTCATAAATCAATGCAGACTCCATTTCTTGTGCAGACCTCAGGCCTTCCCTGATTCAGTTACGAAAGCCGCTTTTCTCTTATCTCATCTATCAGGCATAGCGGCCACTTGGGCAAATCCGTTCTTGGAGGGCAACCATCCTGTATTGTATGATTTTGAGCTTCTGGTCACGGAGATGGCTAAAGTGTTTGATACCCGCTACAAGGCCCAGGCAAGGGACCTGGAACTATTGGACCTTACACAGGGTAAACAAACATTGATTGAGTACATCACCCGGTATAACCAACTCGCCGCTGAAACCTCTTGGCCTGAGGAAAAGAAGGCGATCGTGTTCTACCGAGGACTCAGTGGTGCTATGAAGGACGCCCTTTCAGTGGTCCCTGCCCTTCCTTCTGTTTTCACAGACCTTGTAGACCTTGCCCTACAGGTGGACGCCCGCAAATCCGAACGAAGGATGGAATCCACGTTTGGGCAGCCATCTCCAGCGCCAACTTCTGGCGGTTCCGAACCCATGCAAATAGGCGGAATCCGCAGTCCCATAACACAGTCAGAACGTGAACGTCGAAGAACCAACAATGCTTGTTTTTATTGTGGTCTGAACGGACATTATGTAAAAGAATGCCCCCGCCGACCGAGAAACAGGCCGGGTTTTCAGAAGGCTCGCCCATGATACCGGGGGCACCGGCGAGCCCTTTCACGACCCCCGCTGTCCCTGCATTTGGTCCTATCAGACCTGTTACAGTACAAGCCCTATTGAAACCCACTAGAGACATCATTCACGCTGTTCAGATAGTGATAGATTCCGGAGCCACGGGTTGTTTTATGGACATTGCGCTAGCGCATCGTCTTAACCTACCTCTGATCCAAAAGGATCATCCCGAACCGGTACAGGCTGTTGATGGCACTTCTTTAGCCTCCGGCCCGATTAAGCATCAAACCGCACCTTTGGAGGTGGTCATACAAGGTACCCACAAGGAAAACTTGTCGTTCGACCTCATTACCACACCCCAGTTCGGGGTCATATTGGGAATACCCTGGTTGAAACACCATAACCCATTAATCAACTGGGGTACGGGACAAGTGCTATTTGAGTCAGAAGAATGCCAACATTTCTGCCTCATAGAACCCGAGTCACCCTCATCTCCTGCCTCTGTTCTCGGCGCCATGGCTTCCTCCCACATCAGCGACACGGCAGCTGACGGTACGTCAGCACACACCGTGGGAGCCGTTATGGCAGGAATTCCCAAGGAATACCAAGATTACCACATGGTTTTTGATAAGACCGTAGCGGAAGGCCTACCTCCACATAGGCCCTATGATTGCCCTATCGACCTCCTTCCAGAAGCTCCCATACCCAAGGGAAGGGTTTACTCGCTATCACCATGCGAGGAACAAACCCTAAAGGACTATATACAACAGGCATTGCGTTTGGGTCATATCCAACCGTCCTGCTCTCCGGCTGCTAGTCCTATATTCTTTGTACCAAAGAAAGAGGGGGATTTGCGCCCATGCGTGGATTACAGGCGATTGAATTCCATCACAATAAAGAACAGATATCCTATCCCTCTTATTTCCACGCTCCTGGATAGGCTGACGAAGGCATCGATCTATACCAAACTAGACCTAAGAGGGGCATATAACCTGGTCCGAATACGACGCGGTGACGAATGGAAAACCGCGTTTTGTTCCCGACAGGGGTTGTTCGAGTACACCGTGATGCCCTTCGGGCTTTGCAATGCACCTGCAACGTTCCAACGTTTCATCGATGACATCTTTTCTGATATCTTGGATACGTATGTGGTGGTCTATCTAGACGACATCCTGATTTTTTCTTCCTCTTTGGAGGACCATGTCTCTCATGTCAGGGAAGTCCTATCACGCCTAAAGAAGAATGCATTGTTTGCTAAACCCGAAAAATGATCGTTCCATGTGAGAGAGGAAGACTTCCTGGGTTTCCACATTTCTCCTGGGGGGCTATCGATGAATCAATCCAAGGTCCGTGCTGTCACGGAATGGCCAATCCCTGGCAACACCAAACAATTACAATCTTTTATCGGCTTTGCTAATTTTTACCGACGATTTATAATTGGGTTTTCTTCCATTGTATCTCCCTTGACAGCGTTAACTAGCCCTCTTGTCCCCTTTGTCTGGACCTCCATACACCAGATGGCGTTTGACACACTCAAATCTAGGTTTGTCTCAGCCCCTGTGTTGCAGCACCCCGACCCAGATCTACCATATGTACTAGAAGCAGATGCCTCTTCGTTTGCCCTAGGTGCTGTGCTGTCCCAACCATGCCCTGCCACGGGCTGTTTACATCCGGTTGCTTACCATTCACGGAAGTTCTCCGCAGCCGAATCGCACTACACGGTGACCGAGAAGGAACTCTTGGCCATAAAGGATGCCCTCCAGGTATGGCGGCACCACCTCATGGGGGCAAGACACCAGACGATAGTGTACACAGACCATAAGAACCTCCAGGACTTGGCCTCGCTTAAATGCGCAAATAGCAGACAGGTGCGTTGGCACTTGTTCTTTGCTGCTTTTGACTTTGTGGTTAAGCACAGGCCGGGTTCAGTCCATGGCAAAGCTGACGCTCTTTCACGCTCCCCTGGGGGGGAAACGCTGCCTCTGTTCCCAGACACGGTTTTAGGAAAGGGCCATGTCATATGTCTATGTACACCATCCCCACCCATGCTTACGGCCATCAAGCAATGGGTTTCCCAACATCCACACATACTCAATGAATGGGATATCGTACTTCAGGAGGGGTTGCCATTCGTCCAGGGTAGATTGTACCTTCCCACGAGCGACGTCCGCAATCAGGCGCTTGCTTGGTCCCACGACGCGGCTACCAACGGCCACCCAGGACAGCAACGTACCCATGAGTTGTTACACCGATGGTGTTGGTGGCCATCCATGAGACGAGACATAGATAACTATGTTAACACCTGCTCAGTATGTGCTCAATGTAAGGCTCGTAGAGGACGTCCCTTGGGGTTACTCCAACCACTACCTGTTCCCCCCAGGCCTTGGCATACCATCTCCATGGATCTTATCACAGACCTACCACGCAGACAGGGCTATGATACCATTTGGGTTATAGTAGATTCCTACACCAAAATGGGCCGCTTCATCCCTTGTACCGGCATTCCCTCAGCCCCGACCCTTGCCCGTCTGTTCTTTAAGGCTGTTTTTTGTCTTTTCGGTCTTCCGCAGGTCATTGTATCGGATCGTGGATCACAGTTTACTTCCTGCTTCTGGCGTGCCCTCACCAAGCTCTTAGGCATTGATGCTCACTTTTCTTCTGCCTATCACCCAGAAAGCGATGGGCAGACGGAGAGAGTAAACCAGGCCCTGGAACAGTACCTGCGTTGTTTGACCCTCCAGTATCAGGATTCCTGGTTTAACCTACTCCATCTCGCTGAGTTTGCATATAATAATGCCCGACATTCTGCTACGGGTTTCTCTCCCTTTTATTCTATGTACGGTAAGCATCCCCGCACTCTCCCATTACCTGACTTCACTTCTGCCACTCCTGCTGCTAATGCCTGTGTTCGCGATCTGGCCGATGTCCATGCTCAAACCCTTGTCCATCTTCATGAGGCACAGGCAGTTATGAAATCAAAGGCTGATAGGAAGCGGACAGCGGCCCCTGTTTATCACGTGGGTGATCGGGTATGGTTGTAGACCCGGCATTTACGCATCCCCGGTTGTCGCAAACTGTTGCCTCGCTTTATTGGTCCCTACAGAATTACTCGCGTCCTGAACCCTGTTGCTTTTCGCCTTGGGGTCCCTTCTGCCTGGCGGCTCCACCCGGTTTTTCATACTTCCCTTCTCAAGCCCTGCCTTGCTCCTACCCGTATCACTACTCCTCCTGCTCCCGTTTCACTGTCCACTCCTGATGAGTTCGAGGTCAATGCCATCATGGGTTCTCGCCTTCACAGGGGGCACCTTCAGTATCTCGTTGACTGGGTGGGTTATAGCCCTGAGGATCGCTCCTGGGTTCCCTCCTCTGATGTCCATGCCCCTCTCCTTGTTGCTCGATTTCATAGGGACTGCCCTGCCTGCCCACGAGGTCGTGGGCCGTTGAGGGGGGACTCTGTTACGTCTCCTACACCTAACAACCCCTCTGCGGGTGCCACGCCCCCACCCTCGGCCTCTTGCCGTCCCACTCGCTCACATACACATCCGATTGCACGCAGGTTCAGGCGCCCATTCAATCGTCATACCCGGGGGTTTACTCATACACCTGGCACTTACCTTCCCTCCCGCTCCTGGCAGCTACACTGGAGGCTTCCATGTCACCAGGGTGCCCTGAATGGACCTCGGAGGATCCGCGCGTCACGTGACTCTCCAGTGCAGCAATACTCCCGTATCACGTGATTTCTGTCATTCCCCATCACGTGATATGCCGTCATTGGATAAAGGAGTCCGGAAGTCAATGAGCGTCGCTTCACAACTGTTTCCACCTGGATTTCGTGACGCTCGTTCTGCTACTGACTCTACGGATTTTCTCGACCACGTTTTTGGTACCACGGATTGCCTTTGCCTTGCCCAAGTATTGACATTGGATCACCAGTTGCCGGACTACCTTTGCTACATTGGATTCCTAGTGCCTTTGCCTCTTGTTACCTCGTTTTGGAACTGTTTTTTCGCTGCCTGACCCTTGGACTGTCCCTGGTTTGCCTTACGGATTTCGTTTCTTGCCCTGGATTCTTGGCCTCTGGCCTTCATGCTGAGCGCTTGCCTGTCTGCATACCCAACATCCGCCCTCCACCACTTGGGGAACCCCAACGCCTTTCTGCTGTCATTGAACATCTTTGCCAACACATTAGGTAAGCCATTTAGGATAATTTTCCTGGGGTTCTACTCTTGCCAACTGCTCTGTGCTTATCCTATAACCTATTGCCTTACAGCGTTCGAGGGGTCCTTTTCCGGCTGTTCCCGAATCCAGGCCTACGAACCACTTCACCTGTGGCCTCAAAGACCACACAGGCAGTATTTCTGGTGTTGTCTGTGCGGTACTTGGGGACGGAGGTATCCTTACTCTGCACGACCATCAAGTCTGTAACAGGTACCAACATTCCCTGTAAACCACTACAAATTCAAACATAAAACTCAAGGTATAAGCACTCACTCCATACCACTACAAATCAAAACAAAAACAATTACATTACTGTAAAAAAAAGTTGAAATTACTTTTTATTACAAAAGAGTTATGGTTAAAACAAAAAAATCCAAAAGTCTCCAAACATTAGAAATAATAACTTTAAGATAACAACATGATAAACCTTATCAGTACATTTAAAACAATATTATATCAAAAAAATATTGTGGCAATCTTAAACCCACACACTTTAAACAATACAATGTTATGATAAAATAATAACTATATGCATTCAAACAAGTAATTATATAAAAAGTGAAAACATTAAAAGTAGACTAAATGTACACTTATAATAATGTTAAAACAAAGTATAAAATGCTTTTGTAATAGAAAATTAGTACATAATATACTTCTAAATGTGCAATTACAAAGAGTGAAATACACAGAACATGTTGTAAATATTAAACGAAAATGTTACCATATATTTAAAATAACAAAACATACATAAACATTTCAATATTAGACATTACATATAAAAAATAACAAACTACTTTCAATCATTGCAAATATATAATTTAGGAAACAATACATATATCATAAAATGAAAAATACTTAAACCGTAAACCATTCAAAACTACTAAAATATTAAATACAGTAAACATGTAGTAACATTTACAGAAAATAATAACAACAATAAATACACAACATTTGTAACTTACAAAAGGCCTGAAGGATAGCTCTGTGGCAATGTGCTTGTCTTGGAATCAAGACAACACTGAGCAGCATGACTTTAAAGCCCAGTCCTCCACTTAGATGATGGACTCCTGCAGGAAGCGCAGTATAAAAGCCCAAGTTAAAGTTAGTAATGTTTAAAGGACATTAGTCATTATACTATGCTTAAAAAATGCAAACGTGTTAAAAGTGTGCTAAATTAAATTTAGTAAATCAGTCAAAATGTAAATACTAAGATAAACAGTACAAATGTAATACACATCACAAAATATATAATTAAATAGAAACACTTTGACATTTGTAATATGAACAAAATGTTCACAGAACAAATGACATCACTTTCACTATAAAACATTTTATAGCAAAATCAAAATATTACACATCAAAAGCAGGTTGAGTGAAGGTTACCATGATATTTGATTTTAGTAGTTTAGTTTTTAATGTATTAATAAAGTGTATTATATTGTTACCTTAACAGTGCTATTTCTAATGTCTGTAGACTTTACATTTTTGTGGGTTTAACCTTAGCACTGTTTTGTAATAATTTTTTCAAATATTGTAATGGGTCGGTACACTGGACTTTCAGCAGAGGGGAAAACCATACAAGAAATGCATTAATTACTTTGAAAATGACATGGTCTAAGTGGAAAATGGTGTAAAAGTGACTTAACCAGACTGAAGGGCCCCAAATGGTCAACCATGCGGACACGGCCAGTTTGAAGTACCTTAGTCCAATGTTTGGTGGTTCAACAGTGTTGAACCAGGCTTCAAGCTGTACCGGTTTGCGAGTCAAACCAGGTCCCCATGCAGTGAGTTGTGCTGGGCCAAATGGCGAGCTGGCATCTATTCGGTTCAAAGCGGGAGCTCGGTGCAGTCGAGTGAGTTGTTCAGGTTGTGCAGTTTGGATGGCTCACCAGGGTCGGTTTGAGGGTCGAGTCAATTTGAGATGTTGGTAACCACTGGTTTGGGTCAACAGGTGATGCTCCAGTGGTTTGAGCACGTCGGTTTGAAGCATTGACGTCGGCAATCTGATGCAAGGTTCAAAGAGGCAGCAGTTCAAGAATGTTTGCAACAGCAGTGAGCCAGTTCGAAGGATGTGAAGCAGCAGTTACTTAAAGTGTGATGAATTCACAAAAGCATCACTGGTGGGTCCCTGTGTTTCGGGTGCAGTGAACACAATTCAAATGCAGCTTGATCGGTTTGCTGTGGTAGAACAGGGATTTTGGCTGTTCTGATATTCCAGATGCTGTAAGACACACTGCGGAAGCTCTAGGATGGATGGGTCCTTTTGAGTTCTTATCCTCTAGCCTAGGGGGGTGTGGTGCAGTGTGGCAGGTCCTGGTCCTCAGCAAGAGTCACCCACAATGTGTGCTAGGAGTGGGTAGGGAACATAGCTTGCCTCTCCCTTTGAACATCCCTTCTTCCCCTTATTGGCTGAGGGATTTTGAAAGATCAACTCCAACCAAAAAAGGTCCAAACTAATTCTTCCTTAATTCCTGGATGGTCAAAGGTGATCAAGGAATGAGCAGGAGACCCCCTCTTTTAAAGGCAAAAGCTCAATTCTGACTTATGGGGTCCAATCAATGTCCTTTTGACAACGGGTCATTGTTTTCTTGCATCATATACAAAGTGCTATGTGCTAAAGGAAGTAGATTGGATACTTCTATGTAGGGTGTTCTCTATGATTCCTGTTTCTGAGGATTGCTCCTCCTCAGAGACATCAGTCTAGTCCAGTTAGAATACACATAGTCTGTCCGTGGCTGTATTATCTGACAAGTGTTAACACAAGTAGAAGCAGATCAGGTGTTGCTTTAATAATTATATGAAATACTAGCCACATACCCAAAACCCATGGCGTATGTTTTAAGATTAAACTGCCACTAGGATGGCGATTTCTAATAATTAACATTATGTAGGATGGGAACAGAGGTGCCTACTTTAAATGCAGCCTGTGTGCTGAAGTGATTATGCTGTCACCCCAGCTGTCAAGAAGGCACATATGACTTCTGAAACTGCTCTGTGCCATTGCACAGCAGATGCTGCAGATCAGGATACTGATACAGCAGAGTACAGGTGCACACTATGCTTTTGGCATTGTTTTTGCTGAAAGGGTGGTGTGGTTAGAATTAACCACATAATTGTATTATTCATAGAAAATCAATAAAAGCTCTAAACACTTTCCAGATGGCAATCCTTCACACGTGGAAATGGTATTCAGCAATCCTGTCTCCAAGAGACAATGACATTGTATGTCTCTGCTTTGACAAGCATAAGCAAGTTCCACATTTAATACATTATACATGTATACATTATAAATATTACATTATTTAAATATAAAGGTTCTTTATCAGAGAAAAAAGGGGGAATCACATTTTCCATCATGCAAGACAAAGTTACAAAAGCAACACCATATGGTGTATATGTGGGAGAGGAATGTGTGATAAATTGCAGTTTGAAAATAAACATTTGAATCAGAAGACTGCTGCTCTGTCACACATTCTTATGCATGAGTGCCTTATAGAAAGGCAGGTCTTATAAGGTGTCTTAACTTCAGAAAAGTTAAGACACATACATGAGCTTCAGATTGCTGTTAGCTTAACATTACATTCAGAAACATGCATCAAATTCTTAGCAAAGTTTATGGATTCCTTGAGTTCCATGACTGACTATAAAAAAAGATGCTCCTGGTTGAGACAGCTTTTGCTAAAGTGGCTCTACATCAGATGGAAGATAATTGAGGAGTTGTGTACCATTGAACTTTGTGAAAGAAAGGTTCATAAAATATGCTGCCGCTAATTTGGATTTCTTAGGAACGTACCTGATGGAAGGGAAATCATTCATGCAACTGTAATGTCCATTTATCAAAAAGGTAATGACAAAGATGAATCACAGACCATAACATTATTCAAAAGAAGTATGCTGAATCATTAATTAGTGAAACTACCTGGTACATGACAGGCTGTCATCTCCATCAATGGCCCGAGGGACCTGATGTTAACAGAAGAACTAAGGATTCGGAATCCTTTCATAAAGTAAACCTGGCAAGGTTTCTCTGCAAAACGGGAACTATATAACATTCTACTCCTTTGTATGTTGAGGGCACATAGTCTGCTAGCAGGACAGATGATGATGCAATGCTCATGAACTCAACAAACAAGAAAATCTAGATATCTCAAGATAAGAAAACAAGTTCTTATCTTGAGAATGTTCCTGGAGGGCTTGTAATGCAACATTGCACGAAGTGCCAATGAAAAAAAAACTTGCATAGGTGTTCTGCCAATCATATCATGCCTGCTACTCCTATAGTTTGTTTAATTCATTTGACATTCTTGAACTATCTGGAAAAGTTAATAAAAAATGTGTGAAACAGAATCAAAATATGCTGTGACATTAGACATTAGATTTGGGTCTCTACCATCCTGTGCAACAACTAACAGGGTCTGCATGTTTGATTTGTATTAGAGCCCAGTGAACTGTTTAGTATTGCTTTCTGATTTTAGGTCTTTTATTGATGGATATGGTATCCCTGAAATGTAGGAAGTCTGGTAAAGTCAGAGCACTGTAGAACAAATCTGTACGGACAAACATATTCAGTGTGCTGAAGATGCACATAAAATGCGCACTTCTAGTGCTGTATGCCTGCCATCTGGAAGTGTTCTTCAAAATACATCCAAATGCAGAACTTCTTCATAAAATAGAAGAATTAGACACTAAAGTTCAAGAGCTGAGACGTTCAAGACTTACTAGCAACCATGGAGAATTGTAATATGGCTGAATATTGAAGGTGCTTGACAATGTTCATTGACACTCTTACCCAACATTTACCATCATCAGTCCTCGAAACTCTGCTCTTCACCCATTATACCTTTTCCCTAGGAAGATCCATGTCATCCTTTGGCTTTCACTATCACCTTTTTGCTGTTGAAACTCAAATATCTTTTTCATTTCCCTCATTCACCCCAGCCAATTCGTCACTGGATTGCTCTCTGCTGCATCTTGAAGAACATTTTAAAAATGGAAATCCTTTCTACCAGCTTGAAATACCATCTCTACTGATGTCTTCTATCTCCTTCCCGCCTGACATTCTTGCTACCTCACCCAAGGCCCACAATCATGGGGACCTCTTTGATAGCACCCTAAAACTGCAACAATTCATAACTACCACTGCTTCTCATAAAAACCTCATCATTTCAAAAAGGTGCCCTTTTCTCCATAACCAAGCTACAAACACTATAATTTCCACTCTCATGCTATGCAAACTCGACTACTGATCAAGTCCACTAATTGGCCTTCCTCTGTACTCATTCCTCCTTCTAGACAAAGACCTCATTTTTTTCTACCGCACTCTCTACAACCTAGATCCTCACACACTCCACCTACGGACAACATGCAGGTACTTAGTCATATAGCTGAACAGGCATCAAGCATGGCGGGAGTACCAAGGCATTGCACAAACCTCATTATTGTTCTAGAAAAGCTGTATACAGTGAGTATATAGCGATAAACAAATAGCTTTTTGAACTTTGATGGGTTGAACATCCATTTCCATATGATCTACCTGAACTTGGCAGCATTGCAATCAAGGCAGTTATTAGTGAGAATGTTACAAAACAAAGTGATCAGGCCCATCCCCTTTGTGTTACATTTTATGATGAGTTCATGAACATGACTTTTTGTGATCATATTAAGCAGTACAAACTACATCTGTATTCAGTCTCTTAGATAAAAATAAAAATAATAGTGACTGGTCCTGTTACATAGATCAAAGAGGGCAGACCACAATGTGCCTGACTACTTGTTGTAAACAGATCCCCATGTCAAGTAGATTTACGTGGGGCTTTAGGGTGCTATGAATTCTCTGCTCATCCACAATCACAATTTAATAATAATGCAACTGTTGCACTTTTGAATCTATGCATCTCTTCCAGCAGAAAAAGCAAACCTATTGAAATCTTGACGTAAATAGCAGCAGCACAAACAGCAAACAAACAACTCTAAAAATAGCAATTACCAATAGACAGCATGAAACAATCTTATCTGTTATAATTGTTGATAGCATGGCAGCATGGCAAGTTGGTATAAAAGGATGTTGTTGGTTGCAATTGTTGATGCAATGGTAGAGGGACAAGCTTTTGAGAAGTCAAAAGGCATTCAGATCTGCCAAGATCTCTCTGAAGCATTCAACAAAAGAATTCAAAGGAAGCACAGAGACTATAATACCATACACTTATACTTCATTTCAAAGTGGCTGAAGTGCAAAGAGAAAGCACTAAAGCAAGGTGTAATGCATTTCTGCATTAATTTTGCCATCCAACCCATTTTCATGCTAACACAGGGTCGAGGTGGGACATGGACCAGAGCTCTTACGCTGTGCTTTCCTCCTCCATTTTATATGATAACTTGTCTTTTTGTCTACATGATGCAGATACAAAACAAATTTACACCTGCTAATGAGCATCCAGAATCCATAGGAATCCAATTGTAAAAGCTGCCTCTTTACCTTTGCACTAAGCATTGCAAAAGTTGGAAATTTCATGGAGGGGACCCAACAGCACGAAAGTGCTTACATTGGCAGTACTAGGCATACAATTTTTATTTTTTATTTAAAATGTACCCCTTCAGTGTTTGACATAAAAAAAGAAAACTCATTCAAGAATATACCAAGCTATAAGAAGTTCCAGGGAATTGTGCCAAACCTTTACAATATCATAAGCATTACAATCATAGTGTCACGGCTATTCGCTTTACCCACAGTGCGATGCCTGACTTCAACATGGCGGTTTGCACTGACATGCCTGATTCCAACATGGCGGGCCTCGCGACCGATACAGTGTGTGTAACGGTCTAGTCGTTGCGCCCCATCATGCTTTGCGATGTTTCCGGGACGGAACGCCGACGGCTTATCAACCTGCACATCCCGGACAAGGACGCGTTGCTACTCTCCAAGGAGCTGGCGAACGCTACGTGAGTTCGTGTTAGGGAATCTCTTACTCCCTCTCTCCAGACTTGCCTTTGTTAATTTCTAATAATTGTGACTTTGCTCCTTTGATCCTTACAGAACTTTGTTGTTGATGTGTGTTTGTTGTTTTAGGACGTCTCGGTGCCTTTCAGTCTCGTGGGTTCTCTGAGCTTTTCTAAGCTACCCGCCTTTGAAGAATTTGTTTCCTGCTACCGTCTCCTACCGGCTTGGTTTCCTAGTGGTAGGCATTTGTTTAGTTTGGAGCATGGAGAGGGGTTTTGGTCTCTTTATCTGTGGATTCTTAGTTTAGTTTTTATTTATAACACAGATCCACCACCCTTTGCCTTCATTCTTTCTGGACATCTGTTACCCCTAAATATTGAGAGGGTTTCTGGCCATTCTCGGTAAGATTGCCTTCAGTTCTTCTCCTTGATTATAGGTGGCACCTAGTTTTCATTTCATTTGTTTGTTTACTATTCTTGTGCCTTGCTCCGCTTTGTCTAGTGTGCCCAGTCCCTTAGTCCATCCCTGGTCTTCTACTATTCTCATTTCAAGGCCGTGTTACCAACTGATCCTTTGGTAAGATTCCTGCTTCAGGGGTAATCTATCTGATTTCTAGGCAACTTTAAGACTAATCACTCTGTCTCTCTATCTTTTATCAGCCGGCCTGGCATTACTGCTTAGGCCCCGATCTTCTAAAGACACGACCAGTCATCTCCAAAAACTCCCGGGATAGCGTAACCTACATCCACGGGACTTCTCAAGGAGTCTACGTTCCCTAGCAGCTCCACAGGGTTTTATTCCCCAAGAGGGTTTCCCTGGGAACCTTCCTCTGCCCTGGCCTTTTGTGCCGGTTCACTGGGAGTTTCTTGGGGGGAATTCTAATTGTCATCTGAAGATCGAAAGAGACATCAATCTCCACCTGGATATTCGTTGTCTTCTAATCCTCATCAATCCTTGTTCCATTTCCCAGGTGAGAGACCTTTTTGTTTCTATGTAATCCTCACACGGGGTCCTTCTGAATGAGATACAGTGAAGTTTTGTTTAAAGTCATAACAGTTAGCAACGCCCGAAAGAAGAAGAGTCTCTGTTTTCACTTTCAGTTGCCCCTGGTGGGGAATACATTTTGACTATAAGGCTAGGATGGATCCACAGCAGCAACAGATTCAACAATTGATTGCTGCAGTTCAATCCCTAACTAATGAAGTTCAGCAATTGAAACAAGACAACACCTCCTTGAGACAGCAGCAGCAGCATGCGTCCCAACAGATTGCACAACAAGCTAATATATCTCGCATTCCCCATTGTTCCGAGGTCCCTCCCGGACCTCTTCCGGGTGGGCAATTTGATGGGAACCCACATAGGGTGAAGGAGTTTCTTGAGGCATGTGCTGTGCAATTCGCATTTAAAGCACATTTTTTTCATACGGACCGGGATCGGGTTGGCTACATGGTATCTCAGATGGTAGGACCCGCATTGGCTTGGGTTACTCCTTTAGTTACAAATAATAACCCATTATTGGACTCCTACACAGCCTTCTGCAATAGCATTCATACTATGTTTGGGCGACAGGAGATTAAGGTTGCTTCACAAGAACATCTCTTGGATCTCAAGCAGGGCAATCTAGACATACTGGCATACATCACAAAATTTAAACAAATGGCCAGTGAGACCACATGGTCGGATGATGCGCAGGTCACAATATTTAGGAGGGGTTTATCAGAAGATCTCAAGGATGAGGTCTCCAGAGTTCCACGCCCCACCACTCTCACAGAGTTCATCGCCCTAGTTATGCAGATCGATTATCGTATGAAGGAGAGGATGGCTGAAAAGAGGAAGGGTAGGATCACAAGAACATCCTTTGGCCCTTCAACCTCTAAACCCCCGCCAACAGATGAACCTATGCAACTGGGATCTGCATCTCGTGGACCTTTGAGTCCCGAGGAGAGAAATCACAGACGAAGCCTGGGACTGTGTATGTACTGTGGCGCCAACTTCCACTCTGTCGAAGAATGTCCTATTGCTCCAGTTCGGCGGTCGGGAAACGCCAACGCCCGGTCGTAAGAGGAACCACGATCCGGGAACCTAAGTCTGATCAAGGTTCCTCACATACTTCACATTCTTTCTATTGCACCAACCTTTCAACCACCAATATGTTGGTATTAAAGGTCTCCTTCACCATAGGAAGTCTCATCTTACAAGATGTTCCGGCCCTAATTGATAGTGGGGCTGTGGGAAATTTCGTGGACGACCACTGGGCTGCTTCTTTAAAGATTCCACGTTCCCCTAAAGAGGAACCTATTCCTGTTGAAAGTGTGGATGGAAGCCCTCTGATCTCGGGTCCCATCAAAGATCAGACCGCAGCAATCCGAATGTCCATTTCTACCCATCAGGAGATTCTAACTCTAGATATAATACGAGCAGCTCACCATCTGGTAATCTTAGGATTACCTTGGCTCAGGAAACATAATCCGTTTATCAACTGGACCGCTGGGTCCTTCTTTCTTGGTTCGGAGTTCTGTCTGACACACTGCATAGGAAATCACCAAAGGGTCGCCATAGAATCTTCTCCTTCCTCAAATAATACTAAAGGGGTACATTCTCTCAATCAGATCGCGGGCCTCCCTGAAGTTTACGAGAGTTTTCAGGACGTATTTTTGTCTTCGGAGTTTAACCAGTTGCCTCCCCACAGGAGAGACGACTGTGCTATCGATTTGATACCTGATCAACCGCTTCCCTTTGGACGAATGTATATTCTGTCTAACATGGAAAAAGAGGTGCTGCGTGAATATCTCGCTCCAATTTGATGAATGGGCTGATAACAGAATCTACATCCCCAGCTGCCGCCTCTTTGTTCTTTGTAGCCAAGAAGAATTCTAAGGAATTACGTCCCTGTATAGACTTCCGCGGTTTGAACAAGATCACTGTGCCCGACAAATAACCCATGCCACTTATCCCTGACATTCTTGAAGCAGTAAAAGGGGCTACTATATATACAAAGTTGGACTTAAAAGGAGCATACCACCTGATACGGATAAAGCCCGGGGACGAATGGAAGACGGCTTTTAGAACGCCGTTTGGGCATTATCAGTACAGGGTCATGCCTTTTGGGCTATCTAACGCCCCTGCTATTTTCCAACGCTTTATGGACCACCTTTTTTCTGACCTTCTCTTACACAGTATGGTGGTGTACTTAGATGACATTTTGATTTTTTCCTCCTCCATACAAGACCACATACCACACGTTCAAGAGGTGCTTCGACGTCTACAACAAAATCATTTGTTCTGCAACCCCGAGAAGTGTTCATTTCATCAATCCAAAGTTACTTACTTGGGATACGTTTTATCCGCCAAGGGGATAGCAATGGACCCAGAAAAGGTCTTGGCTGTATGAGACTGGCCTACACCCACGTCTGTTAAAGAAATTCAACGCTTTATAGGGTTCGCAAATTTCTATCGGAGATTCATACCTGAATTCTCAAAACTTACTCAGCCACTTACCAATCTTCTTAAGAAAGGAGTCATGTTTGTCTGGTCGGCAGCTACTGATCAAGCCTTTGACAGACTTAAGAAGTTATTTACATCAGCACCGATTCTTCTAACGCCAAATCAGAACCGAAGATTCATCGTGGAGACTGATGCCTCCCAACATGCTTTAGGCGCCGTCCTACTACAACCGGACGACCTTGATCAGGAGAGGCCTGTTGCATTTCTTTCCAAAACTCTTTTGCCCTCTGAGATCAACTACACGGTCCTGGAGAAGGAACTTCTCGCCATCAAGCGTGCCTTTGAGGAATGGCGGCATTTACTTTTAGGAGCTAAATTCTCGGTCGAAGTAAGGACAGACCATCATAATCTCCGAATTCTTCAATATGCTCAAACTTGTAACAGCCGTCAGGCAAGATGGGCTCACTTTTTCTCTCCCTTCAGGATTACGTTTTCATTTATTCCTGGAAGGGAGAATCTAAGAGCAGATGCCCTGTCTCGCAAGGACCATCCTATTGACAATCCTTTCAGATCAGAACCTATATTTCCACCATTAACCATGGGATTGGTGGCAGCTCCAGATTTTCTGTCTCACCTTAGAGCTCAATCTGATTGCATCGCAAAGAAGTCACTTTCATTATCTAACCGATCAGTTCTGGTAGAGGAGGATGGATGTTATTTCATGGGACAAAGGGCATACATTCCGACTCGTCCTCTTCAGAAGGAGGTTTTGGATATATGCCATAAATCCAAGATAGCAGGACATCAAGGCTTCACCTCCACGTTGGATCTTGTTTCACGTTTCTTTTGGTGGCCTGCTGTTCGAAGGGACACCAAGGAATATGTGAGTTCATGTCCCACGTGCTTACAAAATAAGATACCTAGACAAGCACCATTGGGAGAACTGGTCAGAATGCCCTTGCCTTACCGTCCATGGCAAATAATATCCACGGACTTCATCGTAGATCTGCCCCAATCTCAGGGCTATTCTACTATTATGGTCACAATTGACACCTTGACAAAACTGGCACATTTTGTTCCTTTGGTTGGGATACCCTCTGCATCTCAAATGGCACGTATTTTCATCAGACATGTTTTTACCCTTCATGGCTTACCTGAAACAATCATTTCGGACAGAGGGCCACAGTACACGTCCCAATATTGGAAACTAGTTTGTCGATTTCTGGGGGTATCCAGGGCTCTTAGTTCTGGCTACCACCCCCAATCAAATGGTCAAACAGAAAGGCTAAATCAAACATTAGAAGGATACCTCAGAAGTTACATCTCGGCGGCTCAGGACGATTGGAAGGACCTCCTGCCCCTAGCTGAGTTTGCGTATAATAACTCTTACCATTCGGCCATTCATACATCTCCTTTTCAGTGCACTTTTGGGTTCAGTCCAGCATCTTTTCCCACTATGAAGAGGTCTGACACTAAATTCCCAGACCTAAATAAACTAACGGAACAAATCCGTCAAGGACACCGCTCCGCGGTTATCGCTCTACGACATTCCCAGGACAGGAGAAAACACTTCGCTGATCGTCATCGTACACCAGCACCTGTCATCAAACCCGGAGATTGGGTATGGCTTTCTTCAAGGTTTCTACCTAGACATCTTGTTCCGTCTAAACTCTCTCCTCGATATTTTGGCCCCTTCCGAGTAATTGCCACCATAGGATCCGCGGCTTTCAAACTGTGTTTACCTAATTCCTGGTCAAGAATACACCCAGTATTTCATGTGTCACAATTGAAGCCCGATAATCGCAGTACATTCCATCCCACGGTTACAGACTGTCCTGCGCCCATAATTTCCGATTCAGGGCCATAATTTGAAGTCAAAGAAATTTGCGACTGCCGATATCACCGGGGTCGTCTTCAGTACTTAATTGATTGGAAGGGGTACTCTCCTGCTGATCGTACCTGGGAACCAGTATCTGCCATCCACGCTCCTCGGCTGATTAAAAGATTTCATACGAGACATCCAGGCAAGCCGGGAGGTGCCAACCCTAAGGGGGGGCATACTGTCACTGCTATTCGCTTTACCCACAGTGCGATGCCTGACTTCAACATGGCGGTTTGCACTGACATGCCTGATTCCAACATGGCGGGCCTCGCGGACCGATACAGTGTGTGTAACGGTCTAGTCGTTGCACACCCATCATGCTTTGCGATGTTTCCGGGACGGAACGCCGACGGCTTATCAACCTGCACATCCCGGACAAGGACGCGTTGCTACTCTCCAAGGAGCTGGCGAACGCTACGTGAGTTCGTGTTAGGGAATCTCTTACTCCCTCTCTCCAGACTTGCCTTTGTTAATTTCTAATAATTGTGACTTTGCTCCTTTGATCCTTACAGAACTTTGTTGTTGATGTGTGTTTGTTGTTTTAGGACATCTCGGTGCCTTTCAGTCTCGTGGGTTCTCTGAGCTTTTCTAAGCTACCCGCCTTTGAAGAATTTGTTTCCTGCTACCGTCTCCTACCGGCTTGGTTTCCTAGTGGTAGGCATTTGTTTAGTTTGGAGCATTGAGAGGGGTTTTGGTCTCTTTACCTGTGGATTCCTAGTTTAGTTTTTATTTATAACACAGATCCACCACCCTTTGCCTTCATTCTTTCTGGACATCTGTTACCCCTAAATATTGAGAGGGTTTCTGGCCATTCTCGGTAAGATTGCCTTCAGTTCTTCTCCTTGATTATAGGTGGCTCCTAGTTTTCATTTCATTTGTTTGTTTACTATTCTTGTGCCTTGCTCCGCTTTGTCTAGTGTGCCCAGTCCCTTAGTCCATCCCTGGTCTTCTACTACTCTCATTTCAAGGCCGTGTTACCAACTGATCCTTTGGTAAGATTCCTGCTTCAGGGGTAATCTATCTGATTTCTAGGCAACTTTAAGACTAATCACTCTGTCTCTCTATCTTTTTCAGCCGGCCTGGCATTACTGCTTAGGCCCCGATCTTCTAAAGACACGACCAGTCATCTCCAAAAACTCCCGGGATAGCGTAACCTACATCCACGGGACTTCTCAAGGAGTCTACGTTCCCTAGCAGCTCCACAGGGTTTTATTCCCCAAGAGGGTTTCCCTGGGAACCTTCCTCTGCCCTGGCCTTTTGTGCCGGTTCACTGGGAGTTTCTCGGGGGGAATTCTAATTGTCATCTGAAGATCGAAAGAGACATCAATCTCCACCTGGATATTCGTTGTCTTCTAATCCTCATCAATCCTTGTTCCATTTCCCAGGTGAGAGACCTTTTTGTTTCTATGTAATCCTCACACGGGGTCCTTCTGAATGAGATACAGTGAAGTTTTGTTTAAAGTCATAACACATAGCTAATGTTACTATGAATAAGCTACTGTAACACATCAACACCAAAGATGAATTAAGTGCTTCCTAGGTCACAAAATGCTTCAGCATGAACACCTCTCCCAAAACGTTGTTATATTGGCATGGCATACTGACATTTCCAACTCACATTTATTTTATTGTTTATGGTACATATCATACCTTTTCAATATTACATATATATTAAAAAAAAATCAATCATCTAAAATTGAACAAAAGGAAAAATAAATACAAATCATGAAAAAAGGAAAGAAATCTCCTCACTAAAAGATACATATCATCTCAGAGTGTGTTGGAGTGTTTCCTGTGTGGGGGAGAAGCGAGCAGTCTGTCTTCCCTGTTGAGTTCATTGGAGGTGTTTAACAACAGTTAAAACCTTACCCCGGACACAGAGCATAGCAGAGTGTGTTGGAGTATTTCCCTGGTTCCCGGTTGTGCTGGGGGGCCGGGATCGCAATACATCGTCTACGAGAATGGATGAGAAAGGAAGCAAAAGAAGCATATGGAACTCTGTCACTGAAGCTCAGTCTACTGAGCCGCGCATCCACCAGTAAGTAATATCTCTGGTGAGCAGGTTGGCAGCCAAAGCTCATAAACCCTCTAAAGTCACTCCATTATCTCTATTGTCTATAATGTGTGTACCTCAAAATGTTGTTTTGCAGCCATGTTTGAAAGATGCAAAAACATTGACTAATGTAATGACTCGAGGAGCGTACTGGAATGTATGAGCCTTGCTAAAGCTCTGAAAGGGAAGAAATCGCTGATAAGTGCTGAGGCAAAGTGTGTCAGGGTGGCCGAACTAATTAATGATCAACCCTTGATAAATTAAACAAATGTATTTCTGGGGCCTATGGTGGGAGAAACTGCAATGGTCCCAAGAATTAATGACCTAGACTTGACTGAAATCTTGGAAGTAGTGGTCAGGCCCGTCGCCCTTTCCCAAGGCAATGATCTTCTGACCGTGAATCAGCCGTGAGGTCAATCTTGGTTGATGGAGAGGCTGTTTTTCCTTGCAGAACAGCCACTAACTATTTAATGTTAGACAATTCATAGATGAATGTGGGTGCAGTAACTGCAGTGATTTCCGATGATATGCAGCTTCAGGCATGAATTTTACCTGCTTCATGTAAACCTGTACATCAAGCTGCATTTTCAATTTCACAAAATGGTAATGGGGACTTTCCTGTATCCCTGCTTGCTGCAAGACTGTGTCCGCTTTGGCCGATTCCGCTAACTCCCGTTGCTCCCCGCTCTCCTCACCTGATTCAAAGTCCTCCGGTTGCAGTTGCCTGTGAGAGAGATAGCCCTTCTCCTTTTTGTGTTGAAAGTATCTGTCTCGAGAGGAAGCCACAGTGAGTGCTAAAGTATAGCAAGCCTGGGACCCCCTTCCCGAGGCGAGACAGTACGAAGGGAAAAAGCCGGTTCAGGCAGAAAAAACCCTCCGAGGAGTGCAGCGGTTTGAGAGGATCTGGAGCAAGCAGTTGTAGTTCTTGAGGCAGTTAGCTGATGGGAGCAGGCAAAGCCGGACATCCGAAGCAAAGAAGGTTCCGGAGAGAAAGTTAGCCACCGGAAAGGGTACCAGCAGAGAAAACAACTCCGGAACAACAGGAACCAGGGCGGCTGAATGACAGCGCAGCCGAAAGGTAAGGCAGAGGAGGCGGGCGTGGAGAACAGCGCACCGTAGAGCTGAGGGAAGGAAGGGAGAGAGAGATAGTCCGGAGAGGGCGGACCGAAAGTACAGAAAGTGACCGAGGAGGTCAAGGCTGGAAAATGAGCGTGTAAACCCAAAGCAGCGAGTTAGCGCAGTGAAGGGGGTTGCAACGCCGCGCTCGCTGGGAGAGGAGGAAAGAAATACTACCAGCGACGCCATGTTGGAAAACCACTAGACCGTAGGGTGAGTAACAGAGAAATCACGTAGTGGAACCTCCGCACGCCCTTCCAGCGCGTAATCGCCAACGCGGATACAAACGCCAAACAGGACGGCGAATGACAGACTGACAAGGCCCTCATTCCAAGGTGGGCGGTAAGGGATACCAGGCACCGGTAAGGAGATCGGTGCCGGTAATCCCTTACCGCCCTACTACAAGGTCAATTAGCAGGTCCCACCATTAACGGCAGGTCTGACTAGCGTTGTGGACGGGACCCGTTAAGGGACCAGGGCGCAAATAATGGCTTGCAAGTCGCGAGCCCGTTATTAGCGCCCTGCCCATTCCCATTGAGCCCTATTAGGGCTCAATGGGAATGGGGAATGGCATTTTCAATGGGGACATACCGGTCCCGCAAAGGTCGGACTACACCGGTAAATCCCCATTGAACTATACCAGTGCCGGACCCTTTATTGGTGGCAGTCATGGTGCAAATTGCGCCATGACTACCACCAACTTCGGAGTAAGGGCCTAAATCTTTAAAAGATGCATCTAAGTGTGAGCTGTGGCAGGAACTCATACCTCAATTTAAGGATGAGAGGAAGCAAATTCCTCCCTTAGTCAATTCACAGACTACAACTCCCGAGGTTAAAGGTAGTGGATACTTTTAACAAACAAGTGGTCCCACTTAGTTAACAAGAAAAAGTAATCTAATTGTCAGTGGAACCGTGTTTAGGCCCAGCTGTGCGTCAAGATATAGGGACTCATTACAAGGTTGGGGGTAAGTGGTTAACGGCGCCGGTAAAGGTGTCGGTGCCGTTAACCCCTTACCTCTGCATTATGGGGTCCTTTAGCAGGTCCCGCTAAGGACGGCTGGTTTTACCAGGTGCCCTTAGTGGGAGCCGCTAAAGGACCAGCATGCTAATAACAGGTCTGTTTTTAACGGGCCTTTTATTAGCATGTTCCCCATTCCCATAGAGCCCTATGGGGGCTCGAATGGGAATGGGGATGGGTTCCCTGAATGGAGAAATACCAGGTCCACCAAGGTTGTAATGGCCCGGTAATTCCCCATTCAGGGGAATTATAAAATACCGGTACCGGTAAATCCCTACCGCCTTACTACGAGGTCCCTTAGCGGGTTGGGGGATTTAACGCCTGCTTTTTGCAGGCATTAAAATCCAACCCGCTAAGGGACCTCGGAGCTAATTACGGCACCGCAAAATTGCGGTGCCGTAATTAGCGCCTTCCCCATTCCCATAGAGCCCTATGGGGCAGAAATGGGAATGGGGAAGGGCAATGGCGGAAGGGGGACTTACCGCCCCTCCAACCTTGGAATGGGGCGGTAAATCCCCTTTCCGCCAAGGCGGTGCCGGTATTTTACCGGCATGAGCCATGGCGCTATTAGCGCCATGGCTCACCGCCTTCCGTGTAATGAGGCCCTCTGTCTTTTCTCCCAAAAATATTAGACATCCATTTTATGCTTTAAATTCGGCAGCCTTTAAGTCTCCATGAAGTGTGATGCCAGTGTTAACCATTTCACTGTCGCCTTTTTTAAAGCTTTATTAATCTATGATTGACAGCTTCAAAGATTAGGCTACCCTTTTGGTGATGATTTAATCCAAAATGATATACATGGAATTATTCATCACTTCCTTGTAATCTAGAGTTGGTCATGAGGACGAATGCTCTAAGCAGTTGCAAAAGAAATTCTAAGAGTCACTCGATCTGGAGCAGGCTGATAAAAAATGATTGGGATCATTGCTGGAGCTATTACACGTGAAGTCAACAGTCCAGATTCAGAGTCTGGATGTGTTATTTGTTATGTGAGTTTAGCTGAGGACACTAACTGGCCGATTCATGGAATAATTAGCACGGCGCAAGTGGCCAAAAACGTGCGATTCGCAGTGGAATAGCGAAAATCGCAGTGCAAGTGCAAAAATCGCACGAAAAGCAGCGCACATCGATTCATGGAAGGCCGTGCACGAGAAAACCATCGGATGTGCGCTAAAAAAGTGCACGGTGCACGTTGGCGCACAGGCCGTCTAACGGCGTGCGCCAGGTCACAGCGAAAATCGCACAGGCCCCAGCGAAAATCGCACATAGCGCGGCACACACAACAAAAGTAGGCGGAACACGGGGCGTAACACTCGGAATGGGGAACAACTTGCCAAAATGTGGGCGTCACAGGGGAAGTACAGGGTGCAAGTGCGCGGAACGCCCACACGCTCGCCTACAACACGTATTCATGGAATCGAATAGGGCAAAAAAGCGCACGGTCAAACCAGCGCACAGGCACAAACACGACCGCCACAAGAAAGCAGGCGGTAGCGTCTCTGCGCCTGTAATAAATGTGCGCCAAAAGGTGCGCCAACAAATAGCACCTATATACAGCTATGATGAATGTCCTATACTGTGGCCCTCCAGGACAAATGATGTGCAAAGGGGTACCCACAAACACGGACACCCGCTGACTGAAAAATAACATGTGCGTGTATTCCGGGGTGCGCGGGAAGTTTCACACGCGATTTGGCAGGGTACGTGGATTTCAGGGGTGAGTGGGAAGTTCCACACGCGATTTGGCCGGGTACGTGCATGGGAATTTCCACACGCAATTTGGCTGGGTACGTGGATCTCAGGGGTGCGCGGGAAGTTTCACACGCGATTTGGCAGGGTACGTGGATTTCAGGGGTGCACGGGAAGTTCCACACACGATTTGGCTGGGTGCTCCCAGGTATTCCCTGTACACCCTCCACGGCCCCTGCAGGCAGCCGACACCACAGGGGACTACCCTGCACACCTGCTCATGTCACCCAGCACCCCCACCCCCCAGCACTGTGGGGCACCCTCCACCAGGCCCCCACTCATGTCCCCTATCACCCCCACCCCCCAGCAGTGCAGGGGCAGCCTCCACCAGGCCCCCACTCATGTCTCCCACCCATCCCACCCCCCAGCCACCATGGGCAGCCCCCACCGGGCTCCCACACATGTCTACCACCACCCCCACCCCCCCAGCAGTGCAGGGGCACCCTCCACCAGGCCCCCACTCATGTCCCCTATCACCCCCACCCCCAGCAGTGCAGGGGCAGCCTCCACTAGGCCCCCACTCATGTCCCCTATCACCCCCACCCCCAGCAGTGCAGGGGCAGCCTCCACCAGGCCCCCACTCATGTCTCCCACCCATCCCACCCCCCAGCCACCATGGGCAGCCCCCACCGGGCTCCCACACATGTCTACCACCACCCCCACCCCCCCAGCAGTGCAGGGGCACCCTCCACCAGGCCCCCACTCATGTCCCCTATCACCCCCACCCCCAGCAGTGCAGGGGCAGCCTCCACTAGGCCCCCACTCATGTCACCCAGCACCCCCACCCCCCAGCACTGTGGGGCACCCTCCACCAGGCCCCCACTCATGTCCCCTATCACCCCCACCCCCCAGCAGTGCAGGGGCAGCCTCCACCAGGCCCCCACTCATGTCTCCCACCCATCCCACCCCCCAGCCACCATGGGCAGCCCCCACCGGGCTCCCACACATGTCTACCACCACCCCCACCCCCCCAGCAGTGCAGGGGCACCCTCCACCAGGCCCCCACTCATGTCCCCTATCACCCCCACCCCCAGCAGTGCAGGGGCAGCCTCCACTAGGCCCCCACTCATGTCCCCTATCACCCCCACCCCCAGCAGTGCAGGGGCAGCCTCCACCAGGCCCCCACTCATGTCTCCCACCACCCCCACCCCCCAGCCACCATGGGCAGCCCCCAACAGGCTCCCACCCATGTCTACCACCACCCCCACCCCCCAGCACTGTGGGGCAGCCTCCACCAGGCCCCCACTCATGTCTCCCACCACCCCCACCCCCAGCCACCAGGGGCAGCCTCCACCAGGCCCCCACTCATGTCTCCCACCCCCCCCACCCCCCAGCCACCGGGGGCACCCTCCACCAGGCCCCCACTCATGTCCCCTATCACCCCCACCCCCAGCAGTGCAGGGGCAGCCTCCACCAGGCCCCCACTCATGTCCCCTCTCACCCCCACCCCCAGCAGTGCAGGGGCAGCCTCCACCAGGCCCCCACTCATGTCCCCTATCACCACCACCCCCAGCAGTGCAGGGGGAGCCTCCACCAGGCCCCCACTCATGTCCCCTATCACCCCCACCCCCAGCAGTGCAGGGGCAGCCTCCACTAGGCCCCCACTCATGTCCCCTATCACCCCCACCCCCCAGCAGTGCAGGGGCAGCTCCACCAGGCCCCCACTCATGTCCCCTATCACCCCCACCCCCAGCAGTGCAGGGGCAGCCTCCACCAGGCCCCCACTCATGTCCCCTATCACCCCCACCCCCAGCAGTGCAGGGGCAGCCTCCACCAGGCCCCCACTCATGTCCCCTATCGCCCCCACCCCCAGCAGTGCAGGGGCAGCCTCCACTAGGCCCCCACTCATGTCCCCTATCACTCCCACCCCCCAGCAGTGCAGGGGCAGCTCCACCAGGCCCCCACTCATGTCTCCCACCCACCCCACCCCCCAGCCACCATGGGCAGCACCCACCAGGCTACCACCCATGTCTACCACCACCCCACCCCACAGCAGTGCAGGTGCACCCTCCACCAGGCCCACACACATGTCTCCCACCACCCCCACCCCCCAGCAGTGCAGGGACAGCACCACCAGGCCCCTACTCATGTCCCCTATCACCCCCACCCCCCAGCAGTGCAGGGGCAGCCTCCACCAGGCCCCCACTCATGTCCCCTATCACCCCCACCCCCAGCAGTGCAGGGGCAGCCCCACCAGGCTCCCACCCATGTCTACCACCACCCCCACCCCCCCAGCCACCATGGGCAGCCCCCACCAGGCTCCCACCCATGTCTACCACCACCCCACCCCCCAGCCACCATGGGCAGCCCCCACCAGGCTCCCACCCATGTCTACCACCACCCTCACCCCCCAGCAGTGCAGGGGCACCTTCCACCAGGCCCCCACTCATGTCTCCTATCACCCCCACCCCCAGCAGTGCAGGGGCAGCCTCCACCAGGCCCCCACTCATGTCCCCTATCACCCCCACCCCCCAGCAGTGCAGGGGCAGCCTCCACCAGGCCCCCACTCATGTCCCCTATCACCCCCACCCCCAGCAGTGCAGGGGCAGCCTCCACCAGGCCCCCACTCATGTCTCCCACCACCCCCACCCCCCAGCCACCATGGGCAGCCCCCACCAGGCTCCCACCCATGTCTACCACCACCCCCACCCCCAGAAGTGCAGTGGCACCCTCCACCAGGCCCCCACTCACGTACCCTATCACCCCCACCCCCAGCAGTGCAGGGGCAGCCTCCACCAGGCCCCCACTCATGTCCCCTATCACCACCACCCCCAGCAGTGCAGGGGCAGCCTCCACCAGGCCTCCACTCATGTCCCCTATCACCCCCACCCCCAGCAGTGCAGGGGCAGCCTCCACTAGGCCCCCACTCATGTCCCCTATTAACCCCACACCCCAGCAGTGCAGGGGCAGCTCCACCAGGCCCCCACTCATGTCCCCTATCACCCCCACCCCCAGCAGTGCAGGGGCAGCCTCCACCAGGCCCCCACTCATGTCTCCCACCACCCCCACCCCCCAGCCACCATGGGCAGCCCCCAACAGGCTCCCACCCATGTCTACCACCACCCCCACCCCCCAGCACTGTGGGGCAGCCTCCACCAGGCCCCCACTCATGTCTCCCACCACCCCCACCCCCAGCCACCAGGGGCAGCCTCCACCAGGCCCCCACTCATGTCTCCCACCCCCCCCACCCCCCAGCCACCGGGGGCACCCTCCACCAGGCCCCCACTCATGTCCCCTATCACCCCCACCCCCAGCAGTGCAGGGGCAGCCTCCACGAGGCCCCCACTCATGTCCCCTCTCACCCCCACCCCCAGCAGTGCAGGGGCAGCCTCCACCAGGCCCCCACTCATGTCCCCTATCACCACCACCCCCAGCAGTGCAGGGGGAGCCTCCACCAGGCCCCCACTCATGTCCCCTATCACCCCCACCCCCAGCAGTGCAGGGGCAGCCTCCACTAGGCCCCCACTCATGTCCCCTATCACCCCCACCCCCCAGCAGTGCAGGGGCAGCTCCACCAGGCCCCCACTCATGTCCCCTATCACCCCCACCCCCAGCAGTGCAGGGGCAGCCTCCACCAGGCCCCCACTCATGTCCCCTATCACCCCCACCCCCAGCAGTGCAGGGGCAGCCTCCACCAGGCCCCCACTCATGTCCCCTATCGCCCCCACCCCCAGCAGTGCAGGGGCAGCCTCCACTAGGCCCCCACTCATGTCCCCTATCACTCCCACCCCCCAGCAGTGCAGGGGCAGCTCCACCAGGCCCCCACTCATGTCTCCCACCCACCCCACCCCCCAGCCACCATGGGCAGCACCCACCAGGCTACCACCCATGTCTACCACCACCCCCACCCCACAGCAGTGCAGGTGCACCCTCCACCAGGCCCACACACATGTCTCCCACCACCCCCACCCCCCAGCAGTGCAGGGACAGCACCACCAGGCCCCTACTCATGTCCCCTATCACCCCCACCCCCCAGCAGTGCAGGGGCAGCCTCCACCAGGCCCCCACTCATGTCCCCTATCACCCCCACCCCCCAGCAGTGCAGGGGCAGCCTCCACCAGGCCCCCACTCATGTCCCCTATCACCCCCACCCCCAGCAGTGCAGGGGCAGCCTCCACCAGGCCCCCACTCATGTCTCCCACCACCCCCACCCCCCAGCCACCATGGGCAGCCCCCACCAGGCTCCCACCCATGTCTACCACCACCCCCACCCCCCAGAAGTGCAGGGGCACCCTCCACCAGGCCCCCACTCACGTACCCTATCACCCCCACCCCCAGCAGTGCAGGGGCAGCCTCCACCAGGCCCCCACTCATGTCCCCTATCACCACCACCCCCAGCAGTGCAGGGGCAGCCTCCACCAGGCCTCCACTCATGTCCCCTATCACCCCCACCCCCAGCAGTGCAGGGGCAGCCTCCACTAGGCCCCCACTCATGTCCCCTATTAACCCCACACCCCAGCAGTGCAGGGGCAGCTCCACCAGGCCCCCACTCATGTCCCCTATCACCCCCACCCCCAGCAGTGCAGGGGCAGCCTCCACCAGGCCCCCACTCATGTCCCCTATCATCCCCACCCCCAGCAGTGCAGGGGCAGCCTCCACCAGGCCCCCACTCATGTCCCCTATCACCCCCACCCCCAGCAGTGCAGGGGCAGCCTCCACTAGGCCCCCACGCATGTCCCCTATCACTCCCACCCCCCAGCAGTGCAGGGGCAGCTCCACCAGGCCCCCACTCATGTCTCCCACCAACCCCACCCCCCAGCCACCATGGGCAGCACCCACCAGGCTCCCACCCATGTCTACCACCACCCCCACCCCCCAGCAGTGCAGGGGCACCCTCCACCAGGCCCACACTCATGTCTCCCACCACCCCCAACCCCCAGCAGTGCAGGGGCAGCACCACCAGGCCCCTACTCATGTCGCCTATCACCCCCACCCCCCAGCACTGCGGGGGCAGCCTCCACCAGGCCCCCACTCATGTCCCCTATCACCCCCACCCCCAGCAGTGCAGGGGCATCCCCCACCAGGCTCCCACACATGTCTACCACCACCCCCACCCCCCAGCCACCATGGGCAGCCCCCACCAGGCTCCCACCCATGTCTACCACCACCCCCACCCCCCAGCCACCATGGGCAGCCCCCACCAGGCTCCCACCCATGTCTACCACCACCCTCACCCCCCAGCAGTGCAGGGGCACCCTCCACCAGGCCCCCACTCATGTCTCCTATCACCCCCACCCCCAGCAGTGCAGGGGCAGCCTCCACCAGGCCCCCACTCATGTCCCCTATCACCCCCACCCCCAGCAGTGCAGGGGCAGCCTCCACCAGGCCCCCACTCATGTCCCCTATCACCCCCACCCCCAGCAGTGCAGGGGCAGCCTCCACCAGGCCCCCACTCATGTCCCCTATCACCCCCACCCACCAGCAGTGCAGGGGCAGCTTCCACCAGGCCCCCACTCATGTCTCCCACCCACCCCACCCCCCAGCCACCATGGGCAGCACCCACCAGGCTCCCACCCATGTCTACCACCACTCCACCCCCCAGCAGTGCAGGGGCACCCTCCACCAGGCCCACACTCATGTCTCCCACCACCCCCACCCCCCAGCAGTGCAGGGGCAGCACCACCAGGCCCCCACTCATGTCCCCTATCACCACCACCCCCCAGCAGTGCAGGGGCAGCCTCCACCAGGCTCCCACTCATGTCCCCTATCACCCCCACCCCCAGCAGTGCAGGGGCAGCCCCCACCAGGCTCCCACCCATGTCTACCACCACCCCCACCCCCCAGCAGTGCAGGGGCACCCTCCACCAGGCCCCCACTCATGTCCCCTATCACCCCCTCCCCCAGCAGTGCAGGGGCAGCCTCCACCAGGCCCCCACTCATGTCCCCCTGCACCCAGGTCCTCACAATCCCCAATCATGTGCGTTATGGTCAGCCTCCACAGCCAAATGGCCCTACCAAGTAACCCATTCACCCACATGGAAATGGAAATTACATGTTACACCCCCAATGTTCATAAAGCAAATGAACCCATGTCCGTCACACACAATGGTTGCAATTGAATGGGAAAACACCCAACATGACATGCATGAAACCAATGAGATGATACCACACAGTGAAGTATGAAAACAAAATTGCATTAAAAAAATAGAATGCAAATGAAATGAAACAAACTACAATGGCAATAAAAAAAAGATAAGCTGCATAAACGTCAAAAAAATTCAAAACTACAAATCCAAATTCAAAAAAATGTTCTCCAAAGTCACATTAAAAATAAAATCAATCCAAGAGAGAAAAATAAACACAAAGACCATTGCTCCATGGTGAATAAATTAAAACAAAAAAAATAAAACAATCCAATGAAGAACTATGTACAAAACATCCAAGGGTCCATGAGCCCAACTGAACAAAGGAAACCTACAAAAAACCCTAACTAAAATGCAACTATATACAAAAAGTGGAGCAGTGTCTGTCGACTCCAAATCATAAGAAGAAACAAAGGAAACCTAAAACTAAAGAACTATATACAAAGGCGGCGGGCAAGTCCAGTGGCTCACTCCGTGGTGTTCCGGGCCAGGGCATCATCAAACTCCTCTTCGATGTCCCGGAGGCGGTCCTGTTCCATGGCCCCGAGGGTCCGCAGGGACGACGCCATCTGCTCCTCCAACCCCCTGCGGATTGCCTCGAGGCACTCGGCCCGCCTCAGGGCCCTCAGCATGGAGTTCTCCGCCCTGACCGTCGTGAGCCGCGCCTCTTCCGCCCGCCGCTGCTCCGCACCTATCTGCTGGCCCAACCGCAGCCACACGGAAGACACTTCCCGTCCTGGGTCCTCCTGCCCTCTGGCCGATGCCTGCCCCTCCGATGTTGATGGCCCCCAGCCATGATGCCTCCCACGTTGACTCTGCTGCTGCCTCCGATGAAACCGCCCCTGCCAGCACGACGGCATCCAGGCTGATGGAATCCACCAACGCCGTCGTGCACGTGCCCTGCCTGATGATGCCGACACATCCTCCATCTGCTGGGGTACAGTTGCTGTGGTGTCCACCCCTGCTGGACCTCCGACTCCCGACTGTGGCAGGGATGGGATCCCCACCGAGCTGGCTGCATTGGTCAGGGCAGGTCCACAGCGGGCCCTGGTGGCATCTGGGCCGGAAGACGGCAAGGAGAACGACCGGCGTATAGCCTCCACAGAGGAGGAGAGGGCCGCCAGATTGGCCGACACATGCAGGAAACCCCCGAACATGGAAGATCCCAATTGGGCCACGTCGGCACGGTGCTCTTCGTGATGATGTGCGTGCTCCTCCCGGGAAGCACGCAAGTCATCACGAATTGCACCCGCGCGCATCGCAGCCCAAATCAGGACCTTTTCCATACGGCCGCGGGTCCCCTCGTCCACAGGTGGAGGGGAGTCAGGTGACATGGACATCCCCTCTACCTGCGGACGGGCCTGGGACGGGGCATCCCTGCTGGTGCATGGTGGTGCACTCACAGGGTCAGGGACAGCGACATGCACAGGCCCCTCCACGGTGACCTGTGCTGCCTCCTGCCCCTGCCCCTGGACTGCACCACTTGCACCAGCAGGGATGCCCCCACCAGGACCCATGTGTGCCTCAGTGGCGGCCTCCTCCTCCTCTGTGGAAACCACCAACCTGGATGGCTCCTCACCGTCTTCCGCCGTAGCAGGCCCCTGTGGGGGCTCACCCACCCATTCCGCTGCAGCCGTGGGGGCATCCCCGCCGCCTTGCTCCACAGCGCCGTCTCCGCCCTCTTCTTCACTAGCCGCTGCGTAGAGGGAGACATAGAACACAAGCATCAGGGTACTGTACAATGGTCCCCTAGACAGGAAGCAATAGCAGATGAGTACCACTGTCAAAGTACACTTCCATCATGCCCCTCCACAACACATGGGTCAGTCCAGGCAAAACACAGCCAGTAACAGACATAGTGCATGCCATGGACATTTCCATACATGTCCAATGGACTCTTGAAACATACAATGATATGGAACTCACATGCATCATGGGTCATGCCTATCACATGCACACACTTCACCTCAGCCACATCCATCTGGCCTCATACACCCCAAACACAGCGGATACAAGGATAACTAGGCTGCATCAGTGAATCTGTGCATTGTCACAGACATGTGTCATGCATCCATGGCATTCACAAGTCACAGACACGCAGGTCAGGCACACAGACATGGCTAACATATATGTACCTGGCATCAGCGCCCATCCCTCTCCCCCACCCATGTCCAGGAACAGAGACTGGCATGCTCTCATGTGTAAAATCTGCATAGGGCTCCCCATGTCGCATTTAAACACATGCAACGACCATGTGGTTCACACATCACTGGTCGCACATGCATTACCATGATGTCCCTGCACACATACATGCGTACATGGCCTATGTCACACATACAGGCAAGTATCAGACAACCAGCACACCGCAACATACCCTGTCTCACACAGCAATGCTTGGCCACTTACCGCTCAACTCCAGACGGGTCTCCCTCTCAAGGATCTGGGCGTGGAGCGCTGGGCGTACGCGTTCCAGGACCCTCATCTGGATGGAACTCATGTGGCCCCGGCTCCCCTCCACGAGTCGCGAGGCCTTCACGAGGGTCCTGGACCTCAAGTCCTCCCAGCGCTTCTTGATCTTCTGGACGTCGCGGGTTGCCACCCCCTCCGCGTTGATGGCAACCACACAGTCGGCCCAGATCCTCTCCCGTCCTTCCTTGCTGGCGCGGGACGATCCAAAGAGGGCATCATACTGCCCCAGGACATGCTCTACCAGGACACCAACTTCGGTGGCAGTGAAGCTGGTGCCCCTCTGCCCCTCTGGCGTGGGATTGACACTGGTGCCAGATGTCGAAGTGCCCGACATGGCAACCCCAGAGGCAGGAATGGGTGGGCAACTGGGTCCTGGGGCTGGGCTGTGGAGCGATGTTATCCCAGTCGGGAATCTTCTGTTCCAGCAGGGGTGGACACAGCAACTGGACCCCTGCAGATGGCTGATGTGCAGGCACCAAATGGCAGGGCACGGTGGCAGCAGGCAGGCAGGCAGGCAGGCAGCAGCAGATGGCACGTGGGAGGCTGCTCGGGGCACTGGGGGGCAGTAATTCGGCCTTCTGGGCAGAAGCGTGGTCTTCCGTGTGTTTTCGCGTGGCCAGCTTGATACGGAGTGATTTGGCACGTGAAAATCCTGCACGTCAGCGTGAAATTCGAGGAAAGGCCCTTAGCGCATAAGCGCGTCAGCACGCATACGCGATTCTATTGGACCAAAGGCCCTCAGCGCGTAAGCGCGTCTGTGACGTGACCCGCACGGGTGTTTCCCTCATAGCACGTGAAGACGGAGCACACGTGGAAAGACTGCACATCAGAGTGTCATCGCGTGTAATTGGACCAAAGTGCGCGTACACGCGATTGGCCTATGTACGTGTACTTCAGGGGTGCGCGGGAATTTCCAGACGCTATTGGCCTGGGTACGTGGATTTCAGGGGTGCGCGGGAAGTTTCACACTCTCGCCTACAACACGCGCAAAGAAACACGTACGCCAGTAGGAAGCAGGCATACGTCGACCCGCGACGCATACATTTGCGCGCAAAAAACTAACAAGCTCAGACGCCAGGATGAATATACCGTTCCTAGCAGCAGTGGCCGTGGGCTACCAAAGGAGGAGGAGGAGGATAGTCAGGCCCAGAATTTTCACACCCAGAACCAGCCTTTTTGGAATGCCTGATGACCAGGTGTATGGGAAGTACAGGTTTCCACCACACATAATACTGGACCTGGTGAGTGAGTGGGAGGATGACCTCACATCACCCACCATGTGCTCCCAAGCACTCAGCCCCCTGGAGAAGGTCCTCAATGTACTGCACTTCTTAGCCACTGGATCATTTCAGTGGACAAGTGCCATAGTGGGTGGGGTGTCACAGGCCACGCAGTCACGCTGCCTACACCAGGTCTTGAACATAATCACTGCACGCCCATCAGTCCGCAGGCACATATACCTGCTCAGAACACCTGCAGAAAGGCATGCTGCCGCCCTGGATTTTTACTGTGTGGCACGATTCCCCAAAGTGCTAGGTGCCATCGACTGCACCCATGTGGCTCTACGTCCCCCCAGGGCATCTGAGCACATCTATAGGAACCGCAAGCACTGGCATTCCATCAACGTGCAGGTAGTATGTAATGCCAAGGGAATCATCACCTCAGTATATGCCAACTATCCCGGGTCCACCCACGACAGCTTCATTTACCGAATGTCCACCATAAGCCGGGACCTAGAAGCTGGGCGGCATGGCGATACATGGCTGCTTGGTGAGTATGAATGCCACGGCACATGCATGCATGTCAGATAGTGAGCAAGGTCACAACCCCACCAATGATACCCATCACCACCTCCACAGGGGACAGTGCCTACCCTCTCAGCCCCCACATGATGACGCCAATTCGGAACCCCACCACGCCACCCGAGGTAAGATATAACACAGCCCACATTGCAACCCGGGGCATAGTGGAGCGCACGTTCAGAGTGCTTAAGTCACGCTTTCGCTCCCTTGACCGTTCTGGCGGGCAGCTTTTATACGCTCCCCCAGTAGTGTGCAGGATCATAGTGGCAGCATGTGCCCTGCACAACGTTGCAACACGCCGGGGCCTGGCCGTGGACATGGTGGTGCCCCCACATCCCCAACCACATGCCCGCCCGCTGCGCATGGGAGGGGAAAGGGCACGGGGGGAGGCAGCCCGTACACAGCTAGTGGCTAATTACTTCACATAGAAATCACACCCCGGTGGAGTGCACACTGCCCTGGCACATACCATCTGACAATCAATGATGACTCAACCTGACAATGATCCTGAATGTCTGGAGAATCAACCGTCAAAACCATATCAGCCTAAGATTGTTCACCTGGAAGTGTTACAATGTGTGCATCCCTACCTACACAGACAGCACCAATGCAGTTTCGTGAAAAAACACATTCATGCAGCTAAAATGAATACCCACTTGCAAAATGCAACATGAGGACAGTGCCATGTCACCCAACCCATCCCCAGCACCGCCACACGACACACCATGCCATGTCATGCTATGTGCGGGTAAACAAAGTAATCCCCACAACATGACACAAGTGTCACAAAGTACAGTGTCCCTAATTGAAACTCGCGACACCTGAAATGCTCACAGTAATGCAGGACCAATAACACACTTGAGCAGGTATTTAGCAATAACACTTATCAGCTACTGACCCTCAAAACTACCATTAACATGACATTATGAATGTAAGAAATTGGTAGTCTCACCACCTGAAAATGCCTGCACTCCCACCACTTCCAACTGTACAGTATTGCCGCCATGTAGAGTTGTAGGTGCACTGCTGCCAACATGGACTCCATCTCCAAAGTAGAGGGCCTTGTGTAGACATGAGGAAAGGACCTGCAAATTAGGAGGTAGACATGGATGATGAGTTACACATCAATGCAACATGCAGTGTACAACACAACAGCAATATGCACTAGGAATGTATACACAGTATTGACTAGACTACCCACACATGTACTGGGAGTCCAATGTCACCATGTACGTCAATGTCACATGGGCACACCCTTTGCAAGCCCATGGAAACGGGAAGCAGGAGGGGTGTGTGTGACAAAAACCCAAGCATCTGAACCAAATACATGACAAGCCTGCATGTGCCCAGCCACAATGCAGCGTATGCCCACCGGAGCCACACAAGGCAACACACTGTCCCCAAAAAAATAAAAAATAAATAATAAAAAAAAATAATAATAATCAAAAATGGCCATTAATGGGCCCGGGGGTTGGGGAGGCCACCCAGGAGGTCCGAGGACAGGGTGCACACCGAAACCCACCTGTGTGGATCTTGCGAAAAAAAACACCTCCATGGGCTCATGGCCCACACGGCTACCCTATTGTGGGAGTATCACTGCTGTTGCTATTCTCACCCTGTGCAGCTGCATCCGGAGGTGGTGGCACTATGGGAGGCAGCCCACGCAAGGCCCTAGTCTGTTCCTCCATGGCTGCAAGCATGCGGGTGTGGTAGGTCTCGTTCTGGAGGATGAGTGTGCGGAGGTCCCCATGCAACAACTCACGGGATGCCCGGACCTCCGCCCTAGTTGCCTGCATCTCAGCTGAGAGCGTACGGGTGAGACGCTCCAGCTGCTGTTCTGTCCTTCGGTTTGTTGAAGCCTCAAGCTCAACAAGAGTCGTCCTGAGGTGAAGGAGTTCCAGCCTCAGGGCTTCCCTGTGGCCCTGGGACTCTATGGAGATGGCTTCCTGCAGAGTCGCCAGTGCCGCCCGCCTGTCCCTGTTGGACGCCAACATGTCCTCCCTGTGTGACTGGCAGATGGAGTCGGTTGCCTGCTGTAGTCGCTCCATCAGCCTTTCGGGGGGGACAATGGATGTGGCCACCCTATCCATGGCCTGAGCCATCATCTCTGATGATGCTGCCTGTTGGGTTGCCATACCGTAAATGGATTGCTCCCATGCGGTATTGCCAGGTGGCGTACGGCCACCACGTCGGCGGGACCCACACCTGTCTGGGGCAAGGCGAACTGCGCCTTGCTGTGCCGGCATTGCCTGAGGCTGCAGGACTGCATTCCCCCTCTGATCTGCTGGCCCAGGAACAGGATCAGATGTCGCGGAGTGTGACCCTGCATCCATAACCACCAAAGGCATAGCTGCCAACACTGACATCCCCATTGAGGGTTCTAACCCTGGTGCAGGTGGGTCGGACAGAACAGAATCCCTCCCAGGAACACTCACCTGCGACGGCACGTAGGTCTCATCATCCAAATCAACACCTGAGTACAGCTCGGGGGAGGTGCAGCCAGAGACACCCCTTGAGAGCACAACCTGCAGCAGTTGTGGGTTCTCACCCACCACCACACCACGTCCCTCACTGGTGGTCGGTCGGCCCTCAGACCCCTCCTGGGTCTGCACCATCTCCACAACCCCAGCAGTATCAGGTGCGTCTTCCCCTGCAAAGACATAAAAGAAAACAAATGGAAACAGGCATTAGCACCATGGCACACAATGAGGGCTGAGAAGCAACAGAACCAGTACTTGATTGACACATGTCCCACATGACTAAAACCCTCCCATGCATGCACCCTCACTGCGTATGAAGGGGAGGCAAATGGCACACATTGATGACACCAAGATGGAAGATGAACACATTTGCTGCATGCTGCCTAGCAGTGGCATCACACATTGGCCTGTGATTGCCAGGTGAAATACACATGCCATCACACAGATGGCATGTACCATTGCTATTGAGTGAAGATGGAGAGGAGGGCAGCACTTATTCATTCAGTCCAGTTCCCTCGTGTAATAGCTTTTCTAATTCAAACAGGTCTGATTTTTCACCTGGAGCTGCCAGTCCAAAATGGTCCGATTGCACAGGGACATGTCTAAACAAATGATATCCAGGTAACAAAGTCACTCCACTTTACCATAGCCATGTCAGACATGTGACTAGAGGACTGAGAAATGCCTAGTAAAAGTGGCGGAATGCAAACAATCTGCCTGAATGAACAGAGAAAAATAAGCAACAATGTTGTGGCAAGATGACACTTCAAGGGCAACTGGCGTGCTGTTGGGCTAGATGTCTACTGTTGGCAGAAGGGATACTGCTATGGTCAAATGCTGCTGCGCAGAATGTATTGCATGAAGCACATGGGTGGCCCAAACAACTCAGACGCACACACCCTCACCTGGCACACAAACAGAAGCCCTCAAACACACACCATGCACATGGATGACACACACATGCATATGCACTCACCGGACAATGCCTCATAATCAGGCAGATCTCCCACGCCTTGGATCTGTTCCTCCGTGACGTAGGTCCCAGCGACTGACTCATGTGGAGTGAGTTCCATGTCTTCTACTGGAGACCCACCTCCAGTCACTATAGTTGCTGCATGACTTGAGGCCAGTTTATTCTTTGCCCTGCGCTTTAGGTCATTCCAGCGCTTATAGCAATCATCGCCTCACGATTGCAAGGGCACTTACGATGTCCGCAACGGTCTGCCAGTGTGCCTGGCGTTGTGCAGGTGTTGTCTTGCATCCTGCAACAATGACCATTTCGTTATCATGTGCGGACACATACTCGACAAGTGTATTCAGTTCGGCATCCGTGAAGCTGGGCTTCCTCGACGGGCCGGACTGTGTAGCCGTGTCTGGGGCATCAGCCTGTGCCGGACGTGCACTCTTCCTCTTCCGCTTGGAAGGTGGTGGTGATCCTGAGTGTCCTACGCCGCTCTGGACACTAGGGGCAGGAGCCGTGGTGGACTCTGTATCAGGAGTGTGGGATTGCACACTCAGCATGGGAGTTGGTGCAGGCATTGGCTCAAGTGTAATGGTGTCAGGGGGAATGTCAGCAGGATGGACTAGGACCAACAATGTCCTGGCTGGGTGTGCGAGAGCTGGGGTGGATGGAGCCGCAGCTGCCCCTGCAGCCTCTCCACCCTGCCTACTTGGGGCAGCAGATGACCTTGCTGCCCCTGATCCACGTGGCCTGATGACATCAACGTGCACCAGCGCACGTGTCATAGGCCTGCTGACCTGGAAGTCAGCCATGGAGTCAGCCAGGTCTGGTGCCACAATGGGCTGGTCCAACAAGGGCTGAGCATGGATGGTGTCAGCCACATCACCCTCAACCACGGGGGGCGGGGGGGATTATGGGTGCCCTTGACTGGTCCTCCACACATGGGGGGACAGGGTTACCCTGCAAGTAACGACCACGTCCCCTACCAGATCCACCACGGCCACCACTTGTGGCTCGTCCACCTTTGCCACCCTTACGGATTCCTCGCCTCCCAACCATGGCACTGATGTTAATGTGCGTATGGGAGTGGCTGTAAACTATTGTCCTGGGCAATTGGGGGTCAAAGGGGTTGGGTACCAGATGGTAATCGTACCCTAGTGCTCTAGCAAGGCTGAATGTGACCCCTGGGGAAAGATGACGGGTCATGCAACGCACAGGAAGCCCAAAAAAGGGAGATAACGTGCACGCAACACCTCCTAGACCACGTGTGCGGAAAAAAAAACCTGCACTACGCTGTGGCACCCAGTAACACAAGAATGAACGTATACATGTCACACGCAGCCTAGAATGACCTCTGAAGGGGTAGGCTACACACGGGGCAAGCACAGATGTTAGATACCTGCGTGACTCACTGTCTGCCAGGAAAAAGAGCGTGAAAAAGAAACGCGTGTGCGCGTTGGCAACACCCCTGCCAAAAGAAGAATTGTACGCTGTCTGAGGAGACAGGACAACAGTAGAAGGGAACGCTGTTTGAGGGAACAGGCCCAGGAAAACCAGAAAAAGAGAAAAAAGAGAAAAAGCTGTCAGAGGAAACAGGGAGTACGAACTTGAAACGCCGTGAAGTAAATCGCGTGTGAAACGTCAAGAAGTACAGATTTCACCCACTCGCTCTCCACGAAAAGCACGTACAAGGAAATGGTGTTCTACATGTACCTTTTATGCAGGCCCACACGTCCAGCGTCACTTCCACGTGTATGCGCTAGGGCCATTTCCACCAATTACACGCTTTGTCACTTCCACGTGTATGCGCTAGGGCCATTTCCACCAATTACACGCTTTGTCACTTCCGTGTGTACGCGCTAGGGCCATTTCCACCAATTACATGCTTTGTCACTTCCGCGTGTACGTGCTCAGGCCATTTCCACCAATTACACGCTTTGACACTCGGACGTGTCTTTCATTTTTTTAACACGCAACATTTCAAACGTGTGCCATATTCAACGTGCACGTGACTTCATAGACGCGCATACGCTGGTGGTCTTTGGGCCAATGAATGTACAGACGTGTGCTGACGCGCTTACGCGCTAAGGGCCTTTCCTCGATTTACACGCAGACGTGCTGGATTTTCACGTGCAAAATCACTCCGTATCAAGCTGGCCACGCGTTCACACACGGAAGACCACACTCCTGCCCAGAAGGCCGAATTACTGCCCCCCAGAGCCCTGAGCACGCTCCCACCTGCCATCTGCTGCTGCCTGACTGCCTGCTGCCCACGTGCCCTGCCATTTGCTGCCTGCACATCAGCCAGGGTGCTGTTGCTGTGACCACCCCTGCTGGAACCGAAGACTCCCGACTGCTTTTCCATCGCCCCACTGCCCAGCCCCAGGACCCAGTTGCCCACTCACTCCTGCCTCTGGGGTTGCCATGTCGGGCACTGCAACATCTGGCACCAGTGGCAACCCCCGGCCAAGGAGGCAGAGGGGCACCAGCTTCACTGCCACCGAAGTTGGTGTCCTGGTGGAGCATGTCCTGGGGCAGTATGATGCCCTCTTCGGAAGTTTGCGCGCCGACAAGGAAGGACGGACTCGGATCTGGATGGACATCGTGACTGCCATCAATGCGGAGGAGGTGGCAGTCCGCGACTACGAATGTGTCAGGAAATACTGGGAGGACTTCAGGTCCAGGACCCTCAACAAGGCCCGACGCCTCCTGAAGGCAGCGGATGCTAAGGGGCGCCGGGGCCACTTGTCGGAAGATCAGATGAGGGTCCTGGAACACATATCCCCAGCGCTCCACGTCCAGGTCCTTGAGAGGCAGACCCGTCTGGAGTCGAGCGGTAAGTGTACATGCATACTGATTGTAAACTGTGCGTGTGGTGTGCCAGGAGTGTGCAGGTTGAACATGTATTTTTATGTGGGCAAGTAGGGGCGGGTGTACAGGGCCGTGAGGGTGACACATGCGAGGGGTCTCATGTGTGACACATGGATGGTGCTTGTGTGTGTGGGCTTGCATGGCACAGGATGTGGAGGAATGATTGTCAGGTGTGACATGGATGTCGATCGGAACACTGCGACAGTTGGCGGAGGTGTACACATGCATGCAAGTTTGGTGGTGTGTGTGCATGTGTAGTGTACTCCCTATGTTGCATGTGATGTGTGGATGACCTTTGGCTGCTCATGCTGTTGTATGTGAATGGATGGTGCTGGCTGTTGCAATATGGCTGTGGTATGGCTCATGTGTGCAAGTTGAAATGACATGTGTGTTGGGGATTGTGATGCCATGTCTGAGGTTTACCAATGCCACTCATGTATAACTGTCATGTGTGTATGAGTCCATTGTACAGTGCCCTGTTGCCTGCGTTTTCTTTCTCCCTGTCTGCAGCGTCATCTGATGAAGAGGGCGGAGAAGGTGCTGTGGAGCACAGCGGCAGGGGTTGCACCACCAGCCGGAGACGCAAGGCCCGGATCCCCCCCCAGGTTCTGATCTCGTCAGGGAGTGAGGAGTCTGGTGCCGTGTCCCAGGCCGCAGCTGCCGAGGGGAGGTCCAAGAGGCGGAGGTTGGAGTTGGACTCCTCGGAAGCAGAAGGGGCAGCTGGGACCCCACAGGGCCCAACGGAGGAAGATGGCACGGCGTCATCCAGGTTGGTGGGGGGTTTGGAGGAGGAGGAGGCCGTGCAAGCGACAGAGGCGGGGTCTGGAGGTGGGGATTCCACTGGTGCTAGTGGTGCAGTGCAGGATCAGGGACAGGAGGCAGCACAGGCCGCCGCAGAGGTGCCTGTGTGCAATCCTGTCCCTGCTCCTGTCACTGCATCATCTTGCACCAGCGGGGATGCCTACCTCCAGACCCGTTCTCAGGGAGGGGATTGGCTTACAACACCTGGCCTTCCTCTCCCTGCGGATGTGGCTACCCTGCACCAGGTTGAGCCTGTCCAGGGTGGGCTGGCGTTGCGTCAACGGGCCATGCAAGCTGACCTGCAGTCTTTTCATGATGAGTCTGCACGTCTTCTCGCATGGCTCGTTGACCGCGTTGACCCACTGGGACAGCTCACCAGGGCTGGATTCCTCCGTTTCCTGGACCTTGTTCCGACCCCCTCATCCACGGAACCCCCTATGCCCCAGTCGTCCTCCATGCCATCTTCCCACCCATGTGTCACCATGTGGGTGCCCTGTGGAGCTGCCTCCGACCGTGCGACCAGGCTGGTGGACAACAGATCCCTGCCACAGTCGGGAGTCGGACGTCCAGCAGGGGTGGCCACATCAACGACTGCACCCCAGCTGGAGGAGGATGTGCAGGCACCATCGGACAGGGCACATGGACAGCAGCAGCTGCAGCAGCAGGAGGCTGTAGGTGGGAGCCACGATAGCTCGGGGCCTTCAACATCGGAGGGGCAGGCATCGGCCGGAGGGCAGGAGGACCCTGGATGGGAAGTGTCTTCCGTGTGGCAGCGGTTGGGCCACGCCATAGATGCGGAGCGGCGGCGGGCGGAAGAGGCGCGGCTCACGATGGTAAGGGCGGAGAACTCCATGCGGAGGGCCCTGAGGCGGGCCGAGTGCCTCGAGGCAATCCGCAGGGAGTTGGAGGTGAACATGTCGGCGTCCCAGCAGACCCTCGGGGCCATGGAACAGGACCGCCTCCGGGACATAGACGAGGAGTTCGATGATGCCCTGGCCCGGGACACCACTGAGTGAGCCGCTGGACTGGCCCGCCGCCATTGTATATAGTTATTTAGTGATAGGTTTCCTTTATAGTTTATTTTTATTTGGAGTCGACGGACACTGCTCCACCTTTTGTATATAGTTCCATTTTAGATAGGTTTTTTGGTAGGTTTCATTTCTTCTGTTGGGATGATGGACCCTGAATACTTTGTACATAGTTGGACTTTGCATTTGGATATTTTTTTTACTATGAATTTTTTTTTCCATGGAGCAATGGTTTTCTATTTCTTTTTTCCCTTCATTTCCTTTTTATGGACTTGAACTTTGGATGAAATTTTTTTGGATTATCATTTATTGATTTTAATTTGAAAAGGGACAGCCAGCTTAATTTTTTAATTTTTTTACTTGTGTATTTTGTTTAATTTTGCTTGCCATTACTGTTGTTTTTAATACATTATTTTGATTTTTTCATTCTTCAATGTGTGGTTTCATCTCATTGTTTTCATGCATGTCATGATATGGGTTTTCAGGTTCACTTGCAACCATTGTGTGTGTGTGAGACACATGTGTTGATTTACATTTTTTCCATTGGAGTAGTATCATGGGCGCATGTAATACTTGGTTGTGTCTTTGGGCTGTGGTGGCTGGCCATGAGGCCCATGCTTGAGGATTGTCAGGGCCTGTGGGCAGGGGGACATGAGTGGGGGCCTGGTGGAGGCTGCCCCTGCACTGCTGGGGGGTGGGGGTGGGTGGTAGACATGAGTGGGGGCCTGGTGGAGGCTGCCCATGGTGGCTGGGGGGTGGGGTGGGTGGTAGACATGAGTGGGGGCCTGGTGGAGGGTGCCCCACACTACTGGGGGGGGTGGGGGTGATAGACATGAGTGGGAGCCTGGTGGGGGCTGCCCATGGTGGCTGGGGGGTGGGGTTATTGGGAGACATGAGTGGGGGCCTGGTGGAGGCTGCCCATGGTGGCTGGGGGGTGGGGTGGGTGGTAGACATGAGTGGGGGCCTGGTGGGGGCTGCCCATGGTGGCTGGGGGGTGGGGTGGGTGGGAGACATGAGTGGGGGCCTGGTGAAGGCTGCCCATGGTGGCTGGGGGGTGAGGGTGGTGGGAGACATGGGTGGGGGCCTGGTGGAGGGTGCCCCACAGTGCTGGGGGGTGGGGTGGGTTGTTTGACATGAGTGGAGGCCTGGTGGAGGCTGCCCATGGTGGCTGGGGGGTGGGGTGGTGGGAGACATGGGTGGGGGCGTGGTGGAGGGTGCCCCACAGTGCTGGGGGGTGGGGTGGGTGGGAGACATGAGTGGGGGCCTGGTGGAGGCTGCCCATGGTGGCTCGGGGGGTGGGGGTGGTGGGAGACATGAGTGGGAGCCTGGTGGGGGCTGCCCATGGTGGCTGGGGGGTGGGGGTGGGTGGTAGACATGAGTGGGGGCCTGGTGGAGGCTGCCCCTGCACTGCTGGGGGTGGGGGGGGTGGGAGACATGAGTGGGGGCCTGGTGGAGGCTGCCCATGGTGGCTCGGGGGGTGGGGGTGGTGGGAGACATGAGTGGGAGCCTGGTGGGGGCTGCCCATGGTGGCTGGGGGGTGGGGGTGGGTGGTAGACATGAGTGGGAGCCTGGTGGGGGCTGCCCATGGTGGCTGGGGGGTGGGGTGGGTGGGAGACATGAGTGGGGGCCTGGTGAAGGCTGCCCATGGTGGCTGGGGGGTGAGGGTGGTGGGAGACATGGGTGGGGGCCTGGTGGAGGGTGCCCCACAGTGCTGGGGGGTGGGGTGGGTGGGAGACATGAGTGGAGGCCTGGTGGAGGCTGCCCATGGTGGCTGGGGGGTGGGGTGGTGGGAGACATGAGTGGGGGCCTGGTGGAGGCTGCCCATGGTGGCTCGGGGGGTGGGGGTGGTGGGAGACATGAGTGGGAGCCTGGTGGGGGCTTCCCATGGTGGCTGGGGGGTGGGGGTGGGTGGTAGACATGAGTGGGGGCCTGGTGGAGGCTGCCCCTGCACTGCTGGGGGTGGGGGTGATAGGGGACATGAGTGGGAGCCTGGTGGGGGCTGCCCATGGTGGCTGGGGGTGGGGTGGGTGGGAGACATGAGTGGGGGCCTGGTGGAGGCTGCCCATGGTGGCTGGGGGGTGGGGGTGGTGGGAGACATGGGTGGGGGCCTGGTGGAGGGTGCCCCACAGTGCTGGGGGGTGGGGTGGGTGGGAGACATGAGTGGGGGCCTGGTGGAGGCTGCCCATGGTGGCTGGGGGGTGGGGGTGGTGGGAGACATGGGTGGGGGCCTGGTGGAGGGTGCCCCACACTGCTGGGGGGTGGGGGGTGGTAGACATGAGTGGGGGCCTGGTGGAGGCTGCCCCTGCACTGCTGGGGGTTGGGGTGATAGGGGACATGAGTGGGAGCCTGGTGGGGGATGCCCATGGTGGCTGGGGGGTGGGGGGGTGGGATACATGAGTGGGAGCCTGGTGGAGGCTGCCCCTGCACTGCTGGGGGTGGGGGTGATAGGGGACATTAGTGGGAGCCTGGTGGGGGCTGCCAGGGTGGCTGGGGGGTGGGGTGGGTGGGAGACATGAGTGGGGGCCTGGTGGAGGCTGCCCCTGCACTGCTGGGGGTGGGGGTGATAGGGGACATGAGTGGGAGCCTGGTGGAGGCTGCCCCTGCACTGCTGGAGGAGTGGGGGTGGGTGGGAGACATGAGTGGGGGCCTGGTGGGGGCTGCCCATGGTGGCTGGGGGGTGGGGTGGATGGGAGACATGAGTGGGGGCCTGGTGGAGGCTGCCCATGGTGGCTGGGGGGTGGGGGTGGTGGGAGACATGGGTGGGGGCCTGGTGGAGGCTGCCCATGGTGGCTGGGGGGTGGGGGTGGTGTGAGACATGGGTGGTAGCCTGGTGGGGGCTGCCCATGGTGGCTGGGGGGTGGGGGTGGTGGGAGACATGAGTGGGGGCCTGGTGGAGGCTGCACCACAGTGCTGGGGGGTGGGGGTGGTGGTAGACATGGGTGGGAGCCTGGTGGGGGCTGCCCATGGTGGCTGGGGGGTGGGGGTGATAGAGGACATGAGTGGGGGCCTGGTGGAGGGTGCCCCACACTGCTGGGGGGCGTGGGGGGTGGGAGACATGAGCAGGTGTGCAGGGGAGTCCCCTGTTTTGTGGGCTGCCTGCAGGGGCCGTGGAGGGTGTACAGGGAACAACTGTGAGGACCCACCCAGCCTAATCGCGTGTGATTATTCTTGCGCACCCCTGTAATACACGTACCCAGCCAAATCGCGTGTGATAATTTCTGCGCACCCCTGTAATACACGTACCCAGCCAAATCGCGTGTGATTATTCCCGCGCACCCCTGTAATACACGTACCCAGCCAAATCGCGTGTGATAATTCCCGCACACCCCTGTAATACACGTACCCAGCCAAATCGCGTGTGATAATTCCCGCGTACCCCTGTAATACACGTACCCTGGCTAATCGCGTGTAAAACTTCACACGTACCCCTGTCATGCACGTACCCTGGCTAATCGCGTGTCAAACTTCCCGCGTACCCCTGTAATACACTTACCATGGCTAATCGCATGTAAAACTTCCCGCGTACCCCTGATATGAACGTTACCCGCTTTGCGTTCCTTGTTTGGCAGCCCTGTAAACTGGTCCAGGGTTAGCGCAGCCCTTTGTGATGATTTAGCGATTTTGATGGCTTTTCCTTGCGCGAGGGCGTTCTTGGGGGCGTTACTGGCACTGCTGCAGGTTTGCTGCGATACTCTGCGCCACGGCTGGTTTGGGAGCCTAAAATCCATCAATACGCTGTGTGCGGAAATCGGTTTTGGCGCACGCGCCTGGCGCAGACAATCGCACGCGGACACTCTGCGGCAGCCGCTTGCGACACTTTTCTGCGAAATTCTATGAATTACCCTGTTAATCTAAGGACATCAGAGCTGAAAATAGGGAAAATCGGGATTGAGGGAATCTCGCTGTTAAAGGCCTGGATCTGTCGACCTTTATTGAGGGTAGGGGAAATATTCAAGCTTTATCTGCTCCGCTGTCTACTGCAACAAGTAACCCTCCTGAAATTGTGACGGATAAGAATTATATCTTTAAACCAGAGGCAGTAATGGTACTAACTCCTGAGAACTTTGATAATATTCCTTTAGTGGTAACAAAACCTCAGAAGGAGAAGTATACTCCGGACCTTTCGTTCCCGATATTTCAGAGAACAAAGAAAAGAAAATTCAGTAATGAAACTATGAAACAGGTCTCTCAAATAAGTAAGTCGAAAAATCTCCAAATGCAGAAAAGCAGGAAATTGAACAGTGCTGTAAATTTCCTACGAAATATATTGAGTCTTTTACCTGCCCAAGCTCTGATACTGAAAAAGAAAATGTGCTCCCACACAGGTCTTGGACAGGGTTAGACTAGTCATAAAGAGCAGTCTAGTTCAAAATCAGCATCGGCTCCATTGGATGATAGTCGATCTTTTGAGGAGGAAGAGATTATGAATTTATCTGTACGATTCATGAGGGTCAGGGTGACATGGTGGTTATGGGTGGCTCCTTGTAAATGTCCCCAGAACCTTCTCCATTAGTTTCCCTAAAATGGTTAAGGCATTTCAGATGACAATTGCATTACTTTGTCACCAACCTACACTCCAAAGTTCAAATAATGCCAAACTTGTGCGCGCACAGAATGGTGATTTTCCCTTATTTTTATTTAATTTTATTTAGTTGCAATGCAACTTTACAAATAAGACAGTTAGAAAAATTTATAAAAATACAATTTTAAAAAGGGAAAAATATAAAATGTGCCCATACATATTAGCACAGATTGTACTTTAACATGATGTTTTTCTGCCTTATAGAGCATATTGGTCCATTTCTCTTACAGAACAGTTCATAGTTACTCTTAGGTTTGGCTGATGCTAAAGGGTCAGAAACTGTCTCTAAACACACAATTATCTAGAAATTAGCATGTGTTCTGAAAGGATATATCTAGTATAATTCTCTTTAAGTATCTAATAACAGCGAAATTCATTGATATGTGCTGAGAGTTACACATCTGAATCCATACATTTTTCTGAGTAATCGTTTTGTATTCATCAAAGAATTTCAAGAATTAATAAGAGCATTACATTTACACATTATGTGCTCAAATGATTCTTGTTTAGTTCTGCAAAATCTGCAGCTCGTGTCAAGCCTCTTATCCTTACACCATCTGGCCTGTATCACTCTAGTCGGCCATAAATCGAATCAAAACCTCATGATGTTCGATCAATATAATAAATCAGGGTATCTGGTTAGATATTTCGGAATCTCATTTAATTTCTTCCATCCCAAATTTTCCATCTTAAACAACCGCTGGTATTTTTTGCATTCTGTTGTTTTTATCCAGTCCATCATCCAAAGCATTTTCTTAGCTCTATTTGGGTTAATTAACAATAGATCATCACTTATTTCAGCTTCCTGCATCATAGATCTACACTCGGATTTCCAAACATTTATCATATCTTTTCTATCCTCGGCAAAAGCCTGTGAGATAATATAAATAACTGTGGATTCAAACCTAGCTTTGTCGTTGCATTTGACGTATAAAAGAAGAGCCTTCCAGTTTACAACAGCTCTCAACGATACAAGACCCAATTCATAGCGGATGATATGCATAGGAAAGCTTTTTGGAAGTCCTAGAATAATTTTCCAGAATAGTCCCTCCAAATATAACCAATTAGGATGGTCTGCGGTTATTTTACTCGAGGCGCCATATGCAACAGTTGGAACAACTTTTTGCCTGTAGTATGTTAAGATAGGCATGCACGTAAATTTGCCATATTTTTTCTGTATGTATATTGCTTGAGAACACAGTGAACGCATCTTTAGCTTCACTTCATCTTTATATAATGTATCCATCTTTTTATCATTGATATTTGTTCCCAGGTATTTATACATTCTTGTTGCTTCTGTTCGATTACTGCCAATGGACCATAATCTGATCTTATTTTTTCTGATAGTTTGTTTTTGGCCAATTATCAATATATTCGATTTATCAGTTTTCCCTTTTTAACTTTGGAGGGGAAAGAGTTAGCTGTGAATACCAAATTGGGGGGGGGGCAGAACTATCATTCCTCACTGGTGGCGACTGATGATAAAAAAACTGCAACATCTAAATGTGGTACTTCTCACAAAAAGTCAGATGCATTTTTGAATTTTGTGAAATTAGATAAAAGCACTATCCAGCAAAGGAACGACAAACTAACCCGTGAGACACATTTTTTATGTTTGGAGCGTTTACTGTCAGTGGATGATGCGTGATTCTAAACCGCTCCAATTTAATGAGATTGTTCCATCATATTCCGATGCTGTTTTATTCACTCAGATGACATTAAAATAGAAGAGTGTCTAAAGGTGAATTTGCATTTGAAATATAATGGGGTAAAATCTTCCATACTTGAAATGGCCCATTTAATTCTCCCTTTGGGATTTGAGTTAAGGGAATGGGTAGTGAAACAAAGTCCGGTAGAGACTGAATGCTCAGGGGTTGTTGACTAGACTAGACAGATCTATACCAACAGAGGCTTGAAACAGGGCAGCTCTCTTGCTCTAACCTTTTTCAATATATTTCTGTCTGATTTGTGTGAAACCTTAGATTCTGGTCAAATCATTTCCTCCTAAGATCGGTGAACAAAAACTAGCTTGGATTTGTGTTGATCGACCAGACTCCGATAGGTTTGCATCAGAGTCGCTGACGGTCCTCCTGATTACATGAGTAAGAACAGGCTTAACGCCTGGAAAACTAATATTTTAGTGCTGGGTTCCAGGAGGGGATGGCAGAAATCGACTTTTAAATGGTATTTGGAACGTGAGTCCTTTGAACAGGGATCAGTAATTATTTACTTGGGTACTCACTTAAATACCAGCATAGACGATAGCCCTGATTATTGGCGCTAAAAAGGAAAGTCAGAATGATATCATGGCAAGGAGTGATGAGCCACAAAAAATTGGCTACATTTTCAATTTTTACAGTATAGACATTTTACAACATGGAAAATCTGGGCTTCTCTGGAAGGTAGTTTTTGGAGAAGGATTTTGGTGCCTCTTAATTTAGTTTCTACATTGGTTATTAGATCTGAATTGGGATTGATGTCTATGCATGCGAGAATGGTTTGGAAAGCACTGGCTTTATTTAAAAAAATGTGTGATACCTTTTCCTGTTGCTCCACTCCGAATTTTAAGTCTGGAAATGGAGAAGGTAGGGTCTGGTATCTTGAGTCAATGGATCGTGGCTTGTCGGGTGACTCTAGAAAAACTGAGAGTGGAACTACACATGTTGCTTAGAAATCTGGAGAAGGTTTAATGGACACTCTGGGAACAAGATTGGATCTTGATACTTGAGAATAAAAATAGCCATCATCTGCAGACCACTTTAAAGATGAATGCAAAGCATATGATTGTTTGCCAAAATACCTAAAGCAATTTCCTAACCTGTGGTATAAATGCCACTTCATGAGATTTCAAAAGAATATTCATCCAACAAAGCAAATCTTAAGGATTTATGAAAGAGAGACAAATGTGGGCTGCAGATTCAGTGGTTCATTAGAGAAGACAGAAACGGTAAAACATGTTACATTGTTTTGTCCAGGATTGACGATACTAAGAACTAGGCGTATGAGAAAATTAATTATGGACAGACAATGTTATGATGCAGAAGAAATTCAGAAGTTTCTTGTAATGGGTGAACATTATGGGGGGCGTGGCTTGGCGCCGATGGCGAGCGGTAGCTGATCCGCCGAGCTCCGGCCGAGACGCCGTTTCCTGATCCTTTTTCTCCGGCTCGCGTGCGACCCCGACTTCTGAGAAGGAACGAGCGGTTGGGCGAAGCAGCCCTGCACCTGAATAGTTGTTGGGCCCACCAAATTGGACCCCCCTGAGACTCCGGTGGCCCTGAATCGGTTCTCCCCCCCTCCCGTTCTTACTGGATCCAAGATGGCGCCCCGCACAGCATAGCGGTGCCTGCGAGGGGTACCCCCTCCCCCAACGGATTCCAGGGCCCGGCGGGGAGAGGCAGCAGCAAAAGAGAGGCTCCGCTCTTCTAGAGACCACCTCTACGGACCACACCATCACACACGGGGGCAGACCACAGCTCACGGCCCGATATTTGGCCAGGTGAAGGGCCCCACCAGTGATCTCACAAGTGAACTAACTTTTGAGGCCTAAAAACACCCGCAACCATCGCTCCAAGATGGCCGCCAAGAACAAGACCAGAGCCGCCACCATGGACTCCTTTGTTTCCACCAGGGCGAAGACCCCCACTCAATCCAAGGCCAGCTCCTCTGAAGTTGCCCAGTCGAGCGAAGAGGTGGCGGCCGATAACCACTCTCAGATACTTGATGCTATAGCCTCGCTAAAGACGCATATAGACTCCAAGATCGACGAATTCAAAGTCGATATTCAACTGATCCGCCAGGACGCTCGCAACTTAACGGAGAGGGTCGCGACCGTTGAACAGTCGGCAGAGGAAGCCTCCACGGCCATCACAGCCATAAAGTCCGAAGTTGTCCTCCTGAAGAGGAAAGTCACCTTTTTGGAGGAAAAGGCGGAGGAGGCCGAAGGTCGGGCCAGACGGAGCAATATCAGGATCCTGGGGGTCCCGGAGGGGAACGAGGGAGTAAATACCACATCCTTCGTCGAAACCCTTCTGCTACAAGAAATAGGGGCCGGCAAATTGACCCAGGGATTCTCTGTCGAAAGGGCCCACAGATCCCTTCAGAGGCGCCCTCCCCCCGGATCGCACCCCAGACCCATAATCGCTAAGATACTGAACTTTCAGGACAGAGAAACTATCTTACGGCGATCCAGGGAGGGGGGCCCCATCGAGCGAGGAGACTCCAAAATCTCCATTTATCCGGACTACACGCAGAAGGTACAAAGAGAGCGGAACTCATTTGTCCCGATAAAAGCCCGGCTCCGACAACTGAACCTAAAATATAGACTACTTTATCCATCGCGCCTAAGGGTTGTCTACAAGGAGAGAGTGGTATTTCTCGAGAACCCAGATGCGGCCAACATGTGGCTTGAGGATAATAACCTGGCGGATGGCAAGGACAACTCACAGACTGAGACCTAACCCCCCAGCGACCCCCATGTAAGAAACATCGCACGTGAGACCGGAATACAGAAGGTAATCCAACTACAGTTTTTTCATTTGGAAACGGCCTCGTTCGGCTCTGCCGCCAGGCCCTTGCCCCACCCCCAGCGTAGTATTTACCCGGTCTGGGCACCCGCCTGACCCAGCTCGCGCCCGACTCCCGGATGGGCTCCGACGGCTCGAGAGCGCCTGAGCACCGCGACAATGTTGTAGTTGCTGGGCGCACCAGTTTAAGTTTTGTTGTTAGTTTTATTAGTTGTACAGTCTTCATGCCTCTTTTGCCAACGCAGACCGAGATGGGTCTGGGACATGACACCGATGAACGAAATGCAGTGGTATCCCCCCTGCAGCCCACCCGAACAAGACTAAAGTGGAGTCGGACCCCAGAGTCCCACACCAAATCTGAAACTCGAACCGGATGGCGGCACAGCTTACTGTAATGACCTGGAATGTGCGGGGCATGGGCTCATACCTCAGGCGCAATCGTATACAGTCCTACCTCAGGAGGAAGAAAATCTCCATTGCACTCCTTCAAGAGACTCACCTCACGACGGAGGCCATGTCTAAAATTGCAGACCGATGGGCTGGGACTGTTAGAGGGTCCCCCTACTCTAAATACGCCAGAGGGGTGCTAATATGGATAAGCCCGGACGTCCCCTTCCAGATGGAGGGAAGTGAACAAGATAAAGAAGGGAGATTCACAGCGATTTGGGGCACATTGGAACAAACCCCAGTCTGCTTCATCAACTCTTACTTCCCTCATCACGGGATATCGGCGTACCTCGCCACATTGATAACGAAGCTGACTCGGTACCGGGACCGCACCTTCATATGGGGAGGGGACTTCAACTGTGTTGCTGACACGAGTGCAGACAGATCGCTGCCCCCCCCACGCCCGAGCAGCCTCACATCCGGTGCCTTGAGGGAAACTCTGGAGCAACTCAACTTAGTGGACATCTGGAGGGAACACCATCCGACCGACAGGTCCTACTCCCACTACTCAGCTCCACACGGAGTCCACACAAGAATTGACTATCTGTTCATCAATAAGGAACTTACCCCACACATAGCAACCACAGAATACCTGGGGCGGACGATCTCCGACCACTCCCCACTGACCATGTTATGGCAAATGAGAGGCCCCAGACCCCCGATCCCCATGTGGAGGATGCCGACCGCGGCACTTGCGGACCTCGAGTTCAGGGAAACCCTTGCCGAAAAATTGGAAGAATACTTGGAGAACAACATCGGTTCGGTCCCCTCCTGGGGCACATTATGGGAAGCAATGAAGGTGGTGACCAGAGGCGAAATCATATCGAGAGCCGGCGGAACTCGCAGGCAGTTGCGGAGAACCCTGGAAGCACAGGAAGCTGAGATCTCCCGACTGGAGTCCACATGCGACAACTCTATGGAGACAGAGACCAAGCTGAAGGAAGCCCGCACAGAATGTCAGCAGGCATGGGAAAGACTGGAAAAATTTGATTTCGCCACGCACACCGCCAGATCTCATAAAGAATCGGACAAACCGGGAAGACTACTAGCATGGCTCTGCAAACGGGAACACCCCAAACATCTCCCAGTGGAGATACGGGACGCTAATGGGTCATCCCACTCGACTCAGCTAGGGATCAATGAAGCCTTTGCTAAATTCTACACAGAACTGTATACCCACAAGACCCAGATTCCTGCTGCAGACATCATAGACACACTCGAGGAGATAGAACTTCCCCACATTTCGCTCGAGCAGAGAGAGGAGCTGGAAACCGAGATCACTCTTGAGGACGTTCAAGGGGCAATCAGGTCCCTCTCCAACAACAAAGCCCCTGGCAGTGACGGCCTCCCACCTGAGTTCTATAAAGCGTATGAGTCCATCCTTGCCCCAGTTCTCCACGAGGTCTACCAGGAGGCACACACGGATGGGATTCTCCCCAACACCATGAAGGAAACCATAATAGTCCCCATGCTCAAGCCACACAAATCGCCCACCGACTGTGAGTCCTATCGCCCTCTGGCTATGCTAAACTACGATGCCAAGATCCTCACATCCATATTGGCCCGCAAGCTAGCCAGGGTGGTGGGTTCCATCGTTCACGAAGATCAGAACGGATTCGTTCCTGGGCGCAACACCACTGCTAACCTCCGGAGGTTGCAGCATGTAATGGCCGAAACATATGACAGGGACGAGGACCTGGCGGTGTTGTCGCTCGACGCCATCAAGGCCTTCGACTCCATATACTGGGAGTGGATCAGGGAGGTCCTGAGAAGATTTGGCTTTGGAGGGGGCTTCATCAGGTGGGTTGAGGTCCTCTACAATTCCCCGACGGCGAGAGTAAGAACGGGAAGAGTGGTTTCAGCGGCTTGGGATATACAAAGGGGAACAAGGCAGGGCTGCCCGTTATCACCCATGCTGTACATACTGGGCCTGGAACCGATTGCATTATACTTCAGGCAGCAGCTTTTCGATGCTGGCATTAAGGTGGGCAATGCACACCACATAATATCCTTGTATGCAGACGACGTCCTTCTTTACCTAAGCTCCCCCGAAGTTAACGCGCCAACCGCGTTGGAGATACTGGACAACTATGCGAAGTACTCAGGGATCCGCTTTAGTAGGAATAAGTCCTCTGCCTTCCCCTTGGCGGGCTTACGCAACATTCCGGAAAACAATCTCCCAGAGATAGGAATAAGCTGGCAACTGGTCCAGTTCCGTTATTTGGGGATCAACATAAGCCACACCCCGCTACTCATGCATGAACACAACACCGAGGCCGCCATCACGAGTCTCCGAAGTTCTATAAAGTTTTGGTCCAAGCTCCCATTGGCCATGGTGGGCAGGGCAGCGATTGTCAAGATGATCGTACTCCCCCGATTCCTGTATTTCTTCGTAAACATTTGCCATTACATTAGACCGTCCTTCTTCAAGAAGCTGGAGGCCATCATCAGGGACTTCCTTTGGGGCCCACACAGGCATAAACTGTCGCTGTCCGTCCTCTCTCTTCCACACAAAGAAGGCGGAATAAAGTTACCGGATCTCCAGTTGTACTACCTGGCTGCCCAGCTGAGTCACATAACGAGATGGCTCTCGGATGAGCCTTCAGCAGAGACCGAACTGCTGAGGCAACCCTCGGACAATGTGATCCCCAAGGAGATCCTATGGCACCCTACATGGCAACCCCCGGTCCCCTCCATGGTGATTGACCTGGGAAGAAAGATATGGGCCAGGTCCTGCTGCATCAGGCGAATACGACACCCATACTCTCCGGACAATCCCATCCTAGCAGACACCTGTCGAACGGCTGCAGACATCTCTACGGCAAGGAGGTGGGAAGAGGCCGGCATTTACACATGGAGCGACATGTATGAGGAGGGAGAATTCAGGGATTTCGAATCTCTTAAGGCTGCCGATGGAATTCCCCCGGGCCAGTTCCTCTGGTACCATCGCCTCAAACAAACTGCTAAGAAACAATGGACCGGATGGCCGGAGGAGCCCTCTCCTGACCCTCTGCTACAAGAGATGCATGACCTCTCGGACGGCTGGAGACCTGTCTCCAGGCTTTACAGCAGACTATGTGATAAAACCAACCCTAAATGCGAAGATCTGAGGACAAAATGGGAGGCGGACCTTGAGACCCCGATTTCAGATAAAGAATGGGAAAGAGCGCTGATATTTCCCAAAAAAGTATCCAGGAACACCAGGTTTGGCCAGATCCAATTGAACGTTCTTTACAGGACATACATGACCCCACATAGGGTTGCCTCCTTCAATAAGACATCCTCCCCTGCATGCCCCTGGTGCGGGAATGATAAAGCAGATGTGATTCACATGTTCTGGACCTGCACCAAGGCGATGGCACTGTGGTCCAAGGCCAAACAGACCTGCATGGACGCCGGAATGACAAGATACGAATGGACTCCTGGCGAGTGCCTCCTGGGGACCTACCCCAGACCTAGCAAATCCAAGCACGCTGTTAAATTAATGGACATCTCATGTATCCTGGCTAAAAGAACAATAGCGATGGCCTGGAAGACGCCGTCGGGCCCCAGGCAAGAGAGATGGCTCAAAGAACTCGAGAGATGGACAACAGCTGAAACCAGGGCCTGGCAGGAAGGAATCACGAACAGTGGCGAAACCGAAGGTGGCACTTTGGAATCATGGAAGGCCCTCCTCAGAGACATACGCTTCAGCGCTGACTACAAACCCCCCTGAAGTCCCACACCACTGCATTGACACTGCTCGGATGCCGGCATTGGTGGAACCACCCCTGTGTTTGACCCCTCTTGCTTCCTGAAACTTTGGGTCATTGCCCCTAACCCACCCGTCCACTGTAAGTTTGCTACAACATGAAGACTGTTGTTGATTTGTTTGTTCCCCCCCCCTTGTTTCCCCCTCACCGTCTCCTCCCCAGTTCAAACCAATGTTGATTTCTTGTTGTATTGCACGTTTTCTTTTTCTTTTTTCTATCAAAACCAATAAAATACGTTTTAAAAAAATGGGTGAACATTATCTGGCATTTCTTTTCCTGTTAAAGTTTTTAAATGACATTTTTGAGTTGAAGTATGGTCTGAACCAGGTCTTAAATTTATAGCATTTTAAAAGTTCAAAACCGAAGAAATTCCAATGTTTGAGTGACCACACAATAAATAAGACCATTAAACCTCGCAACCTATAAAATCAGGACCATAAATAATGTGTCTAAAACATAACATTTGTTCAAAGTGCAGCATAGGACAAATTATGACACAGTACTTTAGTATTTCCACACTATTGGAATAACAAAATCTACAATTTATAAATTCCTTTGCTAATAATCTACTAACTAAAACTCCCCTTGTTAAAAGAATACTTAAACAGGCCCCTAGAAAGAAAGCATACCTTTTCTTGTTTGGAAATTTACTTAAATATTTCGGAAGAGTGCTGTAAGACTATTTTATTTGGCATTTTTATGCAGCGCCACTGCATGGGTTAAATGCATTGCTATAATGTGGTACAGCAAGGCATGTGTTGCCAGTGTGACATGGATATGTATATGAAGACAGGCTATTCAGTCAAAAACGATTTCTACATCTAAAATGCCCAAAAACATTTTTTTATGTAAAATGCACATTTTTTTTTCTTTTCTCATCTGAATTGCCTCTGTTGCAGGAGACACATTAGAGAATTAATGAATTAACACAATTAACAGTACTAACATAATTCTAACTTTTAATATTGTAATGTGTTCTCCAGTGCAAAATGAGGCAGGCTGAAACTTACACTAGACTGTGTGCAGATTTTTTTTTCTCTCTCTGTGCTCTGTCCACAGTATTTGCAGGAGGCAAAATATGCGCCAGGAAATGAGTAGATACAGTTTCTAAACTGTATAAGCCAAGCCATTGTTCAAGAGAAGGAGGGTAGGACATGATAGAATTTTATTGGTTGAACTCATTTTGTAGGCTGTAACAGAGTTTTCCTGAAGAATCTCGGGGGGGAAAGAAAGTTAGAAGACATTTTGCACAGCTCGTAGAAAGACTTGGCTGGTGGGGCTGGGGAGTTTCCTGATTGAGAAGAAGGTCCCAGTGCACTGCTGCACAGGCTGGGAAATTCCAGTCAACAAGCCCTGGCTTGAGTGACGGCAGATGTACGTCCTCGCTGGGGTGCTTTAAGAGGGAGCACTGAGCCTTTTCCAGAAGGCGACCAGCCTGAAGAATTCGCATGCAGAACAAGCTCGGTAATTATCTTGCAGAGTGCGGGGGCGGTGTGTGTGTGTGCGAAACCTATTCAGGCAGAGTAGAAGAGGAAATTCCTGGATTTAATCAACATGTTTAATGTTGCAAATTGAATATTCTCTTGCCGCATCTCTTCTCATTTTGTTACAGATAATGCTGTTGCTGTGCAATTTCCATTAATTTCTGTAAAAAGGGTAAGATGGTGTTGAAATGCAATTTTTTATAATACACAAAAATATATGAAATCAGATGTGTAGTGTATTTTTGTTTTTCTCTTTTCTTAGTGCATCTACCATTATAGCACTGGTAATATGGGGAAGAGTGTTAAGCAGTGCATGTGTCATTTTTAATGGCGATACAACAACAGAGAGAATAAGATAGCTAAAAAAAAATAAGACTTGGCGGTAGCTGTGTGCACGGTTCCATTCAGTGTAGAAGTGTGTGTGTGGCTTCTGAATGGAACATAACAATATAGTCTGCTGGAGGTAAATGAGTCAGCAGAAAGAGAGACTTCTGGATATAGTTCACTAATGTAAATAAATTAGTGATATACCACATGTTAGCTCAATGGTGTTGATAAATCAGTGAGAACAGCCCAAGGTGGCACTCCATATGAAAACGTGGTGCTTCTGAAATGTAGGCCTGAGGTCTCTCTAGTGATCACACGAACAATCTAAACAAAAATAAGGGGTTCTAGATATTGGGGCCACATATAAAACAAAGGAATTATGCTCACCAGAAATACCACCAACAACGCATACCACCAACAAAAGATATACTAACTAAATATATCTGTGTACTGAAATAATGCATATCCACTATATTTCTATAATACCAAACACAATCTGAATGCAGTGAGTGATTATTACTGAATTATTTTATTTTTGGCGGTAAGAAAATACCGCTACGTCCCAAATCTACACAAAATACCGAACAGTACCCACCTTTTCATTTTGATATCTAAGATGTTCCATGGAAGAATAATTGTGTAACGTCTGTATTGTTTCACTCCAATCCATAACAAACAGGGCTTTTTTTAATCAACATTAATCTTAATCACATTGTTTTTCTTAGAAACAAAGTCATTTGTAAAAAACATCATTGCCACAGAAGGAGGGGGTACACACATTGGTATTCATATAGGACACACATTTCTTCATATTTGCTGTAAGAAGCTACCCAAAACTCATCCAGATTCTTAAGTTGTGCCTATTTCAAAACACATTAGTTCAATTGTAGAGATTTCCTAGGGACCATATTTCCCAACTTGTCTGGATCTGATTGCAAAGGTACTTTATCAGGAAAAGGTAATTCTATACTGGAAATTGTCCACCACAGTGACTAAAGGCAACTTTGAGGCACTAAATTCACTAAAACCTATGAAACAATTCCTAAGCAAACATTAATTTGCCAAATCTATTAGCAAATAACCAATATAACAACCTGCAAAGTTGTCTTCACTATTGAGTTTGGAAAGCCTACAAGAAGTACTTTCAAACCTGCAATAAAGAGAGTTAACGGCCAAGTGATGAATCTGGAAACCAATATGACTAATCATGGACAACAAGTACACCTCCCATTGGCAATGGATCAATATGGGGAATGTAGAAATAAATGTGAGATGCCAGACTCCATTTTGCAGTTGATACAATGTTTGTATGTGAAGAGTTGATGCAGTCCACCGTATAAATTTGTAGCAAACGGGCAGACTACTACATACATGTGTAGTTGTGGAGGAAGCAATGAACTTTGTAATAATGTTTCTCACACTGCCCTGAACTCAGACTCTGACAGTTAAGATATTTAGGTGGTAATTCATAGAATTTAGCGCACAAGTGGCACACGCGGCTGTCTGCACCAGCCGCGTTCGCTAAAATCCATTTCCGCGCACAGCGTATTCATGGATTGTCGCCTCCAAAACCAGCCGTGGCACAGAGTGGCGCAGCGACTCTACAGCAGCACCAGTTACACCCCCAAGAACACCCCTAGCACAAGTAGAACTGGGGTTCGCGTGAAGTTGCACACGCGAAAGGGCCTGTGCAAGTGGGGTACGTGTATAACTGGGGTTTGCGGGAGGTTTCACACGCGAAAGGGCCTGTGCGAGTGGGGTACGTGTATAACTGGGGTTTGCAGGAAGTTTCCCATGCAATTTCAGCAGGGTACGTGTATTTCGGGGGTTCGCATGAAGTTTCACACGCGAAAGGGCCTGTGCGAGTGGGTTACGTGTATAACTGGGGTTTGCGGGAAGTTTCACACATGATTTCAGCAGGGTATGTGTATTTCGGGGGTTCGCATGAAGTTGCACACGCGAAAGGGCCTGTGCAAGTGGGGTACGTGTATAACTGGGGTTTGTGGGAGGTTTCACACGCGAAAGGGCCTGTGCGAGTGGGGTACGTGTATAACTGGGGTTTGCAGGAAGTTTCCCATGCAATTTCAGCAGGGTACGTGTATTTCGGGGGTTCGCATGAAGTTTCACACGCAAAAGGGCCTGTGCGAGTGGGGTACGTGTATAACTGGGGTTCGCGGGAAGTTTCACATGTGATTTCAGCAGGGTACGTGTATTACGGGGGATTCGCGGGAAGTTTCACACGCGAAAGGGCCTGTGCGAGTGGGGTACATGTATAACTGGGCTTCGCGGGAAGTTTCACACGCAATTTCAGCAGGGTACGTGTATTATGGGGTTTCACAGGAAGTTTCCCACGCGAAAGGGCCTGTGCGAGTGGGGTACGTGTATAACTGGGGTTCACGGGAAGTTTCAGATGCGATGTCAGCAGGGTACGTGTATTACGGGGTTTCGCGGGAAGTTTCACACGCGATTTTGCTGTCAGAGCGGGGTACGTCAATTTCAGGGGTGCGCAGTGAGTCCTACACGTGAATTGCCAGTGTGGGTCCTCCCAGGTGTTCCCTCTACACCCCCCACGGCACCTGCAGGCAGCCCACACCACAGGGGACTACCCCCCACCCCAGGTCATGTCCCTAGGCAGCCAATCCACCATGGGCATGCCCCCCAGCCAAGCCACATGTCAGCTTGCACCCCCACCACCCAGCAGTCAGGGGCACCTTCCAGCAGGCCCCCACACATGTCCCCCTGCACCCCCACGCCCCAGCAGTCAGGGGCACCTACCAGCAGGCCCCCACTCATGCCCCACACATGTCCCCCTGCACCCCCACCCCCTAGCAGTCAGGGGCACCTGCCAGCAGGCGCCCACACATGTCCCCCTGCACCCCCACCCCCCAGCAGTCAGGGGCACCTGCCAGCAGGCCCCCACTCATGTCCCACACATGTCCCCCTGCACCCCCACCCCCCAGCAGTCAGGGGCACCTGCCAGCAGGCGCCCACACATGTCCCCTGCACCCCCACCCCCCAGCAGTCAGGGGCACCTGCCAGCAGGCCCCCACACATGTCCCCCCTGACAGGTCATCACACTCCAGACCCATGCCCCTCATGGCCACCCAAATCCCACCCCAGTCCAAACACCCCACATAGAATTCCCAAAGTCATGATAGAAAATACATAACCAGCATGGCCATGAATCAATGTCCCTCAGACCCACGCAATGGTTACACATGACTGTGAAAAGATCAACATTGTGACATGCACAAAACAAATGATATAAGACCACATCAGTAAAGTATATAATAAATGTGTATTCAATAATTAACCAAATGAATAAAACAAAATCACACAATAATGGAAATAATAAAGAAAAAGCTGCATGTCCAAAATATTCAAAAAAAATGTGTGAAAGCAGAATCCAAATCAATCCAAAAGCAAATGGGTCCAAAGAGTCTGTCCGTCCAACCAAATCCAAAGTGTAAAAATAAGACACATCCATTGATCCATGGTAAAAAATAAACTTAAATGAAGTGAAATCCAGTGTTGAACTATATACAAAGTACAAATCCAGGGTCCATGAGCCCAACCATTGAAAGGAAACCTACAAAAACCCTACCTAATGAATAACTATATACAAAAAGGTGGGGCATTGTCCAAGCGCCCCAAATGAAATGAAAACCAAAAGGAAACCTAACACTAATTAACTATATACAATAGCTCACGACGGCTCACTTCCTGATTTCCCAGGCCAGGGCATCATCGAACTCATGCTCGATGTCCCGGAGGCGGTCCTCTTCCATGGCCCGAGGGTTCGCAGGGATGATGACATCCAGACCTCCAGGTTCCTGCGAATTGCCTCGAGGCACTCGGCCCACCTCAGAGCCCTTTGCATGGAGTTCTCCGCCCTGACCATCGCGAGCCGTGCCTCCTCCGCCTGCTGCCGCTCCACATCTATCTGCTGGCCCAACTGCTGCCACATGGAAGACACTTCCCGTCCTGGGTCCTCCTGCCCTCCGGCCGATGCCTGCCCCTCCGATGTCGAAGGCCCCTTGCCATCATGGCTCCCACCTTGTTGCTGCTGCTGCTGTGCCTGTGCCCATGCCCTGGCTCCTGCTGCCTGCACATCCTCCTCTGGCTGGGGTGCAGTTGTTGAGGTGGCCACCCCTGCTGGACGTCCGACTCCCGACTGTGGCAGGGATGTGTCCTCCACCAGCCTGGCCGCACGGTCAGAGGCAGCTCCACAGGGTACCCAGGTGATACATGGGTGGGAAGATGGCATGGAGGACGACTGGCATATAGGTGGTTCAGGCGAGGAGGGGGTCGAAGCAAGGTTCAGCAAACGGAGGAATCCGGCCTGGGTGACCTGTCTGGGTAGGCTGACGTGGTCAACGAGCCATTCGAGATGACGTGCAGTCTCCCCATGAAAAGATTGCAGGTCACCTCGCATGTCCCGTTGACGCAACGCCACCCCACACAGGACAGGCTCAACCCGTTGCCGGATAGCCACGTCCGCAGGGAGAGAAAGGCCAGTTGTTGTAAGCGGATCCCCTCCCTGAAAACGGGTCTGGGCGCAGGCATCCCTGCTGGTGTGGGATGATGCAGTCACAGGATCGGGGACAGGATTACACACAGGCACATCCGCGGCGGCCTGTGCTGCCTCCTGTCCCTGCTCCTGCACTGCACCACTGGCACCAGTGGAATCCCCACCTCCAGACCCCGTCTCTGTCCCTTGCGCGGCCTCCTCCTCCACCAAACCCGCCACCAACCTGGATGACTCCATGCCATCTTCCTTCATCGGACCCTGTGGGGTCTCAGCTGCCCCTTCTGCTGCCGAGGAGTCCAACTCCGACCTCCGTCTCTTGGACCTACCCTCGGCAGCTGCAGCATGGGACGCAGCATCGTACTCCTCACTCCCTGACGAGATCACAACCTGGGAGGGGAGCTGGGCCTTGCGTCTCCGGCTGGTGGTGTGATCCCCGCCGCTGTGCTCCACAGCACCCTCTCCGCCCTCTTCATCAGTTGACGCTGCAGACAGGGAGAGATAGGAGACAGGCATCAGGACACTGTACAATGGATTGATACACACATGCCAGTTGCACATGAGTGGCAGTGTCAAACTTCAGACATGGGATCACAATCCCCAACACACATGGCATGTCAATTCACACACATGAGCAATTCCACAGCCATATGGCAACAGCCAGCACCATCCATACACATACAACAGCATGAGCAGCCAAAGGTGAGCCAGACATCACATGAAACACAGGGAGTGCACTAGACATGCACACACTCCACCACATTTACATGCATGTGTACACCTCCACCAACTGTCGCAGTGATGAGATCGGCATCCATGTCACATCTGGCAATCAGTCTTCTACGTATCAGTGTCCCAAGCATCCATGTTGCATCACTGTTGCACCCTTGTGAAATACACACACATGCACATGTACACGGTGCAGATACATGCAGCTGGAACCGACATCCATGTGTGACACCTCAACCATGCCAACTTACATACACAGTCATTCAAACATGTGTGCTCACACATCTGCATTTGGCATGCAAGCTTACACACACATGCACCATCCATGTGTCTCACACATGAGAGGACTTGCATGTGTTAGCCTCACGGCCCTGTACATACACATCCATACATGGCCCTACAAAACCACATGTGCAACCTGCACACTACTGGCACACCACCACACGCACAGCTTACAATCAGTATGCATGTACACTTACCGCTCGACCCCAGACGGGTCTGGCTCTCAAGGACCTGGACATGGAGCGCTGGGGATATGCGTTCCAGGACCCTCATTTGATGTTCCAACAGGTGACCCCGGCGTCCCTTAGCATCCGCTGCCTTCAAGAGGCGCTGGGCCTTGTTGAGGTCCTGGACCTGAAGTCCTCCCAGCGCTTCTTGACATGTTTGAATTTGCGGACTGCCACCCCCTCCGCGTTGATGGCAGTCATGATGTCGATCCAGATCCTGGTCCGTTCTTCCTTGTCGGCGCGCGAACTTCCGAAGAGGGCATCATACTGCCCCAGGACTTGCTCCGCCAGGACACCAACTTCGGTGGCAGTGAAGCTGGTGGCCCTCTGCCTCTCTGGCTGGGGGTTGCCAGTGGTCTCAGATGGTGGTGTGCCCGACATGGCAACCCCAGAGGCAGGCGTGGGTGGGCAACTGGGTCCTGGGGCTGGGCTGTGGAGCGATGGTATCCCAGTCGGGAGTCTTCAGTTCCAGCAGGGGTGGTCACAGCAACTGCACCCCTGGCTGATGTGCAGGCAGCAAATAGCAGGGCACGTGGGCAGCAGGCAGTCAGTCGGCAGCAGCAGATGGCAGGTGGGAGCGTGCTTGGGGCTCTTGGGGGCAGGAAAATGGCCTTCAGGGCAGGAGCGTGGTCTTCCGTCTGTTTTCGCGAGGCCAGCTTGATGCGGAGTGATTTGGCACGTGAAGAAATTGCACGTCAGCGTATAATTCGAGGAAAGGCCCTTAGCGCGTGAGCACATCAGCGCACGCACGTGATTCCATTGGACCAAAGGCCCTTAGCACGTAAGCGCGTCTGTGACGTATCACGCACGGGCGTTGCCCTGGCAGGGCTTGAAGATCCCACGTGGATTTCCATTGCTCTGTACATGCTTTTCGTGGAGTGGTGCGTGTGTTTTCCAGGCGTTGGGGTTCACACGCTATTACTTCTCAGCGGGTGGGTGTTGGCTACACGTTCTTCTACACGCAAGGCAGACGGTGAGTGGTAGCCCGCTCGCCCAGGCCCAATCACCTGTAAAACTTCCCGCGCACACCTGAAATACACGTACCCTGCAGAAATATTGTGTAAAACTTCCCGCGCAACCCGTAATACACGTACCCCACTCGCACAGGGCCCTTTCGCGTGTGAGACTTCCCACGAACCCCAAAATACACGTACCCTGCTGAAATCACGTGTGAGACTTCCCACACACCCCGTAATACACGTACCCCGCTCGCACAGGGCCTTTTTGTGTGTAAAACTTCCCGCGAACCCCATTTAAACACGTACCCTGCTGAAATGGCGTGTGAGACTTCCCGCGCACCCCAGGAATATTGGCCCTGTTCAAGCGGGGTACATGTATTATGGGGTGCGCGGGAAGTTTTACACGTGATTTCAGTAGGGTACGTGTATTTCAGGGGTGCGCGGGAAGTTTTACACGCGATTTCAGCAGGCACATGTATTTCAGGGGTGCGCAGGAAGTTTTACATGCAATTTCAGCAGGGTACGTTTATTTCAGGGGTGCGTGGGAAGTTTTACATGCAATTTCAGCAGGGTATGTGTATTTCTGGGAGTGCAGGGGAGTCCTACACGTGATTTGGCAGTGTGGGTTCTCCCAGGTGTTCCCTCTACACCCTCCACGGACCCTGCAGGCAGCCCACATCACAGGGGACTACCTTGCACCCATGGTCATGTCCCGCAGGCAGCCCATCCACCATGGGCATGCGCCCCAGCCAAGCCACATGTCACCTTGCACTACTGATCAACAGCGCATGACCCCCTGCATCCCCACCCCCGAGCAGTCAGGGGCACCTGCCAGCAGGCCCCCACTCATGACCCCCTGCACCACCACCCCGCCATAATTGACATGCACCTGCGAGCAGGCCCTGACACATGCCCCACTCATGACCCCCATGCACCCCCAGCCCCCAGCAGTGCAGGGCACCTGCCAGCAGGCTCCCACTCATGTCCCACTCATGGCCTCCTGTACCCCCATCCCCCAGCAGTCAGGGGCACCTGCCAGCAGGCCCCCACTCATGACCCCCTGAACCCCCACCCCCAGCAGTCAGGGGCACCTGCCAGCAGGCCCCCACTCATGATCCCCTGCACCCCCACCCCCCAGCAGTCAGGGGCACCTGCCAGCAGGCCCCCACTCATGACCCCCTGCACTCCCACCCCATCATTGAAAGGCACTTGCCAGCAGGCCCCCACTCATGCCCCCCTGCACCTCCACACCCCCATCATTGACAGGCACCTGCCAGCAGGCCCCGACACATGTCCCACTCATGACCCCCTGCACCCCCACCCCCCAGCAGTGCAGGGCACCTGCCAGCAGGCCCCCACTCATGTCCCACTCATGACCCCCTGCACCCCCACCCCCCAGCAGTCAGGGGCACCTGCCAGCAGGCCCCCACTCATGACCCCCTGCACCCCCACCCCCAACAGTGCAGGGCACCTGCCAGCAGGCCCCGACACATGTCCCCCAGCCACCACGTCATCACAATCCAGATCCCTGGCTCTTATGGCTACACAAATCCCACCCCACGTCACCCCAGTCCAAACACCCAACCAAACTTTACATCCACTCCAAATTGAAATCACCATTACATGATAGATCACAAATAAGCAGTATGCGCATGAGTACAAGTCTGTCAGACCCACACAATGGCAACACATGACTGAGAAAACCCACATTGTGGCATGCATGAAACCAATGAGAGAAGACCACACATTGAAGTAAGAAACAAAAATGTATTCAAGTCAAAATGAAGGGAAAGAAATAAAAACACACAATAATGGCAATAATAATCAAAATGCAGCATGTCCCAAGAAATGATAAATAAATAAATTGAGAATCCAAATTAATCCAAATGAAAATGTGTCCAAAGTCACCGTCCAACAAAGCAAATCCAAAGGGAAAGAAAAGCGTAATATCCATTGCTCCATGGTGAAGAAAAATAAAGATGAAGGAGAAAAATCCACTGTAAAACTATGTACAAATAGCAAATCCAGGGTTCATGAGCCCAACGACATAAATGAAACCTACAATGAAACCAACCTAATTACTAACTATGTACAAAAATGTGGGGAATAGTCCATGCGCCCCAAATGAAAGAAAAAAGAAATGAAACTTAACACTAATGAACTATATACAATGGCGGCGGGCATGTCCAACGGCTCACTTGTTGATGTCATGGGCCAGGGCATCATCGAACTCCTGTTCAATGTCTTGGTGGCGGGCCTGTTCTCTGTCCCCGAGGTCTCGCAGGGATAACGCCATGTCCACCTCCAACTCCCTGCAAATTCCCTCGAGGCACTCAGCCCGCCTCAGTGCCCTGCGCATGGAGTTCTCCGCCCTGACCATTGTGAGCCGTGCCTCCTCCGCCCGCCGCCGCTCCACACCTATCTGCTGGCCCAACCGCTGCCACATGGAAGACACTCCCATTCGAGGGTCCTCCTGCCCTCCGGCCGATGCCTGCCCCTCTGATGTAGATGGCCCCGAGCCATGATGCCTCCCACGTTGAGCCTGCCGCTGCCTCCGACGCAATTGCCTCTGCCAGCACGACGGCATCCAGGCTGATGGAATCCACCGACACCGTCGTGCAAGTGCCCTGCTCGATGATGCCGGCACATCCTCCATCTGCTGGGGTCCAGTTGCTGTGGTGTCCACCCCTGCAGGACCTCCGACTCCCGACTGTGACAGGGATGGGATCCCCACCGAGCTGGCTGCGTTGGTCAGGGCAGGTCCATAGGGGGCCCTGGTGGCATCTGGGACGGAAGACGGCATGGAGAACGACTGGCGCATAGTCTCCACAGAGGAGGAGAGGGCCGCCAGAGTGGCCGACACATGTACAAAACCCCCGTCCATGGACACTCCCAACTGGGCCACGTTGGCACGCTGCTCTTCATGATGACGTGCGTGCTCCCACTGGGAAGCATACACGTCATCACGAATGGGCCTTGCGTCGCCGGCCGGTGGGGGCATCCCTGCCGCTTTGCTACACAGCGCCGTCTCCGCCCTCTTCATCACTTGCCGCTGTGTAGAGGGAGACATAGAACACAAGCATCAGGTTACTGTACAATGGTCCCCTAGACAGGAAGCAATAGCAGATGAGTGGCACTGTCAAACATCACTTCCATCATGTCCCTCCACAACACATGTGTCAGTGCAGGCAAAACACATGCAGTAACAAGCATGGCGCATGCTATGAAGATTTGCATACATGTCCAAGGGACTCTTGAAACATACAATGCTGGTTTGAAACTCACATGCATCATGGGTCATGCCTATCACATGCACACACTGCACCATAATTTCATCCATCTGGCCTCGTACACCCCAGACACAGTGGATACAAGGATGAGCAGGCTGGATCAGTGAATCTGAACATTGTCACAGACATGTGTCATGCATCCATGGCATTTACAAGTCACAGACACGCAAGTCATACACACAGACATGGACACCATACATGCCCATGACCGCAGCATCCATCTCTCACGCCCCATCCATGTCCAATAACAGAGACAGGCATGCATTAATGTGTGCATTCCGCATGCTGCTCCGCATGTTGCATTGTAACACATGCACCTACCATGTGGTTCACACATTACTGGTCTCACATGCATGACCATGATGTCCCTGCACACACACATATGTACATGGCCTATGTCAGACATACAGGCAAGTATCAGACAACCAGCACCCTGCAACATGCCCTGTCTCACATAGCAATGCTTGGCCACTTACCGCTCAACTCCGGACGGATCTGCCTCTGAAGGATCTGGCCGTGGAGCGCTGGGGCTATGCGTTCCAGGACCCTCATCTGGATGGTACTCATGCTGCCCCGGCCCCCCTCCACGATGCACCGGGCCTTTATGAGGGTCCTGGATCTCAGGTCCTCCCAGCGCTTCTTGACTTGCTTGATGTTGCGAGTTGCCACCCCCTCCGCGTTGATGGCAACCACAAAGTCGTCCCAGATCCTATCCCGTCCTTCCTTGTTGGCGCGTGATGTTCCGAAGAGGGCATCATAATGCCCCAGGACATGCTCCACCAGGACACCAACTTCCTTCTGACTGAAGCTGGTGGCCCTCTGCCCCTCTGGCTGGGGGTCGCCAGTGGTCTCAGATGGTGTTTGCCCCGACATGGCGACCCCCGAGGCAGGTGTGGGTGGGCAACTGGGTCCTGGGGCTGGGCTGTTGAGCAATGGTATCCCAGTCGGGAGTCTTCTGTTCCAGTAGGGGGGACACAGCAACTGAACCCCTGCAGATGGCTGATGTGCAGGCACCAAATAGCAGGGCACGTGGGCAGCAGGCAGTCAGGCAGCAGCAGATGGCAGGTGGGAGCGTGCTCAGGGCTCTGGGGGGCAGGAAAATGGCCTGAAGGGCAGGAGCGTGGTCTTCCGTGTGTTTTTGCGTGGCCAGCTTGATACGGAGTGATTTGGCACGTGAAAAAATTGCACGTCAGCGTGTAATTTGAGGAAAGGCCCTTAGCGCGTAAGTGCGTCAGCGATTTCATTGGACCAAAGGCCCTTAGCGCGTAAGCGCTTCTGTGACGTGACACGCACGGGCATGCGCAGGCGTTTCCCCCATGACGTGGGCATAGTGGATTAGCGCGCGCGCAAAAAAATGCACATCCCCATGTGAATGCGTGTAATCCGAGGAAAGGGCCTACGCGCGTAAGTGATGTGACACGCGAAGGCGTTTCCCTCAGCATGGGTTAAAGGTGAGCGGGGCCAGCAGTTCGCTGTACGTGCCTTTCGTGGAGACCGACGTGTGTTGCTGCTTCGTGTTGTTTCGCGAGCCATCACAACTTCACAGCTATCAAGGATGTATCTCTTCTTTTGGCGGGGGTATTGGCTACGTGTGTTTTTCTGCATCGTGCTAGTCAGACGGTGAGTCGCGCACGCTATTTGTCCCACTGCGGATGCCCCTGTGTATCGCACCGTTTTTGATGTCACAGTAGCCTGCGTGTCCCACCGTATGCGTTTTTCGTGTTACTGGGTGCCAGCCACGTACTACGGGAGGTTGATTCCATGCACGTAGGCTGCAGGGTTGCGTGCACGGTTTTCCAGCAGATTTGGGGTGCCTGAGCATTGCGTGACCCATCACTACATCACCGGGGTCACATACAGCCTTGCAGGTGCAGGGGGGCTGTTAACATCTTGCTTCCCACCCCCTTCACCCCAATTGCTCAGGTCAATTGTGGTGTACACCTCCCATTGGCACTACTCCATCTGTGCCGGCACTACTACATCTGTGCCATGGTTGGGAGGACACCAAAGGTGAGGGTCGCCTCAGCTAGGCGTCCTCCTCGTGGCGGGCGTGGTCAGGGATGTGGCCGGGGTGACCAGGGAGTAGGGGGACTCCAGGGTGTCCAGGGCAGCCATAGAGGGGGAAGAGGCAGGGGTGCGCCACTTGAGCACGATGTCGTGCCATGTGTCGGTGCAGTCATGTCACCACCCCCTGTGGTTCTCGGAGATGCAGCTTCTGCATCTGGCACTGGTGCCTGTGTGACCCGGCAGTCCGTTCCATCGACTGCCATGGGCCCAAGGGTAGTGGTAGCTGCAGGTGCAGCTGTGGACACCGCCACCCAGGCTCAGGGTCTGCTAGCGCAGCCTGCGTTGGCACTTGAGGAGCCCTTGGAAGATTTCCAACAGGCCAGGAGGGAAACCGTAGGGGCACGCAGGGCTGCCTTGACCAAGACATGTGTCCCCGGGGCAGTTATGTCATCTGCTGCCCCAAACAGCCAGGTGTTGGCAAGTGCAGGGGCAGATGCTCCCAACAACACCTCGGTTGTGAGTCTGCCAACCAGGACAGTTGCGGTCAATTACCCTGCCACAGCGGATGTTGCTGCGCAGGGTCGATTAGAGGGCACCCAGCTGCCACTGACAGAAGTCAGGCCTTTGGTCGTCCCTCCACCTGCCACTCCCTTGGCTCAATCCACCGAAGCCACTGGCCATACTGGTCAGGGCGGCATTAGCCAGCCAGGGTCTGAGCCACAATCCAAGAGGAGGAAGGTTGCACCTGCAGCACAGGCTGGGACCTCACACACAGCCACGACCTCCTGCACGTTGAGGAAGAAGCCTTTCTGCAACCAGGAACTGGACTTCTTCGTGGGCTACGTGCGGGGCCACAGCCGTGACATGCTAGTGGGTGCCAATAGTCAGACTACGGCTGCCCAGCGTGATACCCACTGGAAGCATGTTGCGGAACATGACAGTGCATTCGGCCATGAGGTGCGCACGGCGCAAGAGTGCAAAAAGCATTGGAATGACATCAAACGCAGCGCTAAGGCTAAGCGTGCCTCAAATTACAACTTGACTCTGGTGACTGGCGGTGGGCCTGCACCAGAGGAGGAAGTCCTCACTCCGCATGAGTCACTTGTTGTGGAGTTCATACCATCTGAATTGGTCGAAGGAGTGGGAGAGATGCCGGACTTTGATGCCCAGTCCAGTGAGTGTTGATGCATGTTTGTTGAGGACGTGTGTGTTTTACTTGTGGGATGTGTTGTGCATGATTGCCACTACATGTGACGTGTACATGGTTCGGATGTGCAAGTAATGCAATGCTTCCGTGATGCATGTCTGCTCTGCTGGATGGTGGACATGTGGAGCAGACGGGGACTGTCCGCATCTACACTATTGCACCCTACTCACATGCTGGTTACCATTATGCCCCTCCGGTCCATGTTCCAGCTCACTGGCCCTTCTGCATGTAGCGTGGGGTGACCTTCAACTGAGCCCAGGCACAATGTCATAGCATGACTGACGTGCATGAGTCCTCTGCCTGCATGTGGGTACTCCATGTAGGCATGCTCCCTTGCCCCTCCACCCCCCGCTCTGCACCCCAATTCCACCTTTGCACTGGTCTGCTTCAATATTGCCATTGGGTACTTCCCTGTTAATGCGTCCAGGGTACATGCTAACTTCCGGCAACCAATCTGCCAGACATATGCTGTGTGGTACAGCCATAGTACTTGATGCAGGGTATCTCACTTGTACTGTGCAGAGGTCAGATGCCCCGCAGGGACATGAGTGCCCATTCATGCTCCATGTGCATTGCACTCATGCCCCTACGTGTCCTTGACTGGATGATCACTGTAATACAAGTCCTGGGTGACATACATTGCATGATCACAGAAGCAATTCCAAGTTGACCCAGCATGCATGCCAGGTTCTATTTTGTGTGTCACATGTCTGCCTGATGTTGTCGGCGTGTTTGTGTGTGTTGTGTGCTTCTGACATGTGTAGTGACCTTTTTTCTCTATATTTTTCAGATGATGACGCAATGGAGCCGGAGGATGGTGTTGTCATTCCAGGGAGAGGGTTGGTATCACTACATCAACCCGGCACAAGTGGAGGTCGTGGGGTGGCAGGCCACGAAAACCCCCAAGTGCTACAGGCCATCTTGTCTCTGGCTGCTTATGAGTCCAGCCCTGATGACGACTCTGACGTCCATGTCGAGTTGGATGAGCATCAGGTCCATGCGTCAGGGGTGAGTGATTCTGATGTGGACACTCCTCTGTCCGCGACACCTGCACTGAGGGGTGAGACAGTCTTGGAACCTCCGCCCGTGGTGGATCGGGACGCAGGGACACCCTCCACACCAGTCACTGATGTGCCTGGGACATCACGTCGACGGGGGCATGTAGTCGTGCAGCCGCGGGCGTTGCCAACACGACGATGACCCCCGGTCCTTGGGTCCCGCAGGGGTCAAGCCCAGCAACGCGGTCACTGCGCGCAACCGCTGTATACTGAGTGGGAGCAAGACATGACTGCCAATTCAGAACGACAGGGGGCAGCAATGGCGAACATCGCTGAGAGCATGGAGCGTGTGGCCCAATCCGTGCTCCCCCCTGCTAGGCAGGTGCTTCTCTAGCAGCAGGCGGCACGGTCCATGGCCAGCTCGCTCAGGCTGGGCATGTCGGCCTCAGACAGGGCACGCCAGGCTGAAATGTCGTCTCTGCGTCAAGCAATTGCTGCTCACGCAGAGGCACACATGGAGGCCCTGAGGGAGGAGTATGCTTCCCTCAAATCCACTCTGGGTGTCCTTCTGATGTCCCAGAGGGAACGGTCAGAGGAGAGGTTTGCACAGCTTGAATGCACCATCTCGGCTGAGCTACAGGCTTGCCGGGAGGTGCAGCAGTTGTCCAGCCAGGCCTTGCAGGAGGAACTCTGTGTTACACGTGCTACCTTGCAAGAGGAAGCACGTGTATCACGGGCGGTTCTGCATGCAGACCTACAAGTCATCGCCACACAGAACCAGGCTCACCCGTCCGGCAGACTTGCTGCCAACAAGGGGCAAGCTGCGGCTAGGCATGGCCAGGCTACTGTGCCACGTCCTCCTTTCCAGGATGAGCCAGACTCGGACGACCATCCATCTCCCACATAGGTCGGGCTGTGCAGGCGTTGAGCCCATGGAGGTTTTTTTTTTGGCTCAGCATCATCGCATGTGGGTGTTGAGCAGCACCCTGTGCCTCCCCCCTCCTGAGTGCCCCCCCCGGGTCGTATGTGGCCGTTTTTGATTTTTCTTTTAGTTTAGTTAGTTAAGTTTCTGTTTGATAGTTAGTTTAATTAGGTAATGTAGGTTTTTCATAGTTAGTGTAATAAGTTAATATAGTTTAAAATTGCTTGTCTATTGTGCTTTCATGTGACAGTGTGGTGCTTTGTGGCTTTTGAAAGCATCCACTGTCTGTTCCAGCTGGGCCCTTCAGGCTTGTCTTGTGTATGTGTTTGCTGCTTGGGGTCCTTGACTCACATATGCCACTCCTGCTTCCCTTATCCATGGGCTCGCAAGGATGGTTCGGTGTAACAGCCTATTACACAAGGGCTTTGGCCTGTCATATCTGTGGCATGTCTGCTGCTGTGGAACTTGTGTTAACACCCCTAGTGGGGATGATTGGGGTGTTATTGACCACTGTTCTGCTTTTGCTAGATGGGGTGTTTCATGATTCATGTGTACATTCATTGCTATGCATTGTGTAGTATGTTTCTTAGCTTTACTGTACATGTGCTTGTTGCAATTCATGCTGTAGATAGTGTGTTCCACACTTTGGCTGTGAAAGACGGGCTGATGGTGTGATTTCTGATGTACGTCTCTGACATGGTCCAGTGATGTGATGTCTGAAGAGACACACACAGATGAATCTTAAGCATTAATCATGTGTTTCATGCCCTTTCTGCAGGGGGATGAGCCTCCAGACCCCCTTTGCCAGCAGACATGGGCCATTGGACGTCTGGAATCTGGACACTTTTGGTGGTGCCCACATGCACATGTGTGCGCAAGCAGAGGCACAGGGATTGCAATCATACATCCTAAAACTGCTGATGTGTTTCAAGGGACTCCAGGCAAGATGTGCAGCACAGGGGGGCCACAACAGAGCAAACCTTCCACCAGGCCAGTTGCACATGCATGTTTAGTAGCAGCACTGAGGGTCAGCTTGGACGAATATTGGTGTTGAAGTGCACAATACAGCTCAGATGTGTTGGTGGACTCATGGCTAGTTGATTGTAAGGTTGGCTAGGGCACCTGCAGGGGCAGTGGCACATATCCTCCGGTCCACCATGGTCCATTGAGGCACTTGTATCACCCATGTAACGTTCCGAGACATGGAAAGAATCAGATCACAGGGACAGACAGCGAGGGACAGACTCGGGTGCAGTGCATTTCATTTCCATGTAGAATTTGAAACATGCACTGCCTACTTTATTTCGGTCATGATGGAACACGACTTGTTCGGAAGTCATATCTTGCTATATGCGTCTGTCTGCTTACCCAGGGAACATTGCATGTTGTGTGAATCGTGACACATTGGTGTTCCATTTGCAACGCACCCACCGGCGCCTGACTTACTGCATTGACTGTTTATGAACCATCACATGGGTAATGTTACGTATGGGTACGAAGCATCCACACCAGATTGTCTGTTTGTAGAGTAGTTTGTTACTTTGAGGCATATTTGGTGGTGTGTTTGTGTGTTTTGGGCACGCACAGATTTTTAACTGTGGATCTCTTTGCAGCATTGAAGTGCTCCTGTTACCGGACCTGAGAGTGCGCAGGCAGGAGGCCAGCACTCACCCCAGAGATAAGTTTCTCTTTGACTTCCATTTCTGTGAATTGCTGCTATGTTCATGATGAACAAGTTTGGTATGATTGTGTATGTTTTAATGTGAGTACTACATTTTTGGGCATTCCCTACTTTCCCCTGTCCATCCTACTCCCCTCTCCTGCCCCTCATTCCGGTTATCCAGTATGCCAACGGCTGTCCCGACTGCATATACCTGACCCTCCTTCCCCACCAGGGTCTCAGAGGCCTGTGTGAGTTTGACCTTGCAGCCACCCAGACCACGGTGGGGGTGGTTGGTTTGTGCGACTCCTGCGCCTGTACATGGGAGCAGTGACAGTACACATCCGTTTGTGGTGCATCATTCTATGTTATGTACCACACATGGTACACATCCTGCTGTGACATTGTTTTACTGTGCTACCTTGGTTATTACCTCATTGTGGTAGTACTTGGCCTGTGTGAAGTACTGCTACTTCAAGTCATCTACTGGAGGCTGTTCTGGTTAGTTTTTCTGCCTGCAGGCTTTTTGCTTGGCTTCTGTGTTGGCCTGCTTTGAGTTTTCTTAGATGTAGTGTTTTTGCAAATCAAGGTGGACTCTGAGGTTGCAGGCAACCTTTTACACACAAGGTGGGAGATGGTGACAAAGGGGAAGGGTGATCCTGTGGCCAGGTGAAATTCAAGGATGAAGGCTCCATAACCCTGGTGCAGTTCAGTGGGTCATGGTGACTTGTGAGGGAGGGGGGGGTGCTTTGTTGGTGATAGTTTCCTTGCCCTGCAGTGTGATGGGCACCCTGAAATTTTAATTGTGGTATCCTATGTACATGATGTGTTCTGCTGATCAATGCCTGTTCATGTGTTGTGTTTACCTTTCAGGTGTGAGGGGATAGTTGTGGTTTGACATGCTGGGGTGTACACCTGGTGAATGTTCACATGTGATGTGTAGAGGAAACTGATGGTCACTTGATTGCACATGCATATGTTGAGTGCATGTCCCTACTGACCCACACACTCGCACTATAATGCACTACATGTACAACCACCCTTCAATGTCCACGTTTACACTCTGTTTTCCTTCTGGTGCCCACTGTGTCCCTGCAGCACATCTCCTATGACCAATTGTGGATCCTGTACATGCCTAATTTGCCTTTTGATGTGGTTTGTCGCTTAGATGTGATGCTCAGGGTGTGCATCACACAGAATGGCTGTTAACTGTGCTGTGCACTGAGCAGTGCGTTGCAGGAGGTGGACACGGCACACAGAAGCCGCAGTGTTGATTTTGCAATGCACAATGTGCATGTAGACAGGCATTCATTGTTATGTTACAACTACGACTTTTGTAATGCATTTGGGTATGACTTATTTTGGGTGGGAGGTTGTTGGTCAGTGATTTCATCTGATTCCATGTCAGGCATCATTGTCTGATGCCAATTTACATTTTTCACATGGCAATGTGTACCTTATTGTTACTGTATTGGTGTATGGCTATTGCTTGCCATGTCATGTTGTGGTTTGGGAGGGTTTGAGTGACATACCAGTGATAGTCATGGCTTGTTTTGCAGGTGTGTGTGATTCACACCTTGCATGTGTGCCTTTTGGTCACACAGGATTGCTTGTGTTTAAGTAGCTAGGGATGCACATAATGTGGCACTTCCATGGCAACAATCTCAGGGTGGTAAGGTTGTGACAGTTGACTGTCTCTTTGTCATCATCGATTGTCACCTGGTATGTGCCAGGCCTGTGTGCACTCCGCAGGGGTGGGAGTTTAGGTGAAAGATGTGTCCACAAGCTGGGTCCGGGCTTCCCCGCCACGTGCCCTATCCCCACCCATGGGCAGCGCCTGTGCCTGTGCTTAGGGGTGTGGGGGCACCACCATGTCCACCTGTGCGCTCTGCCGTGTTGCAACATTGTGCAGGACACATGCTGCCACAATGATCCTGCACACTACTGGGGGTGCATTGAGTAGCTGCCCGCCAGAGCGGTCAAGGGAGCGGAAGCGTGACTTGAGCACTCCGAATGTGCGCTCCACTATGGCCCTTGTTGCAATATGGTGTGGTGGGGTTCTGGATTGGCGTCATTTTGTGGTTGCTCAGAGGGTAGGCACTGTCCCCTGTAGAGGTGATAATGGTTGTGGTTATTGGGGTTTGTGTATTTGTGTGTGTGTGTGTGTCATGCATGCATGTGCAAGGGCATTTGTACTCACCTAGGAGCCATGTGTCGCCATGCTGCCCAGCTTCCAGGGCCCTGGAAGCTGGGCAGCATGGCGTGGAGCCAGGGTAGTTTGCATAGACAGGGAGGAGCCAGGGTAGTTTGCATAGACAGAGGTGATGATTCCCTGTGCATCGCATACCACCTGTACATTGATGGAATGCCAGTGCTTGCGGTTTCGGTAGATGTACTCAGTGGCCCTAGGTGGATGTAGGGCCACATGGGTGCAATCTATGGCACCGAGCACTTTGGGGAAGTGTGCCACCCTGTAAAAGTCCAGGACAACGGCCTGCATTTCTGCAGGTGTTCTGGGCATGTATATGTGCCTGCGGACTGAGGGGCGCGCTGTCATGATTGCCAAGACCTAGTAGGCAGCGTGACTGCGTGGCCTGTGAGACCCCCCCCCCACTATGGCAGTAGTCCGCTGAAATGACCCAGTGGCCAAAAAATGCAGGACATTGAGCACCTTCTCCAAGGGGCTCAATGCTTGGCAGCAAAGGGTGGGGGATCTAAGGTCATCTTCCCACTCCCTGACCAGGTCTAGGATGATACGGGGTGGAAACCTATACCTGCCATAGACCTGGTCGTCAGGCATCCCAAAAAGGCCTGTCCGTGGTGAAAAAATGCTTGCCCTGTCTATTCTCCTCCTCCTGCAGTGTCCCACGATCAGTGCTGCGACAATTGGGGCATTCATCGTAGCTGTATATACGTGTTTGTTGTTTGTGCGCACTTTTATACTGTGCGTGGGATGCTTCCGCCTGCCTTCGTGTGGCGGACGCGTTCACGCTTGTGTGCGTCTTTTGCCATGCGCGGGTTTCCCGTATTCGAATCCATGAATACGGGTTGTTCGCGTGCGTGTGGGCGTTCCGTGTGGGCGTTACATGTAGTTCCCTGCAGTACTTCCTCAGTTACGCCTTCTTTTTCACGCGTTATTCCCCATTCCTTGTGTTACACCCACTGTTCCGCCTACTTTTGTTGTGTGCGCTGCGCTATGTGCGCTTTTGCTGTGCGCGTAGCGCACGCCGTTTGATGACGTGTGTGCCTGCGTGCGACATGCACCGATTTGGCGCACAACCAGTGGGAAACAAGCGCAGCGCCTTCCTTGAATCGCACGCGTGCGCGTGCGCTTGCATTCTCATGCTTGCGCCACCTTGCGCCTGCTTGCGCTGGGATTTTCGGCGCACATTTGTTCCATGAATCGGCCCCTTAGTGACCTACTAATGAACGCTATATAATTATGTTATTTCAACAGTTCAGTCCTACAATCATATTTCACAATTTAAATAAAATACCAATTGGTCAAATTTCATATTGCCAGGTTTTATTTCCTGTCGAACATCCTATTAGGAATACAAATTAGATTTCATAATATGAATATGGCAATTTCATTTCACATCACTGGCAGTGTAGAGGTTTGAACATTCAACTTGAAAAAAAAGGTGCTGCCTAAACGGCTAGATTACAATTTCTCCCTCAATATAAAACAAAAAAAAATGGGAACTATTATAATCTAAAATAATTTAAAAAGGCCTGCAGTAAAAAAGAAAAATATAATTTCAACTCCTTTACAAAGAATTACTTTATAGGCATACATAACTATTTATTGTATATAACTAAAGAATCATGTTTCAGTGGCCTAAAATTAAAACTGATGCTTCGATTGAAACATGTGATATTGTTTGTAAACTGATTGTCTAACTGCAAAATAAAACAAAAGATACAATTTACCATTGACAGCTGGCTCTATGAAAGGGAGGGAGAAGGGAGGAGCAATTGCAAACAGGATGCTCTGAGTAAGTGCAGCCAGGGCAGCATGGCGCTTGGTAAGTGCTAGGAGGCAGGGTAATGTAGAGGTTACAGTTACAGCCCCTAGGTGTGCAGAAGGCCCTTAGGTATGCAAACGTCAGGTGGTCTGGCTCAAGCTTAAGAGGCACAGGGAGCCAATTCCAGAGGGAGGCACCTACAGAGGAGAGAGATCCACCCCAATCTCTGTCTGAAGAATCTTCTGACCCTCAGATAGTTTGAGGTAGCTGAGCGAAGGGCTCGAGAAGGAAGGTATTTAGGAAGAGAGAGTTGGATGTAGTGCGGGCCCTGGCATCAGAAAGCCTTGTGGATGCTGCAGAGGGTCTTGAACTTGATCCTTGCAGTCACCAGGAGCCAGTGGAGAGATTGCAGGTATGGAGAAATACAGTCCCTGCGCTTGAGGCCAAGGATAAGTCTTCCAATCCTGTTCTGCATTATTTGCAGAGGGTAGAGAGTAGAGGAAGGAAGTTTGAGAAAGAGGTTGTTGCAGTAGTTCAGCCTAGAGAAGTAGTCCAGCCTAGAGAGAGTCAGGGCTCCAGAGACAGTGATCTTCTGGGTGAAAGTGAGAAAAAGAAGAATACCTCTGAGGAGGTGCAGCTGGTAGTGGGCCTTCTTGGCATGGTCTGTGATATGTGGAGAGAAGGAGAGGGTGAAGTCGAATATGACACCAAGGTTTTTTAGCTCACAGGAAGGTGAAGGAAAGGGCCCAAGGAGGGCAGCCAGAGTGAAAGAGAGAAAGCGGGAGCCAGGGTCCCAATGAGAAGGATCCCCGTCTTACTGGCATTAAGGCATAGGTTGTTGGAGGTGCACCAATCCTGGATCGTGGATAGACGGTCCATAATTTGAGGGAGAGGAGACTGAGGGGAGCCAGAAGGAGAGCTGGGTGTCATCTGCATAACACTGAAAGTTAGAGTAGAAGGTAGAGATCAGGTGGGCCAAGGGGGCAACGTAGACACTGAAGAGCCAGGGTGAGAGGTTAGAGCCCTGCAGAACACCACAAGTAGAGAGAGAGGTGGTCGAGAAAAAGGACCCAAGAGGGACCTGGGAGGGTTGGTCCAGGAGAAAGGAGGTCAGCCACTCGACAACCTGAGCCCTGATGCCCAGGTTCTCCTGGGGTAGCTTGATTAGGATGGAGTGGTTGACCATGTGAAAAGCAGAGGAAAGGTTAAAGAGGATGAGGACAGAAGGAAGGCTGGAGTCAGGATTAGCAAGCACATCTTCACGGGTGTTCAGGAGAACAGTTTCCATGCCTATGGCTGCTCTGAAGCCAGACTGATGGTCATGGAGACAACCAGCAGATTCAGTGGGAGAGTAAGCAGGGAGATGGCCAGCTTTTCCATGAATTTGCAGAGGAAAGGAGTGATAGAGATCGGGCAGTAGTTAGCCAGAGAGGTAGGATTTACAGAAGGGTTTTTGAGGGTCGGGTGCATAAGGGAGTGCTCAAGGGGAGTGGGGAAAGATCCAGTGGTGAAAGAGTGATTGCAGAAATTGGCCATGGCTGGAGCCAGTGTGTCGATGTGGTCTTTCGTGGTTCTGGAAGAGCAAGGGAGCACCTGTTTGGATGACACTTTCATAGATCGGACTTGTGTAGAAACCTAGTCTGGTGTTGTCATAGAGAAAGAGGAGAAAGGAGGAGGAGAGGGAGTGTCCACCGGAGGGGGGCTGTGAGAGGTAGAGGGAGAGGAAGGGGGGAGCGAGGACTAAATGCCGTGAATTATACTGGTAAAGTGAAAACTCAGGGCCGTACAGAGGGCAGATTTTGGCTGTGTTGCTGGAGGCTGTAAAGACATGGGCTTGGATGAGGACTCTCTTCTTGGACAGGACAGATAGGAGTGGTGGTAGCTTTCATAGGGTGGGGGGCTGCCTCAGGCCCCCCCCCCCGAGGTATAAGTAATTTTAAAGTTCAACTTATGTTACTCTCAGATTCAGAAGTTCTTCTGAATTTTGATGTGAGTGCATTTGCCATTGCCAGCATCAGTGCAGCGCTGCAGCGACAAAACCACAATAAATAAATGAAATGCCTTACCGTGAGCTCAGCTGTGACCGTCCTATCAGGGCCGGCTGCCACAGCAGGGCGCGTCCCGTTTTACACAGCTTTTCCTATATTAAAGTGCGTGGAGCTCATAGTAAACCCATTTAACCTAGGAGGCCGGCAGGGCGCTTGAGTGGTGGCCCACCAGTAATAATATGTACACAAACAGCGCACAGAAGATTCCATCTTCTGCTCTGTCTCCTAATAACCCTTGGTGCATAGAAACAGAAATGTCATTGGCTGTTTGCCAGCCAATGACATTTGAGTGTGGGGGTGGGGTGATGGCATAGATGCGTGCGCCACCTTCACTTTGGGTCATCGTCACATCGTGTTCAACTTCTCTCGACTTGAGTCATGTACTAGCTGATCTGCCCACTACAACACAACAGGCCAAAGAAGATCGCAACAACCCACCACCCGCCAGTAAGTAAACTGTTGGCCGTGTTATACAACCAAGCACTTCAACATTCAAATGACAGAGCTCCAGGTTGGAGCCTTGGAGGAGGACCGGCCTAGCCCTGACCTGGTGAATGCAGGGCCTAGTTGGACCGTACGTGCCACGTGGCTACTAGGCCCTGCTGCATCGGTGCTCGGCTGTGGCTCTCTCTCTACTAAGTGCTGGCCTAGCACGAGAGGAGCCCGGCCGAGCGTTGATGGCCTGGGCTGGCTCTGGTCACAGTCGGACCTTGACTCACGGTGCTTCAGATTAGGAATTGCTGCAGTCTGTGGTGGTCACCCACTGCCAGTGAGTGACCAACCCAGACCGCAGCATGACGTTTAATGTTGCTGAAATAGATGATTTTTATTCAGTTAAGTAACTTAATTTAAAGGCTGCAAATTAACTTGCAGGCTTTAAATTGCGTTAATTAAGTGAATAAAAACCACCTATTTCAATCATGAACAGTGTGCACATGCATTTCAGCGCCGGCAGGCCTTCAAATGAATCTGGTAAGCAGCTTCCCCCTTCCCGGTCTGTCTATGCCAGTCTGGCCTTAGCCTATTTTGTGAAGAACCTATGGAGCGGATCACAGTCAGGTGTCCCATATATCGCTTTCCCAACCACTCATTTGTTTTCACAGACCGCGGCGTGACATTTGGGTTGCTGATTGAAATAGATGATTTTTATTAAGTTAAGTAACTTGACTGAATAAAAATCATCTATTTCATGATAAACAGTGCGCGCGTGCACTGCAGCAGCGGCAGGCCTTATAATTGCCCAGGATAGTGCTCCAAGTCAGAGGACCGTTCGACTCCTCCTAGGCTAGCACTTCCCTGGGAATGCAGGCCCTACTCTGTGCTGTGGTGGACCGTGGACAGGCTGAGGCCGGGTAGGGTAGGCCCTGCCTGCAGCTGCATCGGCGCTCGGCTGTGGCTCTCTCTCACCTAAGTGCGAGCCTGCCTAGCACCGCACGAGAGCCCACCCCGAGCGTTGATGCGATGGCTGCTGCCTGGCTCTGGTGACAATCACGCATGGTGTTCCACAGAAGCGGATGTGCGATTTCTGACTTCACCTGGTGTTTGTTCAGTCAGAATTTGAAACCTGTTTGGGTAGTGCCACAAAAGAGGCTTATATTTATAAATATAATTGTATTCATTACAAAAGTTGAACATTATAGTCCGACTCCTACTAAAATACTGGAAACCATTAATGAAGCCATTGGATGGGTGACATCGATGAACACTTCTCCAGGTGCCGCTTTAAAAACTCCCCCAGTGGCAACCTTCTCAATATATGGCCCTATGAACATCCCCATGCGCTCCTAAGAACACTCCCTGAGCGGCAGCCTTATCAAGATATGCCCCTATGAAAACTCCCCCACTCCCCGAGGGGCCGCATTCTCAGGATGTGCCCCAATGAATACCTCCCCACGTACCCTTACCACATTCGCTAAGGAAAAAAACGTATCCCATAAGTGGGTCGGGCTGGGTGGATAGCTCAGGGGCAACACGCTTGTCTTAGAAGCAAGACAACACAGCTTAGAGACTGGGCACAGGTATTAAGCGTGTTCATTAATTAATGGGGTACAAGTTGGCTACTACTGGCACAAATAACCCATGAAAATCCATTCTCCGCCTGACAAAAGGCTAAGGAATTTTAAGAAAACCAATGCTAAATCACTTACACTTTCACTGTTAGTAGGAAGGCCCTCCATGGGTCACAGACATCGCTTGTTTTGCACTGTAATAAAGGAGGGGAGACCTTGCTCCACTCAACAAGGAAGCCATTCATATTTAAGATAGCATCTTCTTAGGAATTCTGCATACGCTCCACTATATAGACTCACACCAACTTCCATGGGCGATGATACGGCTGTGTTCCAGGGGCTGCATTCTCCCTCGTGCAGGTGAATGCATTCATGTACCGGTGGCACCTGTAACCGTTGCAGAACCCGTGTAAGCTCAAAGTACTCAGCCTTTGGGTTTGCAGGGAATGTTATTTAATATCCCTAACTTAGTAAATGGTACATTTTGTCCAGTTTTCCTGAAGTGTGTGTTTTGACTTGCGTCAGAGAAGGACCACTAATGTATGTGTGCCCACCTATTCAAAGTATGTCTGTCGGTTTTGACTGGCCAGCAGACTTGGACGTTACCTGGAGTCGATTAGTTGGCTGCATCATTCCTCTATCTCAGAGATAGGTATTTGCAACCATGGCAGTGGTATCCTTGTGGATTTTGTTTATCGTGTCAGTGAAAAAGTGTGCCATCCAATCACATAGCAGCTGGCAGGGTTAATGCCATTTCTGTTGGAAATGGTATCCCATTATCATTGGTCATACTATTCTATACAATACAAAAGCACAAAACACAATAATTGCCCTGGGTGAAGTAAGGGGTGATAAAGAGGGCTTCAAGCATCGAATGGCAGGGAATTCCACCCCACTGGTGCGAAGGCTATTAGTACCAGGGTTGGCCAATGAGTCCTTTCTAACTCCCCAAAAAAGCCGCTGTGTCCAGCCTTCTGAAATGGATTGCTGCCATGGAAACATGGCTTTGGCAGGGGGCAGCATGAAGAAAGAGCTCTGCATGTGATGGCACCTGCAGGCGGTCCCAGGAAGCCAGCCTCCCAAACACGGATGAAGAGCTTGCCTGCTTCAGCGCCTGTAGAGTAAGGTGGGCTTCAGAGGGAATTGAATGCTTTAGCCCCTGTGGAATGAGGTGGGCTTCAGAGTGCAGTGGGATATGGAAAGTCTTGAGAATGAATTGCTGTGGTCTGTGGTCGTCACCCACTGCCAGCGAGTGACCAACCCAGACCGCAGCATGACGTTTACTGTTGCTGAAATAGATGATTTTTATTCAGTTAAGTAACTTAATTTAAAGGCTGCAAGTTAACTTGCAGGCTTTAAATTGCGTTAATTAAGTGAATAAAAACCATCTATTTCAATCATGAACAGGTGCGCACATGCATTTCAGCACCGGCAGGCCTTCAAATCAATCCGGGAAGCAGCTTCCCCCTTCCCGGTCTGTCTATGCCAGTCAGGCCTTAGCCTATTTTGTGAAGAACTTAGGGAGCAGATCACAGGTGTCCCATATATTGCTTTCCCAAGCACTAATTTTTGTGGAGCTCTGCCATCATCATTATCCCCCAAGCCTCTGGTTATTACAATAACGGGAGTCCTGAGTATGCTTCTATTTGTATGTTAGTGTCATTAATGTAGCAATGTAGCAATGTTGAGGTGCAGTGGCAAAATTGTGTATGGGTCTCCGTATTAAGTGTTGAGGTGCATTGCAGAGGTTTTTGTGGGATCCAGTACTGCATTAGAAGAGATTGCTGCGGATCTGGAGCCAAGTGCACTTGCCAAGGTATTTGAGGTGGTGCCAAAACAGGATTGATAGGGTGTGCTGAAGGTTAGGCTCAACTAAGTATCCTGGGGGGTCTGCAGAAACGTTTTGAAACATATCGAAAGATTGGGTGAACGTTTTTTACCTAAAAGTTAAAATACCTGTCCCAGGCTGATAACCAAGTTCTTTGTAACCTGCTTATGCTCTGGATCGTACACTACGCTTATAGTAGGTTCTGGTTCGGTTCCTCATTGCCACCACTATTTCACGTTGAGCATCAGTGTATGATGTTTTTGATTATGTTATTACCGCAAGGGCAGGATTTCAGACTTTCAGTGGGTGTTCAATGTGAACAAGGGCATTTGCAGAGTGGGTATCTCACTACTGGGAGCTCACATAAAATAACAGCTCACTATTCTGTCTACATCGTCCTCCCCTTCACTCGTTTCCTGCCGTCCGCCCGCTGTAGATACCCCAGGCTGGACAATATGCACCACTTTACTCCAATTGAGTCATTCATTCTCAGAAGACTGCTTTGGAAAAACACTGGCAGGCCTTTCGAGCACACAGTTTGTTGGTTATGCTTGAAAAGGCTAGCTCAAAGAGATCCCAGGATGATGTGTTTTGCATGGGGAAGGTTAGGAAGTGGGTGGGAATTGCCATGGGGATTAACTTGGGCATGGACAATCAATTGATGGGTAAATAACCATTTAGTTATTAAGTGAAAAAAATAATAATATCACGCAATGGCTAATTCATAAGAAAAATACATTTTTATTTAGAAAAAAGACATAGTTCTCATAAAAACTGTGTTAAAATATACACAGACTTAAACAACCCTAAAACCAGGTTTATAACAGGACGGATGATTACATAAAACACATAAATGTAAAGTAAGAAACAAACATTACACATTCAAGATTGGAGCACAACATTTAACATACAAATATCAATAAAACATTAATTTGTTGCATTCTATATGTGATCCAACATGTTTCTGTCCAGTGACTCGTTAGTGTGTGACATTCATCAGGGGTAGATCTTCTCAAAAATGTAAAACAACCATCCCCGCTAGTCCTGGTAGGAGTTGATCTTGAATCGATCTTTATTGAAATCTATAAAAAAACATTTAGCCATAGTATGGAATGTGCGCACACCATATTTTCATAATTCATTCTGCTAAAGATACAATACATCAATATTTCACAAAAAGGCCTCTTTGATTATTAAAGCACCTAAAATGTAGTCCCAATCAGGGACATCAGAGCACCAAAAAAATCTGCTGATAAATACCTTGAGCCCAAAGTGTTCCAAAGTTTCCATTGTAGACATATACAAATTCACAAGCAGCCGTATTTCAGCCACCTTTACGTTCTCCCCTTGAAATGGGTATCAGGTAGATACATTGTATGGGAAACGAACACAGACAGGATACACTATATCACACACTGATTTTTCAAAGACTAAAAACCTCATCTCCAAATACCAGCATACAGCAAAGCACACATACCTCCTTACGTATACCTTTCCAGGTATATTTCAAATACAAGGTCTCCATTGGGACATCTCCGAAATCTTTCCAACTCTGAGCGAAAGTACCGTAATTTTTTTTTCTTCTACTTTCGATCTATAAGGCAAATGTAGGGTGATATAGTAGGAAAAACACCATGTTTCCACTTGAGACAGCAAACGTGCACTACTATTTCTAACACTGCCTTCATGTGGCACAAGTACAACCTAGAGACATCGCCCGTATTTAGCAACCATCCTCCCGTCAAAACGCCACAACTTAACATGAATGGGCTCAATCAATTCCATATTCCATCTATGAACCTACCAGCACATTTATATAATCTGTGTGTTTCCAAAAACTGTGTGGCCATTCAGTTTAAACCACGCGGTATCACGGCGCATCAAACTCAATTAACCACATCGGAAGGACAACACAAGTTATCCATACGTCGGGTTACTTTTACCTAAAAGCTGCGAGAACTTCATAAACACAGAAATAGGACCGCTGAGACGTCTCAAGCCATTGTCCACATTGGAAGGACGACACCAGTTCTCTACACACCAGGTTACTATTACATAGACACAGAAAAAGGACTGCCGAGTGGTCTACGAGATGAAAATGAAGACACATAATAAAAGAGTTCATGAATCATACCCAACAAAAATGTTTCAGATGACAAGGGCGCTGCATACGCACACAGCTCCACATTATCCTTGGCACTGATTTCCGCACAGAAAAACCTTCAACAAAAAGGTATATACACCCATTTGTATGTATGTCCAAAGATGCACAATTTAAAAAAATATATATTACCACCTGCATTATTTATGCATATTTTATTGTTTTACAATTTTTGCATATTGCTAGTGTTCTTATTCTGCATTGCAAATATGCATTGGCAATTTTGATAAGGGTGCATAATTTCCCAAAGGAAAAGAGTAAAAACACCATGTCGAATAATCTATTATTACTTTCATGTAACTCGTTAGATATGTGCCATTTACAAAAAAAAACGGGATTGAAAAAATTAACTTCCTACATGGAGTTGCATAAATAAATTACAGGAAAAGGGGAAAAAAACAGCAGATGTACAAAAAACTGCTGCAGATGTACAAAACAACTGTCCTTTTTTTACTCTAATGATTACAAGTTAGGAGCCACATATAGAGTCCAGAAATGAGTGAGGGGGGTAGTGAAATACAAATCCCCAAAACACTAGATCCTTCTAAGATTGTGCCACTCCACATCTTCATTCAAACTAAGCATATGGTTACGGGTTTTGAAAATAAGTTTTTGTTCCAGAGTGACCTATTTTTGGTCTGTAATTTCAGTGTAGGTCCCATGTACCCGTTTTAGAATCACCCATCTTAAATCTTCATGTGTATGACCCTTCTCAGTAAAGTGTTTTACCATCAGTGCTTGTAGAACCTTGGCCTTAATGCAGCTCCAATGTTCAATCATACGAGTCTTACATTTCCGGTTTGTCTTGCCTATATAGTGAAAACCGCAAGGGCATGTTATCATGTATATCACATTTATGCTGTTACAATTAAAAAATTCAGTAATATTCCATGTAGAGGCCATGCCTATATCCACCTCCTTCACAACTGGTGTAAGTTGACACATTATGCAGCATCTACACGGATGACTACCCACAATCAGACGAAGACCCCATAAAGTGGTTTGTTTAGCAGGAAATTGCTTTCTCTCTCTTATATCATTTCTGATTAGAATGTTTCTCAGGTTCTGGCTTCTCTTAAATGCTACAAGAGGGGTGCAATTTTCTTTATTGTAAACCTTCTTCCAATTTTTGTAGAATACATTCTTAATCTTGTATGAAAGGGCGGAGAAAGTATTAACAACAACCAAATTGTTTTGTCTCTTGCTATCCTTAGGTACTTGCTCCAGCAGAGCCTCATGATTATTATTGTATGCTCTGTTGGCTGACTGTTTTACAAGTCTCTGAGGGTGCCCTTGTGTCACAACTTTGTTATCGAGAATATTGGCAATATCCACATAGTGTTCCTTGAGGCTACTATTACGTTTCAGCCTCAAAAACTGACCGAAGGATAAATTACATGTAATCTGTTGAACATAATGACTCGAAAAATGCAGAAACGCATTTCGGTCTGTAGCTTTTCTGTAAGGTTTAACTCGCGAAACACCTGCTTGGTGGAAAACAGTGATATCAAGAAAATTGATTTCAAAATCTTCAATTTCTTGAGTAATCTTCAAAAACCTATTTTGTTGATTAATCAAACCACAAACTCTTCTGCCGTGGTTCTATCACCTTCCCATATGATGAAAATATCATCAATATATCGCAACCACTGTCGTAGCTTGTTTTTATATGGGTTGGTGTCCGCATAGATGGTCACATTTTCAAACATTTTGGCATATAGGTTTGCCAAATTAGGGGCCATGTCAACCCCCATGGCCGTACCCTCCACTTCTTGGTAAAACATTCCCTCAAACTGAAAAAAATGTCATGGTGATTGTATATCTAGTGCACCACAATATAAAACTGTTGCTCAACGGATGATTATCTGTATGATCTAGGAGTGTTTCCTCTATATCACCTCAACGGTGACATTTTGAGGGATGATAGTGTATACAGATTGAATGTCCATACAAATTAGCAAGTGAACACCTGGTACGAACCTAACCCCTTCAATCCTATTAATGGCATCAGTCGTATCTTTAAGGTAACTTTTCATCTGCCATACAAAAGGTCTCAAATATACATCGGCATAATTAGATAGTGGCTCCAGGATGGAATTCACTCTCGAAACTATCGGGTGGCCCGGGGGATTGGTTAGATTTTTATGGAGTTTAGGCAGAATATAAAAAAACAGGTACTCCACTGTTTTTCCTTCTTAAGTATTCTGCTTCCTGTTTTCCAATCATATCATTTTCCAGAGCTGCAGTAACCTTGTCATTGATAGTTCTAACCAAAGAAAGAATTTGGAAATGTGCCAATGGAGACCTTGTATTTGAAATATACCTGGATAGGTATACGTAATAATAATAATAATAATAATAATAATAATAATAATAATAATAATAATTGATAATAACGTAATGAGGTATGTGTACTTTGCTGAATGCTGGTAATTGGAGATGAGGTTTCTAGTCTTTGAAATATCACTGTGTGATAGGGTGTGTCCTGTCTGTGTTAGTTTCCCATACAGTGTGTCTACCTGATACCCATTTCAAGGGGAGAACATAAAAGTGGCTGCAATACAGCCGTTTGTGAATTTGCATATGTCTACAATGGAACCTTGGGACACTTTGGGCTCAAGGTATTTACCAGCAGATTTTTTTGGTGCTATGATGTCCCCGATTGGAACTACATTTTAGGTGCTTTACTAATCAAAGAGGCCTTTTTGTGAAACATTGATGTATTGCATCTTTAGCAGAATGAAATATGTAAATATGGTGTGCGCACATTCCTTACTATGGCTAAATGTTTTTTTATAGATTTTAATAAAGATCGATTCAATATCCACTCCTACCCAGAACTAGCAGGGACGGTTGTTTTACATTTTTGAGAAGATCTACCCCTGATGAATGTCAGACACTAACGAGTCACTGGACAGAAACATGTTGGGTCACATAGCGAATGCAACAAATACATTTATTATTGATATTTGTATGTTAAATGTTGTTGTTTTTCAATCTTGCATGTATAATGTTTGTTTCTTCCTTTACATTTATGTGTTTTATGTAATCGTCCTGTTATAAACCTGGTTTTAGGGTGTTCAAGTCTGTGTATTCTTTAACACAGTTTGTATGAGAACTATGTATTATTTCTAAATAAAAATGTATTTTTATTTTGAATTAGCCATTGTGTGATATTATCATATTTTCTTCACTTAATAACTAGATCTGTTTTTCCTTATATTATAATAATTGTTGTGGTGTCCCCAGACAGTGGAAAACAGTAGGTTTATGCAATAGACCTTTGTTGTGGGGTCCGTGTTTTTTATTACCGCATGTGTTTGATTGGGTAAATAACCATAACATTTAACTTATTCTGTTGTTTTTTTTTATAAATAAGGCAACACATTTCAGTGGGGTGGAGGGGCTAACCCTTCAAATACAGGGAAGGTAACTTCAGAGACTTTGGGGAAAGGGCAAACTCACTTGTCTGGGGGCATCTAACTTCTTTACACATTGTAATGAGACTATTCTGGTGCAGCTTCAATGTTACAAGCAGTTAACTCTCTCCATAACGTCTGAAACCATTTTAATACTGCTCTGAGCCTATGTTGCCCTTTCTCAGACCAGTCTCCTGCTTTCTCTTTACAAACCATTGAAAACACTTTGCATGAACAAATCCAACTAGTCCAAGGTAATTGTGAAACTAAAAACATTGGACTTCAACCTCTATAGTGCACTTTCTGGGATTTGGTTACCCATAGCCTGAGAAGGAGTTCATTGCAGTGACCATTCTCAAGAACGACAAGGCAGATAAGCTAGCATGAGTCTTTTGTAGCATTGGCTTCTCAGGGCACTCTAACTCTGTTTGGGTTCTTTAGTAAAGAAGAGATACAGCTATCTTGCTTACACAAATTAGAAAATAAGCCCATGTTTGTGAGAATCAAAGAGGTGGGGAAAATCAGATGAACAGTACACTAAACAAAGGTATCTATGGCTAGCTGAGAGGGTGGCATGTGAAAATGGAAAGTCAAAAGACATATAATGCTAATAAGCTTGCTTATGGGTCAACAGAAGCAAACTTATTGTACATTTGGAAACAGTTTTTCGAAGGATATTATTGGGTGATGGTTCCCACTTACCTCATGATGTCTTGGTATCTTCCAATTGAATGGTATACAGTGATTTCAGTTTTACAGCTGCAAAATTTCACGACCTTTGAAACATCAGAATGCCTTCTTTCTTTACCATTGCCCCCACAAATCCAACTACATTTCTCCCCACATTGTAAACAATGTTTTTTTAGAATAGTATGAACAGAACAAACTTGCCTCATTTCTTCCATAAGCACTAATTTGCCAAACAAGCTGCAATACGTACTGTGTGGCTGGTGTCACAGTTGTAAGAGGCATGTATGTTAACTCATGCATAGATAACCAGCAATTATACCCAACTCAACTGTACTGGCTAATGACAAGTACAGCTGAGTTGGGTATAGTTGCAGATGTTATCTGTGCCTAGTAACGACATATTATAGTTCTGTGTTATTAAAGTGCACACCTTTGAACAATTACTACATGATCCCATATACATTTTTATACCATAATTTTGCTTATTAACTGGAGTCAATCTTGCTGAAAATTGTGGATCAATTCCTCTCGAAACCATTTGCCGGACTCGCACACAGTGAAATACAGGAGGTGAAATGACTCCGGCCTGATCAGGCAGATTTAAAAATTGAGCAGTCCGCAAAAGATAGGGGAAAAGCCTGCACATGCACATTTTTCATGGCTTGGTATGAAAAGAAGACATGGCTCAATGGTAGCGTTTCTAAGCGGTCTTTGTTCTGCTTCCCCTACCTGCTGTTTGGAGGTGAAATGGCCTGGACGAAAACAGGAGTCACTGACTTAAAGCATTTGTCAGTAAAAAGCAAGAGACATGAATCGTGCAAATCTCATATTGAGAATATATTACAGCTGTGCTTGTTGGGAAGTGTAAACATTGCAACACAGTGGGACGATGCCTATCGCCGGAGTGTGATGAAGCATAATGAGGATGTGGATAAAAACCAATACATCTTGTCAAAGTTAATCGACTGTGTGCGTTTTTGCGGTGCATTTGAATTGGTTTTGCGTGGCGCTGATGAAAATGAAGATTCTTTGAAACCTGGTGTATTGAGAGGCCTGATGGATGTATCCAGCATAGACAGTGCAATGGAACTGCATTTAAAGAATGCAATAGTATTAAAGGGCACTTCAAAGACAATTCAGAATGAGCTGCTGGACTGCATGCTCACGGTCACTAGAGAGATCATTGTAGAGCAGTTAAAACACACAGATTATGTGGCTATTCAAGCAAACGATGCAACCGATATTTCCACTAAGACTCAGTCTGTGCTAGTCTATCGCTACATTGATGAACGATTCAGAATTGTTGAAAGGTTTTATTGATGTACTCATCTGAAAGACTCTACTGTGCAGACCATTGCTACTGCCATAATGGAACAATTGGACAAAGTATTCCCTGAAGAATGCCACAAAAAAAGTAATTGTGCAAACATATGATGGTGTGATTGTAATGAGGGGGTGTCCGGTGGAATCCAAAAGAAAGTAACCGAAGAGTATCCAGATGCCCATAATGTTCATTGCTATGCACACCAGCTTAACCTCATCATGGAACAAGCTGTTTCCAAAATATCAGAAGCTTGAATTTTCTTTACTGATATCTTCTGTACATTTGTTTCTCGTTCCCCAAAAAGAACAAAAGTTCTAGATGAGGTATCAGATAAAAGAGTTCCAAGACCATCTCGCACTCACTGGAGCTACCATATTCGGGTAGTAGAAGCCAAATATCAGCATAGGGACATGCTCTGTAGATGCTTTGAGATCATTGAAAAACGGTATGATTTTGAGGGAGTTACTGGGCATGAGACCCAGGGATTCATTCGAACTGTGAAAGAGAAGAAGTTCCTTTTCTTAATTTTTTGGTTCAATGACATAATGCCCATGTTGACATTCTATATAACCAGCTTCTGAAGCGAGATTTTGATTCTGTGTATGTGCAGAAATCTACTGCAACTTTTATCAAGTGCATTGGCAGAGTACATGAAAACACTGACAATTTGGAAGCTAAATTTCCACCAGATGCAACTTTTGCAAGTCGCAATATAAATATGGCCACTTTAAATCATTTGGCAAAAGAAGTATGTGATATCATAGTTACACAAGCCCAAGAATGCTTTGCATTTACTAAACACTTGGTGGGGGCCAAATTGTTGCAGAGAGACCTATTTCAAACATATGGACAGTCTTTTCCCAATGATTCACTGACTGCAAATGTCCAATCATCCCCCATGTTAAACAAGAAAAGACTGTGCACTGAGCTTTCAATTGTTTATGAGAGACTGGAATACTGTAGTGCAAGTGTGGCAATTTCTTTAATCAAATTGCTCATTGACAACAATCTGGAAGAAGCATTATGTGAGACAATGGGCCTGATTACGAGAATGGAGGTAGCCATGGAGCTATTAGCTCCATGGCTGCGTCCGTTCCGGTATCCATTACCGGGTTCCTGCAATGGGGACCTACCGGGTTACTCCGACATAGGAGGACCCGGTAATTCCTCCTTGCAGGAACCCATCCCCATTCCCATTTGAGCCCCCATAGGCCTCAATGGGAATGGGGAGGGAGGTAATAGCGGGCAGATTACATCTGGCCTGTTTTTGCCTCCCTCTTCCCCTCACGGGACCCGGAAAGCACGCCTGGTTTTACGAGGCATGTGATCCGGGTCCCGCGATGGGAAACTCATAATCGGCGCTCCTGGGATGAAGGGGACCGGTCCCATACCGGCCCCCTTCATTACGGGAGTGCCAGCCTTATAATGAGGCCCAATGCATTTATTAAGAATTCTAATTACTACACCCATGACAACAGCTGAGTCTGAGTGCTGTTTCTCCACCCTGAAGTGAGTTAAAACATTCTTGAGAAAAACAATGACTGAGGATCATCTGAATGCTTTGGCCATGCTGTCCATGGAAAAATAACTCTTTCAAGAGATCCCTGACTTCAATACACAGACTATTGATAAATGTTCCTCTTTGAAAAAAAATAGTTACATAAGAGCCCTTTTCGTCCTCTTTTTTTAGGGGCTGTGTGGAAGGAGGACTAAGGAATCTAAATGATCAAGGTTTCCACAAAAACAGCTTCCAATCCATCTGTGTTGTTATGAATATCTCCCTTCTTCCATCCCAACTAGCATACCAAATGAATTGGGCTAAAGGTACACATCATATCATGATAAAGGTATCTAGAAAAACATCATATTTAAATTTTTAACTGTTTTTACAAAACACATACTTTACATCCATATAAAAATACATAAATCTGACTCTATCTGTTTTTTTGCAACGCCTCCATACATAATAGTCTTTGTTCATTCACAATTGATAAATTTGTCGATGCATGGTGTTAGCCAAAATCAAAAGACCCACAAAAGTCATCTCCATTAGCTTCCCTACAGATCTATCACAGTAGTCCATAATAATGTGTCATAACGGTCTTTGTTCATTCCCAAGTGATAGATTTGTGGACATATGTTATTACTCATAAAACCATGACACAAAAAAATTATGCAATTCCGATTTGCTACCCAACAGTTCTGTCACGATCAACACACTATTACAGACGATTGTGACAGAAATGTTTTTCCATTACAAGCTGTTTGCAGTTAATTTGTGGGTTGCACCTTCATTGAATTATTTAATTGTTTCAATGTCCTTACATGTTAGGATTGTGTGTAGGTTGCAGTGATCTATTTGACTGAACAGTGAGATATGAGCAGTTTGTTTAATTGTTGATCAGATTATGGTGTTATGGTTTTTGGTTGTGATAATGAAACACTGAAAATAATAATCTTAGTAAACTATTTCTGTTGCATTTTTCTCCATGCAACATTTATGTGCTATTTCTGTGACATGTGCATTCCACAAGTTTCAACTTTGAGCAACTGAAGCAATGGCGACTCTGCGAGGCAGAAAGCCATTAGAGGTAGGAAAAATGCAGCATTAATTAACTGGTTAACAAGTAATATTTTAGCTTTGTTTCTCCCCTTTCAGAAAATGCCTAAAATCCCAACTTAGTAAGAGGATGAACTCATAAGAATGCCAGTAACAGCATGACAAAATGATATTTTTCCATCATTACTGGTTATCTATATAATGAATTTCTTTATGCATGCACCATAGTACCAACTATTCACAATACAAGCTGCTGTAAAATACACCATCACACTTGCACACGTACAGGGTCGGACTGGGACAAGAAATAGGCCCGGACACCCAAAGAAAAGTGGCCCACCCCTCACCTCAAAAAAAGTGGCCCACAAACCATCATCGGTGAATCCCGTCAATTCACAACTTTACAGAAAATGCTGCTTATGGAGGGTTCATGTGTCTGTTGCATGTTATGTTTTGTGTAAATGATTGAGAAAGTGATAACATAGCTTAATACTTATTTTGCAGAACCAGACTTAAGGCATGTCTTCTCGTTGCCACCAGTATTGAATACAGAGTTGCATTTAATAAGCAGTGCAGCCAAATGATGACCCCGGAAAGTAATAGTTGCCAGTTAGATATATGCTCAAATTAACAACACAACTCATAAAATAATATAACTTTGCTTACAGTTATGTGACAGGGTTCACAGCTCCGAGGTGCAGGAGTTTCTGATAACTTGTTTTGATACATCTTAATTTACGGTAGGTAACGGCCTTGAGGCCTATAAAGACCGCACTTTATCCAGGTCCCCGTCCCCCAGTGCTGCTGCTGATCCTGCCAGGTGTTGTCATTACTCACCTTAGGGACCTCTACAATTATCCCAGTGCCCATTGCCTTCAACCAAATTCCCACATTCCCTTTTCCCACACCACCTCATATGAAAGGCTGTGCCCAGATTGATCAAAGTATTTCACCAGTGAAATAAATGTGTGGAACTTTTTGGAATGCAAAGTGCAACCATTCAGAGAAGTGTATAATCATCCCCCAGCTGAGATGTTTGCTTGGCAGGCGCCACCATTTTCTTTGTCAGTTAAACTCGCAGCTGGTAAAATACATGGCAACAGCAGAATTGAAGGTAAGGTGCATGCCCTGCTGACATGTCACATGCCTAGGAAAGCCTTAAAAGGGTATTTCTAAAGAAAAATGCATTACGCTTGGTATGACATCTTTTATAAATATATATATATATTTGATATTTCTGTTGGGGATTGCGGTCCGGAGCATTCATCGAAATGCCTGTTATTAAAACCGCCTTTCACTTTCAATTGGCAAGAGGGGTTAGCTGACTTGCCATGACTCATCTGCGTTGTCAGCAGCAGCGTATCCTTCTGTGTCAAAAAAGAATGTCTTCATTTTGACTTCCCTTCCCAGCCCTGCTCCTTCAGCGAGAGGAGGTGGCTGATTTGTATTGTGTGCTGTGTGGGCGGGGGCGCTGATGGGGCTGCATGCAGATTAGTTACTGTAATGTGTGTGTGACCACCAGCCCACGGCTGTAAAGTGAATTGTCTCTGGTCATTCAGTGATCATTTGTGTGTGCATCAACACAATGATTCGCACCCCACTAGTGACATCAACAGACACGTGCCAATAATCCAATCGCATGACACTCGTCTCGGCTGCATCAGCCTTGGGTACTACGAGGCCCTTACCGTTTGAGGCCAACTACATTCTATTTTTCTCTAAGAATCTTTCGGTTATTCCTCTCCTTCGGGGTGGGGGAACACAATCGTCCCCATCATAGAGAGTCGCATCATCTCCCTGTTTAACTTTATGAAGTTGGACCTGAGCACGAGAATAAAGTGGCAGGCGACAAAAGGCTGAAAACACAAAATAAAGAACAGGAAAAACAGGTACTCTCTGGAGACCAGTTCAGTGTGCCCCCACACTACACAGAGCTGGTTTTCGGAACAGGTGCTCAGCCATCCCCTGTTGCTATGTACACTTATCTATGTGTGGCGACTTCGATGCCAACTCATTCATATCGGGGGATGAGGCTGCCATATATATTCACAGCGGGCCGGGGCCCTGAAAGGTTTACATGTGAGAGTCCCAAAAATAATCCGAGATAAAATTGAAATTCTGACTTTTCAAATGCCCCTCCACACCTTCTGAAAAAACTTTCTTGGTCAGCAGCTGCTCATGCTAGGTGGCACTGGCAGCCGGTGAGGGGCACGTGCGCCGTCCGTGCTGCTGGCCCGCTGCTCAAGGTGGCAGCCAGGTGAGGTCACTCACAGCAGTGCAGTGCCAGTACGTGTCCCACTGCCCAGGCCCCCAACTTAGAAAGAACTTTGGTGTGGCGGGGGGCTGGGAGGATTAGCCCTGTTTATTTGTCCTGTGCACTTTCGTCAAGTTGAATGAAATGTATATATTTCACTCACCGTATGTTCACTTCTTGTGATGTCACTTTCCAATGCATAAATCAGAGTCCATGCCACTTTTTTTTTTTAGGACTCGAGCCCTGTCCCGCCCAATCCAACCACCAGCCCCCACTAAAAATCGAGAGCCACAGGTGCAAGCTTGCAGTGTCACCCCGATTGTCAGTGTCACCCATCCTTGTGAAACGTGTGTGCACTCTCCGGCACTGGACTTTGCAGATCTGTCCCAGCTGAGTCCATCCAACAATGAGCGGCCAGGGGGTGTGTACTAGGCGCCAGTGCCACCAGAACAGGTTTGCAGATCCCCTGTCATCACCACAGAAAAACAGTGACATAACGTGTTCATTCTCGGGGTCACCCGTCGGGTGAGTCGCGTGATCTTTGTAACCTTGTCAAGGTGACAAAGATCACGCGACTCACCCGACGGGTAACCCCGAGAATGAACACGTTATGTCACTGTTTTTCTGTGGTGATGACAGGAGATCTGCATTTGGGGGCAGCCTGGCACATGCCTGCACCAGGTTGCTGAGCAGTGTGTACAGCTGGGAAGTGAAATAGCTCTGACCTGTCAGGTGTGGGGCTGAGGCAGGGTCTTTACCCCCGCTACTCTCCCGTTGTCAACACCGACTCGAGCACTGCAGCGTCTGGTGCCTTTGGCTGATTGTGCGCCCTTGGTTAATAAAATTCCCTCCCAGGATCAAGCGATTTTCAACAGCGTCATACTGATGCTACTATCAAGTGTGAAACAATAACGTAACTAATGTGTGGATCTGCCCTCCTCCTGAACCCCGGAATATGTGGGATAAACTGAGATCTCCGACTTGTCCCAAATCTATGAAAGATGCCAACACAGAAGAACTAGTGTCACAAGCAAGCAATTCATGTCTTCACTTCTAGCTGTTCGAGTCCCTGGTACTTTATACTCTACAATTTACAGCCACTGTTTTCTCCAAGGGAGCAGATGTAAACACACCTGTAGTGTTTAAAACTCTCACCTCTGCTTCCTCTGTAGCCAATCCCGGTTCAGGTTAGCTCCTCTGCCAGGGCCGGGTGGGCCTTTTTACTGCACGTGGTCTCTTCGAGTCTCGAACCTCTCTCAAGTCTCGATGTCTGCTGCTGCCTGCTGCACCATGGTCCATGGTGCACATGAGACTGCTGTCTGCTGCTGGTAGCCAGTCGCCCTCCGTGCGCAGCTGTCTGTGGCTGGCTGACTGTGTGCAACTGTGCTAAGTGTGCACCCAAATAATTGATGCCGGAATTGACCCCTCTCTGGCGGCACAGAGTCTGTGTGCAGGGCTGTAGGCTGAATTTTCATTGGCCCGCGGCCCCCCACACGCTCCCCGGCGACCTCCCAGGCACAAGTTTCTTTTGAAAGCAACTTCAATGGAGAATGTTTGTGCCGTGGGCGTGGCTTGTGCGGTGGTCCAGCCAGACTGCCTTCCAACTGAAGCCCACAGAGCCAAGCCCAGGGCTCAGTGTTACAATTACTACTTTTTTGCTCATCTCGCACAGCCAGAAGCAGGGCTGGGCCTGGCTGACTGGTGCCAGGCCAGCGCCATCACCGGATGCCCATTGCCCAGGCAGGCCACTACCGCACGCTGGCCCGGCTGGCTGCCCCTCTCCGTCTATGCATAAAAAAAACATCAAAGCAAGGTAACATTGTATGTGTGTTACCTTGCTTTGACAAATGCTTCGCCAGCCCAGCCATGACGCTGCTGTGAGCTGTTCAGGACGCGGCTCATCATTCAGTTACAAAAAAAAAGAATTAATTTGAAAAATAACCTTCAAAAAAACGGCCCAGGTGTGGCTTGTTCAAAATCCAGCCCCCAGGACCTCAAGGTTTATCGGCCAGTGGCCGATCGGCTGATGGTGCCAGTCCAACCCTGCACACGTAACAATAATGTACCACCATTAGTATGTAAAACCTAATGCTTTTATGTCATATTTCAGTGGGTTTAGACAGTAAATTGCACATTTTGGAGGCAATTTTTCAAAAAGTGTCCCGGGGGAGAACCCTCCCGGATTCTCTTTGTGTGGTGTGGGCATGCAAGCTGCGTGCGCTTGCTCCCAAATTACCCCTGGGAAATGTACGCCCCACCAGCTTTCAAACTCACCAGCCGCCACTGACAGAGAATCTGTATTGCCCTTTGCACCAGGCAGCAGGCCAGTTTGTCAAAGGATGCGCCCAAGGCCCTCCACTTCCTCTGAGCCACCCTGCACTTGTGTTTAAGGGTAGCAAGGTCAGAGTCATACCAAGAGTTGCACTTGGAGAAAGGCTTGAGATGGATTCTCATGACCGGGGCAAGATTGTTCAGAGTGTTGGAGAAAGAAAGATGCAGGTCAGAGATGGCTGTGTCAGGGTGTGAGTCAGCCACATGATTAGGAGTAGCAGAGAAGGTAGAGGCAAAGGCATCCATTGACACATGCTTTGTGTGCCGAATGGCCATGAAGGTAGTTGGCAGTGCTGTGGTGGGCTTTGTCAGGGGGAGAGAGAGTTTGAGGTGAGAGGAGAGCAGAACGTGGTCAGTCCAGGAGAGAGGAGTGGTGAGACGATTAGAGAGGGGGATGTCTGAGGAGATGAGAACATCCAAGGTGTGCCCGTCAGAGTGTGTTGGACCAGAGGATAGAATGGAGAGAGAGAGAGTCTAGCAGACAGTGGTCATAGTTTACAAAAACAAGTAGTGGAAGTATGTTCCATGCTGGCCCGCCTGCCACAAACCCCATCACCACACACCAATACAAACCCCATACCTGGGTCCCGCCTTTCCTCAATTCTACCACCACCACTGTATGAAGGTGGAAAGAAACATAGCGAAAGAAAATGCTAAATTAATTTTAAATAACCCCATTAACTTCATTTGTTGTCCCCACAGCATGCAGCTTTACGCACCTTCCCCTTTCTACTCACCCACCATTCGCATCTCTTAAGGGGCATGCTAAATATTAAAGTCCGGAATGGTTTCTTTTTAAAATAAAAGTATAGGAACAGTGGAGCCTAATAACAAAAAGTAGAGGAGCACCGCGCCCAACCACTCCCGCCCACTTCGATCACTGGTAGAAAAGGTTATGAAAAAGCCCAGAGGAGGGATTAGAAGCATTCTGGGTGGATGTTGTGGTCTCCAAGGAGGAGAAGTTGAGAGGGAGAGACAAGGAGAGAAGAGGAGAGGTCAGCCCACTCTGAGAGGAAGAGGACAGCCTCGCCAGATGGCCTAATGAAGGTGGCCACAGTCAGAGAGAGGCCAGGAGAGATAGCGATCCTGGAGACCAGGCATTCAAATGAGGTGTAGGCCTATGTAGGAATGACAGAAGCAGGGACCCACTCTGGAACGATCAGAGCTATTCCACCTCTGGGTCAGTTGGTTCTTGGCTTGGAGAAGATTTTGTAGCCATCCGGGAGAGAGTATCAAAACTTGTGACAGAGCTGGCTGTGAACCATGTCCAAGTTCTTCCAGGTGGTGGCAGATATCAGAGGAGGGGTTGACAGCAGACCAAGAGTTGAGTAGCAATGTGGAGCATGTTGCCACATTTAAAATACTTCTGGGGTGGGGTACAGGCTTGAGGTCCCCCAGCAGAGGTGTAGGAGGGGCCCTAGAGTGGGCACAGATGGTAGCAGGAGGTGGAGTAGTATCCACGGAGGTGGGGGAAGGTGCCATAGAGGAGGCAGAAGAAGGAGGTAGAAAAGGAGTCAGAGAGGTGCTAGTAGAAGATGAGGCAGGGGAGACACCTCTCAAAGAGGAGGAGATTGGGCTGAGGGCTCTGGACTAAGACGGTACCATTCATAAAGACATCAATGATGGTCTTAGAGGAGAGGAAGGAGGCCAAGAGGACCTCCCACCGAATGCCACCTTAATGGGAGAGGACGAGCTAGGAGAGAGAGAGCCAAGGCCATATGAGGAGTCCATAGGTCTGGTGAGGGAACTACAAAGAGGATGTCTTTGAGAGTCTGTATGGTGGAAGCACTGATGTAGGTATCAGCGATAAGGAGGCCTGGGTTGGAGACCAGGATGTCCCTCTTGAACTTCTTCCATCCCGATTTAGTGAGAGGGATAGGATAGGAGATAGAGTAGCAGTTAGAGACAATCGGAGAGATTGAGAGCACCATAGAGCGTGTGAAGAGGAGGACAGTGAGAGTGAGGGCAGATGAAGCACAGCCAACAGCCTTGCACCTCAGGATGCACCAGAGGGGGGAGAGGTGTCAAAAAGAAGGAGGCACAAGGGAAGCAGTAAGGCAATGCACTACAGGGAAATGTGAAGGGGACTGACTGGGGTCGGCAAACTGCAAAACCCAGCTTTGACTTCCTTAAAAAGAGGGGAAAAGGCCTAGCTTCAGTACATGCATTAATGCAACACAATTCAACTCTACTAGAGAGATGTGAGTGATGGCCAAACAAAATGGGTCACTGATGCTTTTGTGTGTGTGGTGTGATAAGATCAATAGAGTAATTAGAGGAGTTGGGCAGTTTAGTGGGGTGCAGTGATTGCTACCCCCCTGACCGCATTGCATCTATCTTGTCAGTTGGAGCGGGTTGACGGCTGCTAGCTTCCTGCTTCCCCGCCTGACACCAATAGACACCGTTTGGAGCTGCTTCCTTCGGATCTGTCCTTTACCTCTTGGTCCTTAGCTGCAGGGGGCTGCAACGGGCAATGGAGCTGCCCTAAGTGTCAGGTCCAAATAGGGCCTAGTGTCCAATCAGGAGGGCCAGGGCTGGATGAGGATGGAGCAGGAGGCAGAAACAAGGGAGCAAGAAAGAAACAGCCACAGCAGAGGCCTCAAGGCAGAGGAGGTCACAGGAGTATGACAAGAAAGGAAGCCCAACAACTTTTCAATCCTTCTGCAATGTTGTGCGAGCCCTGTGCTCACAGACCTACGTGTGATCGGCCAGCCAAAAGTGATGAGCTGCGCCGAACAACAACGATACGATCCACACACCACAGCAAGGGGAATGGGCCAGTGCCCAATCAGGAGGACTGGGGTGGGCTGAGGTGGGAGAGGGAGGCGGAAACAAAGGAGAAAGAAAGAAACAGCAGCGGCAGAGGCCGGAAGGCAGAGGTCAGAAAGGAAGCCCAACAAGTTTTCAACCTTGCGATAAAAATCAGTAAAAGGAATCTATTGTAAGGAGGGGAACAAAATGTACCATTAGGCACTGTTTACACAGGACATTCTTCCAGCAGTGGCATGCTGGGAAAATTATGATGGCAAAGGTTCGTCGGTGGCACAACTAAAGTTGGAAAGGACCAATATCTGTTTAAATGCCGGCACATTTTAAATGACTATAATGCTAGTTTATATGACTATAATGCTAGTTTAGATGACTATAACGCTATTAATGTATAGATGCGTGCAACTGACGCACTAAAAAGATTTCATAATGCCTCAGACTGATCATCCATGATCTAACAGCACTGTGTGCCTGTACCATCCGTGCCTTGGTCTTTTAATTGTGCGATTGTCACTGCCCGCATTCCTACCTGCAAATACAAAAATATCTTCAATCCTCGTAGCTTTGTTTGGGGATTTTGAGGCTCCTGGACAACATTTTCTCCCACTTGTAATGCAAATTCTGGTGAAATCATGTGCAGTGTGAACTGTGACAGCAACTTAGCAAAGTAAACTACCGCCAAGACCTAAATGTACAACTCCACTGAAGCCAACAGTTCCCGTGAATGTCTGAACCGACTTTTTATTTTGGCATCACGTCCACGCAAAAGATATGCTGAACGCCAGAACTATGGCATCACCCACATCCTAAAATGGCACAGACTTGAATACAAGGATGTATGAAACATAGATCATAAGAAGTGATATTCAATGACGAAAAGAGCAGAAGCTGTTCAATTATTCATCACAACCACAAAACAAACCAACCAGATCCCACAATGTCCGAAAGAGTACTAGCAATTTGTAAAAAGGTTGCTCTGAATAGCATTAATTCATTGTTGCTGGTACACTTTATTTTATAATTCAAAATTTCGTTTAATCTCATTCTGAACATTATTTCTCATGTTATCACCTCCCTCAGTCCCTGTTAGCCTTTGGTATCACGACTGCATGTGTTTGTAAATACACTAAACTAATACATTACTTCTGTGCATTTATTTTACTTCGTTTCAACTGTCTCATCTGTATCCCCGGCTGCATTTTAAAAGCTGGTTCATATTATAGTGTATGTAGTGACTTTTTTTATTTTTAAAGTCTCCAATTTTCTTTGGCAACACCCAATATAATTTGCTAACCTTAGTGGTTACGAAATGTGTGGCCTACATATTTATAGCAAAACAAATTGAGCGGTAAAGTACTTGGGTTTAGTCAAACAGGGCATATTTGTATAAAATGTAACGTTGTCAATTTTGTGCAATGGTTGTTTTCATATTTATATATTTTTTTAACTCTTGTGTATTAGATTTTCAGCAAATAACAAGACAAAACATACGTTATGGACAGGCCTTGTCAAAAACACTGTTCTCTACTTCAAATAGACCTGTTATTGGTAGGTAGGCACTGCAATGATTAAGAGGGTAAACCATGTTGACAGTTGGCTTCAAATACCTGCGTTCTAGGAGCAACCACTGTCCTTGCAGCCTCCAGTACAAAGTTCTGGAAAACGGTAGAGCAATTGCTGACAGTATAGCGTCTGAAGCATAGGCAACAGACAATCGATAACGAACAAACCCCCAAAAGAGAGAAACCATTCACTCCTCTAGCTATAGTCTGACAATGGTTCTTTGTTATTTGTGTTGAATCTTAAGTGGGCAATCAAAGTTGTGAAAACAATAAACTTCAGCAAGTGACAAAAACGAAGGGATGATGTGTAAAAATGCTAAAGCTAGGTTAAGCTGCATGCACGAACCATACATTGTGTTCACCATAAACATTGTAGTATGGATCACAGACATTACGTTGGAACATACACGTGTTTTACATTTGTAGAAGGATAGGCAAAGGTTGCCTTTATTAGAAGCACTCATGCAGAGTTATGATATCGGCAGCTGAGGTTTGAATGGATTTAAGTACACCTACTCAGTGCCATTCTTAATTGTTTACGATCGCTTAAAATAATTATAAAAAGCTCATGAGGGTAATTAATGTTTTTTTATGAATAAGGGCACTGTTAAACGGGAAACTGAGGTGGCACTGTCATCAGACCCCTTGTTGACGAACCCATTTATGGGCATGCTCTAGAAGGGGAATTGCCCCCTGCCATGCCAATCACTCCTCATCCATACACAACGAATAGAGGAGGGGTATAATAGGATGCTGTTCTACAGGGATCAGGGTGGGAATAAGACCTTCAGGTAAAAGCCTCACTTTTGGGCAGCCAGAGGCAGGCAAGAGCCAACCTAATCTATGACAGCACATGTACCCAATGAAATCCTATAAGCACATTGTGCCTCCTTACGAGTTTGGCCGTATTTCGGCTGTACATCAACCACAATACAGTCATATACAATTACTGTTAGCACCACTTGGTCCTGTGGAGTTACCACGTGATTACAAGTGGTGGTTGTGAGGAATTGCCATCTGGTAAGGGTGCCAAACCATGGCTTTTTTTTACTTTTAGTATCTAAAATGATGTGGGTGATTACTTCTCCAAATGAGTATTCTGCTAACCAGAACCCCCTTTTTCACAACTCCATGCCAAAAGCATTGTACGCGTGTGCCATGCTGCATCAGAAGTTTGATCCGCAGCACACGTTCTGGTCATGACGCAGAGCAGGGTCAAGGGTCACACAATGCCCAATCGACCACCGCGGCAACAGCAAAGTCACTTCAGCAACGGGGTGACACTTAAAAGATGCCCCTGGCATACAAACTACGATGATCATGAGTACCACATGCTAGTGGCATGGTTATCTCTAAGAATAAGCAATGCCTGAGTTTAGGCTTAGTGCATGGCTATACTTATAGTCATGGCCGACACATCCCAGTTGATATTGCTCATTGTCAGCTCCTGTGAGTCAACTCTGCTGTGGAAGGGAATGTGTATTCCGGTCAGAAGGGCCGATAATGCCACACACAGGACAGCAACCCAGAGGACCCAGCCTCTCTTTGATTCTCTTTGTGAGGGCCGGTTGCCCCCTCCCCCATCGGCAACCGCACAGTAGCCAGCTGTCTGGAGCCTAGGCAACAAAGGAGCACACCCATTCAGGAGTATTAGCCTCACACCAGGGTGCTGCATGTCTAAGGGTCTTTATGTCAGTAAGAGGTAGTGGGGGTGGGAATAGGATAGGCAGGAGTGCTCTGAACAGTGCAAAAAGCCTTCCACCATTTTGTTCTTGCTGTCTCTCTTTCCCTTTCCTGTCTCCTCCATTCCTCTGGAACAAAGCATATTGGGTGCAAGATCAACAGGGCAAAGTCCACTCCCAGCAGGAGCTGCGATCAGACCCCCTAAAGGAGGCTAGCTTTAGACCAATCACCTGAAGACGTATGTCCTTAAAAAAAGGAGTCTCATACCCCTTCAACAGAATACCTTCAGTTCCTTGAAAATTCTTTAAGGCTGAAGAGGTGTTCTGGGGACTCTCATCTGGACTTCCTTTGGGACAGTTGCACTGTCCAAAGCACTCTGCTGGGGTTTATTTATTTATTTATTATGTGTCATAGCCTGCAGGCATCAGGGCACACAAGATCACATAGGACACAACACCAAGCACAAGACAGTGGATGTATGATCGCGAACATTGAGATTAGTTAAACAAAAGAGTTTTCAAGTGCTTCCAAAATAGTGATACATTTTTATCCTGGTGTAAAGACAGCAGTAAGGAAGTTGAAGTTGAAGTTGAAGAAGGAAGGATCTGTCCGAGACAGAAGGAAAATGTGTCCCCTAGCTGCTCCCGGAGTCTATCAGCAGTGACCAGTGTTGTAGACCACGACCGGACAATCTGCAACAGATATTCTGTGCCAGAAAAAGCAGACCCTGAAGTAGAGTATCCTGTCCTCGAGCCCTTCGCAGAGGCATCACAGCAACCCAGAGAGTCGGACATCCGGAGATCCCTGTTCAACTTCACCAAACCGGTCACTCAGTGTTCCTCGCATCCTGAATGAGGTTACCACATGGATCTATTCGACCCTGTTAGACGCCCGCTTGCTGCCAGTGCCTCTCTGATTCTTCTTGCCTGACTGAGCCTGACAGCTTGCATCAACATTCAACCCCCGGTCTGATGCATCACCAAGAAACAAATTCAGGTACTGTGACACAGAATTGCCCCTCCCCCGCCACAGTCCACTTGGGCGCTACAGACTGGTTAGCACACAACTGCCCATGTCTTCACCAAGATATCCTTTATGGTAGCACCTTAAATACCATCCCTGGAACTAAGCTCGAAGTGCTACTTTCTCCAGTCCGTCGCATCTTCTCTGTCTTTCCTCTGGGGTGGGCTTTTGTACAATAATCTCTTTTCATTCTACCTGCAGATGGTGTGTTTTGTTAAAGTGTTCTAATTTGTATAGGACCCTGTATTGGAAATTCCTTTTATTTTGGACTGTGATACTGTGTTGTTAGGGTCACTACTGGTTCACCTTCACATCCCTCTTGGGAGTATAGCCTCCCCTCAGCCTGGGTTAAAACAAAAGATGAAGGAGGTATCTCTTAACTATCCCTGTTTTACAGTGTGTTTTCCTCCGCTGTTTCCACCCACCTGATTGGCTTAGCGCCCTTGCCTGGGTGCAAAAGCAAGGTATATGTTTATGAAATTGTTGTTTTCCTAATTCCACCCTGAAAGAATTAGGTATAGGCACAGCTCACTTATTGGTCTGCAGCGTACCTAAGAGCTAGGTTGTAATAATAGCGTCCCTTTCTTTGTGTCACTCATTGGGCAATTGTACCTGCGATCAACTATAAAATCCAGCAAGAGGGAATGGAATGAAGGATTACACAGTGAGCCTCATCGCGACTTTGGCGGTAACCCTTAAATCCGGCGGTAGCACTATTACCGCTGGATTTAAGGGTCCGCCAAATCAGGACTTTGGCGGATTTTGCGCCAGCTCTGAGCTGGGAGGAAATCCGCTGAAAATTGGCGCTATTACTGCTGGCGAGAAATCCGCCGGCGGTAAGAGCGCGAATTTTCTCCATTGAGCTCAATGGGGAATGGGGCATTCCCGAATGGGCTCAATGGGGAATGGGGATTTACTTTACCGCCGAACTCGTGATCCGGCGCTATTAGCGCTGGGGAGTTCGGCGGTAGGGCTAATACCGCCGGCGGTAATACCCCCGGCGTTACCGCCCAAGTCATGATGAGGCCCAGTGTCTCCATTGAGAGGCCCTGGACTGGTGCTTGCATCTTTTACAGGAGAGGAAGCTCCATCGATTGTTAACTACGGAATCCAAAACGTATCAATTTCGAAATTTCCATTGTGCTCTATTCTTCATGCAACTTGAGTCCTGAAATGAATGTCTCCTACTCCCTGTACTTCCGCTCACCGCCTACCTGCTCCATCTCTGTCACTCTCTCCCTCTGTATCTCTCTATCTGGGCGACATAGCCAGCACTCCGCACCATCATTTAATGCCCCAATAATTGTCAGCTGTCTTTAGTGGGCTGTGCCGAAAGACTCTACTGGAAGTAGTCGTGATGACAGTGAAATCTTATTGACTGCACAATATTATGAAACAACATTTACAGCATCTGAGTGCTCCTCTTAACAAAGTTCTTAGTTGTTAGCATTATGTGGCAAATAAGAACATGTCTGCTGTGATTCCTGCATAAAAGAAACAGCGGAAGGAACCTATCACAGCTAAGAGACCACAACAAGGAAAAACTGTTGGTGACAAGTAAAAACAAGCATTGCCAATGCCAATCGTGTTGGCGTTTACTGAAGTTATTTGCATTTTGCATTTATGGGTACCAATGTGCAGGGAGGAGGCTGCGACGTTTTAAATGAGGATGCGATAAGGAGTGGGTGTGTGCAACAGAATGAGAAGGAAGGAGAATAAACCAATAGCCCAATATGGAATAACTGTAGCTGGGAAATGGAAAGCCAGGCACCTGACTTGCTTCTTTCAAAGCTGCTGATTGGAGCAAATATATTTAAGGAACTTCTCAAGTGCTGTACATAGCACATATTCACATACAGTTATCAGCTGAACCATAGCCGGTACTTATTTATCGACCTCAGAAAATTGAAAGGCTTTGTTGTCCTTGCCAGGATCTGAACATGAGGCCTGCTGATCCCGCACACATTGTCGCAGCAAGCGCTCAATCCACTGCGCTATCTCGATCCTGTAACAAGACCCTGCTTCTCCCAAACACACCAGCACATATCCTGCAGGCTTTTCCACCTGAGTGTAAACATACTGCAATGGTGTATCCCGTGTAGGAGGGTAGCATAGTAAGGCAATGAAGGGCACAGGTTGCTAAGCAGAACACTCAAGCACAGGCATTGGGTAAGGCTTCAATGCGCCCTCTCTGTGTCCGAGTCAGATACCTGCATCTCCTCGGGTCTGACTGCTGAAAGCCAATGGCTCTGATGTGAGGGCACCCTGGTGCTAGCACTTGTCCTGTCCTCTGCGAGCCATTGTCATGCCAAGGGGAAGGTCAGAAAGGTCCATTCTCCTGCTGGTCTCTCGTTGTGGCCCCCCTTATAGACCTGAATGTGCATAAGCATGCATGGGATTTATTGACCCTTATAGTATAGTGCACCAACAGCAGGGACAGCATCAGGGCCTTTCAAATATATCAAATGAAAGGTGTGTCGGGTGGAGGGATGGGGAGGCAGCAACTGCCCCCATATTGCCAGTCAGCAGTGTAAGAAAACAGTCATATATTTATTTCTATATCACTTACATTCTGGGGCTTATAGTGTGCATGCTTTGCAGGGATCACCCTATAAGCTGCGTTTGCTGGAGCCCGTCCGCCGTCACTTCCATTGGGGAAAACGGAAGTGTTATCACCTTGTTGTCTTTAAACACTGGTTCCTCACGTCAGCCACTTGCTTACAAAGAAGGATTGATAGGTATTCAGCGGGCATTCAGTGTTTCAGCTCCTTCCTGGCTCACAGTCTTGTGATAAATGGTGATAAAGATCACATTATCTTTATCTCCATTCTAATGTATGCACCCCGTGTGTGCCTCAGACTGTTTTCCGCTCTAAGCAAGGGGGGGACAGCCATTATGTTCAAATGGGCATCCACACATATTTAGCTGGGCCTGACCAACAGTCACATTATATATATGATTATACATTAAGTGTTGAAAGTTCCCCTGACACATTTTGTGGAAGCACACAACTGCATGCGTAAACTTGGGTTTGTGTTCTTTCAGAGAACAATAGTAGGAATTAACGTGGGTTTCCTGCAGCTGCAACAAGGATGTGCCGTGCTCAGAACCGGAGTATTAAAAAAACATTGCATGAGGGTGCTCTTTTGTTTCCTTGGTTACTGGATGGAAAGCACCAGGGCTGTTCAATACGCAAGCATGGGGTGGGAGACGCTACCCTGGGTTAGTATCGCTTTAATAAATAAAGCAAATCGGTCTTGATTGGGAGGGCATGTCTCCATTCCAGCAGCACCTCTAATGTAAAAGCATCTGCGGCGGGACTGAGTGCAGGATGTGGCATGTGAGTGCAGAGGCCTGGGGTGGTGGGATGCAAGGCAGAGAGGTGGGGAGCGTATCTGCCCGTGGATGTGATCTGACCAGGGCCAGTGCAAGGAATTTTGCCACCCTAGACAAACTGTCAGATTGGCGACCCCTCTCCTCCCACTCCACTCCAGGTCCTAACTGTTCTCAACCAACTGTCCTCATTTTGTTACTGATTTTAACAAACCCATTACCTCCACCTAACACATTGCTTGCGTCCTCGGCTGTGGATGGATCCCATTGAACTTTCCATACCCTCAGATCTACTCAGAGTGTTAGGTTTAAGAAGTCAATTTAAAGCCTCTGTGTTTCATAAATACAGGTTTATTAAACAGTCAATGATACTAAAGCAACAAATGTAATGCTGAGCATGTGGATTTAATCCGTTCTGTAAGTTATATATAGGCAATACATACAGTGGGAAAACGATTTTGGTAATGCATACTAGACACCTGTAAGCACATAAGCAGCACTACCTGGTACACAATACTAGACGTATCCCAATACTTACTATGATATGTATAAATTTAACAACAATTTACAATATGTCTTTTAAAACACCTAAAAAAGTGACCAGGGAACTGTCAGAATCCTTTACAGGCAAAGATTCCAGTGGTGGCCGGTAAAGGTGACGCCAGCAAGAAGCACAAGTTCGCACATCGCTCTGTTTTCATGGAGTCTGTCCTCCAAGGTAAAGGTAAATGTAAAGGAGGAATACAATTTCGATGACTGTGCTCTGTAGAACCAAGTCAGCTCCACAACTCTCTCATGTGAGATACATGGAACCTGAGACCCACCCCCTCATTTGCGTAGCATGCAGTGTCTCTGGTACAAGTCAGAACTATCCAGAGACTGGCATAATACCCACACTGTGACTTACAGCTGTGGCCACAGCATCTGAAGGGGCAGCCACCCACAAGCCAAAATCACCCAAGGCAAGTCTGTGGGAAACATTCCCACATGAGAAGCATGAACGCACTGAACAGCCCTGTCATAATGCCCCTGATTCCCAAGTGCTTCGGTGAGGTCCACAGCCTTGTGCCTGCGTTGGGACGGCCAATGGGTTCATAGTGGCCTGGTAAACAGGTTAAGCAATAGATGCCAAAATCAGACCAACAAATCACGTCCCTCCAGAGTGCCACCACAGTACCACTGTTCCCACCACATGCAAGGGCCAATACCCTGTATTGCATCCCTCGTACAGACCTGGAAAGATAACGGCGACAGGCACAAGGGGGCACAATATTTAATATAAGATACAGGAAAGATCAAAATATAACACACAAGGACAACAAAGACAGAGTAAGTCAATATTATCCACAGCACTTATACAATGAATAATAAAGTAGCACAAGACAGCGGGTGTCTGGGAGGTGTGGGTATACTGCCAATATATTACCACTTAACATGAACAAATAACAAAAAAGGCCCCAGTCACACTGCGCCAATTAGTGCAAAAGTTGAAATGCAGTCTGGTGTTTATTTTAAATGATAGGACAGCCTGACACGTGTTTCGAGCTTTACTGGCTCTTCATCCGAGTCTGATATTCCACATTAAATTATTATGTATACAATGTTTACACACATTGAATCGAAATATAGAGTATAATCATATGTGTAACAACCAAGGCACCATATTAGGTGACACAGGGGACAGTTAACCAAAGCAAAACAAATACAGTGAATAAAGGATAAGTGTCACATTTCACATATCATTGAAAAAAACATATTTATGCAGAAGCAAGATAATACGAATTATAAACATGCCAGAAAATTGAAAAGAGAGTGGGGAGGGGAGAAAAGGAAAAAAAAATAATAACACAAAGCATTCATTTCAGTAAAGTTAGACTAGTGCGATCCAAAAAAATGTTGCCAAGAAAGTGTAATGGTAAACTGGGGGTGTAGATCAAATAATACCTTATGTTTGTAGTTCAATTATCCAATTATTGAGAGGCAAAGTTTTGCCTATGGGTGGTTCAACTAAAGTCAAGGGTTAACATATGAATAATTAGACTAATATACAGGATTCTATTTTGGTACGATGTAGAAGTGATAACATAACATACCTCTCATGCTTCGCAATTGCGGCAAGATCTGAGGTACAAAAGAGCATAAGGGATACACTGTCATGAAGTGGAATGTTCGTCATAAGTGGAAAATTAGTGATAAATTAATGATTAACCAGCCCTATGGTTTGTTTTTAAGTATTTGTAGAGTAAGCTAGTATTGTTATTGCGAAATGTTAGGCTGCTGAAGATGCTTACTATGCACAAGCACATATAATTGTTGTAAATTGCACGTTGAATTGCAGCGTGCATAAGCCGTCATTCGGCAGTTGTCAAAGGCATTGCAAAGGAGACCAAGGGGTCATGAAAAAGGGTCTTACCTGATGTGAATTGTAGTGGCAGCAAAAAATTAGCTCAAGCGTGAGGAGCGCCGGCTTGGGGGGACATTTAAAAACAAAGCCTCTGGGAGAAATCACTATCTGACCAGGTTAGATCCAAAGTGAATGGTGGCTCAAAACCGGACGCCATTTTAGGTGAGGTTCGCTCTCACTAACTGGGTACTGCGAGGCAGATTAAGCCTGCCTTGTCGGCATCGAAGGCCGTTTCTTGGGCAAAGAATATTACCACAATTATGATGTAAATGAAAGTAGATTATAAGATTGAGATGTAGCAATAATTAAATTAATAACCAGCCTAGAAGGCCATTCCTTGTGCAAAGATTATTATCATAATTTTGATATAAAGGAGAGTAGATTGTGATTCCTCCCAAATTAAAGGTTTTCGCAAATGTGGCTTTTGCAATATGTGCAAATATGCACTTCAAACCTCAGTGGTTTTCTTTGGACCCCAAGGTGAGCATAGTGTGGAATCATTCATTAATTGCAATAGCAAATTTGTGGTATACTGCATTACTTATTATCATAATGTTGATATAAACGAGAGTAGATTGTGATTCCTCCCAAATTAAAGGTTTTCACAAATGTGGCTTTTGCAATATGTGCAAATATGCACTTCAAACCTCAGTGGTTTCCTTTGGACCCCAAGGTGAGCATAGTGTGGAATCATTCATTAATTGCAATACCAAATTTGTGGTATACTGCATTACTTGCACTTGCGGGGTCAAATATATAGGTAGCACAATCAGATCATTAAAAATTTGCATTAGAGAACATATGGTGACTATTGGCAGCCACTAAATATCCACTAGCTAGACACTGGCAAGCACAACACCAACTTGATTGCAAGGATTTCATCCAATTTGTAGGTCTGGCAAAAGTCCCATTGCCCCCAAGAGGTGGCAACCTGCAATTGAAGCTTCGCCAACTTGAGGCCAGACTTATTTGCAAATATCGTACCGTGTATAATGGCCCCAATTCGGACCATGAATTTGCAGTATTTTTATAAATATACTTTATGACATAATTACAATTCATGGTCCCTTTGCAAATCAAACGCCAATGTAACCTCACTGTACTGTTACCTAACAAGATTGAATGGATTATCTTTCATTGCTCATGTGCAACTGCAATTGTATATGTTACTGGACGGCACGATCATTGCACAACCTTTGCCCAGCACATGTGTGCCGAATTTACTAATGGGCGATTTGGCTAACCCCCTTCTTTATTTTATTTTAATTGTGCTTACACCACAATTGCCTTAGTGTCACCTAATTGGGTTTGTAAATGTTGATTGGCTATCCGCTCTTTCGATTGTCTCCTCATATTGATTATGATTCGGATTTCTCAAGTTGGACCTTTTTACGCTTAATTAAGTGTCCTTTCTTTATTCCTCATAACGTTCCAGGTTGGCTATTCATTTATTGATTGCTACATCTTATTATCACAATCTACTTTCGTTTATATCAAAAATAATCTACTTTAATTTAAATCATAATTGTGGTAATATTCTTTGTGCAAGTAATGGCCTTCCATGCTGACACGGCAGGCTTAATCTGCCTCACAGTATCCGGTTAGTGAGAGCGAACCTCACCTAAGATGGCGGCCGGTTTTGAGCTACCATTGACTTTGGATCTAACCTGGTCAGGTAGTGATTTGTCCCAGAGGCTTTGTTTTTAAATGTCCCCCCAAGCCTGCACTCCTCGCGCTTTAGCTCAATTTTTGCTGTGACTCCAATCCACATCAGGTAAGACCATTTCTCATGACCCGTTGGTCTCCTTTGCAATGCCTTTGACAACTGCCGAATGACGGCTTATGCACGCTGCAATTCAACGTGCAACTTACAACAATTATATGTGCTTGTGCATAATAAGCATCTTCGGCAGCCTAAAATTTCGCAATAACAATACTAGCTTAATCTAGAAATACATCAAAACAAAGCATAGAACTGGTAAATCATTAATTTATCACTAATTGTCCGCTTATGACGAACATTCCACTTCATGACAGTGTATCCCTTACGCTCTTTTTTTTACCTCAGATCTTGCCGCAATTGCGAAGCATCAGAGGTACGTTATGTTATCACTTCTACATCGTACCAAAATGGAATCCTGTATATTGGTCTAATTATTCACATGTTAACCCTTGACTTTAGTTGAACCACCTACAGGCAAAACTTTGCAACTCAAGAATTGGATAATTGAACTACAAACATAAGGTATTATTTGATCTATACCCCCCGTTTACCACTACACTTTCTTGGTAAAATTGTTTTTGATCACGCTGGTCTAACTTTACTGAAATGAATGCTTTCTGTTATTATTTTTTTTTCCTTTTCTCCCCTCCCCACCCATTTTTCAATTTTCCGGCATGTTTATAATTCGTATTATCTTGCTTCTGCATAAATATGTTTTTTTTCAATGATATGTGAAATGTGACACTTATCCTTTATTCACTGTATTTGTTTTGCTTTGGTTAACTGTCCCCTGTGTCACCTAATATGGTGCCTTGGTTGTTACACATATGATTGTACTCTATATTTTGAGTCAATGTGTGTAAACATTGTATACATAATAATTTAATGTGGAATATCAGCCTTGAATGAAGAGCCAGTAAAGCTCGAAACACGTGTCGGACTGTCCTATCATTTAAAATAAACACCAGTCTCAAAATATAACACACTTAAACACTATAGCAACCAGGACATCATCACAACACTGGCAGAGTGGGAGCTGGCACCACCTTAATTGTGGAGGGAGCCACCCTAGGCCAGTCTTTTCCCAGGTGTGGTGCGACCACTCTGAAGCACCAGCCTGCTGGTCTTTAATGGACCACCTTATTTTGCATAGTGGCAGCATAAATGTATTAAAGGTATGTGTGATCAACAGTTATCCCTCCTCCTGCCATTAAACTGGGAAACTGCAAGTGGAAAAATCAGGATTGCATTTATAATGTAGTTGATGGAAACAGCTGATTAAGCACCACAGTGAATGTTGTAATTGTGTAGCCCACACTTCAAGTCTAGGCATGGGCGGATGTGGACGGTGGTTCTGGATCTTGTGCTTGCAAGCAGTGGCAGATCGAGGGGACTGGAAAAGGGAGTGACATTCTCCCCAGAAGACCCTCTGCACCAAAGTGCAAAAACTGTCAAGTTTGCTTAAATTGAGCTTATTTAGGCCACAGGGTTTGCTTATTGGTGTGTCACTAGAGAAGACATTGGCATGTTTAGTTGTTCCTTTTTTCCTAGTAGGTGATCCTAAACACCATTTAGACCATGAAACTATTGCATTGGAGTACCTCTAGGAGGGTGATGGGATGTGTAGAAGGACACAAAATGTGTAGGTGGTGTTTGGTTATTTGTCCACCATTGACTGCTCATGGCCATGCTAATCCCCATGGCCATTCCACCCACTTTCTTCCTCTACCCACTATAAGCACATTCGCCTGGGATCTCTTTGCGCTAGCTTCATCAAGAAGTAGCATTAACCTTTTGTTGAAACACCTGTCAGAGTTATTTCAATTGGGTCTTCTGTGAATTAATGGCTTAATTGGATCTTTACATGCACTACTGGTGTAATGAAAATGTCTTAATCAAGTGTGCCTGCAGCCACTTGATTTATATGCTGTGTGCATGTCCTTCACTGAAGTTCTGTTAAAAACAAGCATTGCCAAATCCAACAGGTGTGGACTGCCTATAGTTTTAAATAATCATTTACCAGGCACTACTGTCATATGCCCAGGTACTAGCATCATTTTACAACAGCTGCCAATAATAGCCAGTTAGTACCATAACAGCAGTACCTGGCAAATACCTATGCCTATCCGACATAAAAGTCAAAACTTTTGGCATTGCCAATGCTTGTTTAGCAGTTGTAGTGGCTTTTTTGGAAAAGTAGACACTTTCCATTTAGCAAATGCACTACTCACGAACTCCTTTAAGAATTGTGATCACTGCCTGTTAGGGAGAATTATCCAGAATGGCTAATTCCCCTTACCTGTTGAGTCCTTCGGCAGCTTTGCAGGATTTCTAGGATTTAGTTTTTCACCTGGTAAGAGTGTGAGCCTTTTTTCCCCACTCTTACATGTGGTTTTGCTATATGTGTTGTACATTTTTGTGCTCACCCACTCCATAAGCATCATCTTTTCACTTTGTGTCACCCAGCAACTTTAGTGCAGTGACACATGGTTGTCTTTTTAGACTTCCCACTGTTAAACTCCATTTTATGGGACTAACTACCGTCTCACAGAACATGTAAAGTTGTCATTGACTTTACTAGTCTTTTTAAACTACAGACCCAGTACACCCTATCTTCCCATAGAGTACTGGAAGGGTTAATAGTTATCCCTTTTTGTCTGATTCTCATGGAACATTATTTCATTCCCCTTTCTCTAAGATTTGGCTGGTGGCAGTGGTATCAACCATTTGTATTCTACCGCAAGCTATGAAAATAGCATTGGTACTGTTAGAGGCCATGGTGGTAGTCTCAAACTCTAATCCGATGGACCCCTTTTAATTTTATTTGGTTCCGGTTGGGTTTATTCACCATTTCTTTTTGTAAAGGTCTTTCTCGTGTTTTACTCTGCGTGCCAAACCAGGTATGGTTCCTTTGTTCCCTATCCTTTGGTGGGCTTCTGCACAGAAGCCCCCCTTAGGTGCCTGAGTGTCTGGGTGGACAAGATGTGATCGAGGGGTTTGAGGCCCCCTTCACAGGGTCTCCTTGGAGACCTAAGTCGCACTCTAGTTTGATTGGCTAGGTGGCTGTACTGCCAGGACTGCCACCCTGCTGTGTGATTGACAGCCAGGCTGTGTGAATGGTGGAAAAATGCTTAAAAGCAGGTGTCTGGGACTTGGAAGGCAGAGTCGCCACCGGAAGAGAGAACCAACGAGGAGCTGAAGGAAGAGGACTACTGTAACTACTGGACATCCCGGTGAATCCCTGCTGCAGGTCCGAATCGGCCGAAACTCCAACGACAGAGAAGATCTGCAAGGAATCTTCTTCCCTTGAGCTTGGTGGGACCAATCAGCTCGCCAAACACCAAACGCAAGCCTCCCTCTCCTGGTCGAATTTGCTGTGCTTCGCTGCAGTGAACCAGATAGCCAGGAGGAATGGAACTTGTTTTGCTTTTAAGGACCGCACCTTTTATTCGACACTATGCTCTGCTGCTGGCTTCTTCTCTGGACAGTGCAGGACCCTCCAGTCTTCTTCCTTCTTGTCACCACGACAGTCACTTCAGGAAACGTGAGACTGCAGAAACTGCCAATAACAACCGCCTCAGCTACAGCATTCTTTTTCATTTAAGGTACTGTGTCAATTCGGTTGCTCGTTCCGTCCAACCATGGTGAAAGTGTTTGAAATCTTTCGCCTCTCCGAAGGCTTGTCCTTCTCTTCTCCTTTGAATAACTTTTCTTCCGACCAACTTCGTTTTGAACTCTTGGCAAAGACTTAACCGCAAACTAGTCTGAACTGTGTGATCCTCTGCAAAGACTCTGAACCATTAACATTGGCCCAGGACTATTGACTTGAATCCTAGTTGTAGTAAGCCTTTTCTAGATTGCCCTGCCTATAACGTGTTGGTGCTGCTTGATTGTTGATAACCTTGTCTTTTCTTCCTTTTAAATTACTGTCCAGAATTGATTGGGGGTCATTGTCGTGTATTAAGATTGTGATTTTCTGCTGCTTTATATTAGTGAACTGTTATATAACTGATGGGGTAAGTAAATGTATATTCTTTTACTCAGAAACCTTGAATCAGTGTATATTTGAACCATAGTAAATTGCTGGCCTTTGTATAACTTCTGATACTGCTCACTTTACTCTTGAGATAAGTCTGGCTGCACAGCCATCGCTACCACTTTACTGTGTAGTACAGGCTTGCACCAAAGGTGAAATTGTACTTACACGTGTAGTCTTAATTGTGTGTGGTGTTCCCAAAGGGTACTGCATACGATTCTGCCTAACACTGCCCACTCGGTAAATCACCACTAAATCATTGAGCATTGCAATTCCTGACTCTGGATTTATGGATAGGCTCAGGCAGCTCCCAGAAGTTATTTACGTCTTTTTAAGGTTATTTTGATGTGTGATGCTCCATAGGCAAGTACACATCACTTCAAGGTCACAAATGCAAACAGTCTCAAATGACACGCCTTGGAGGTGCTGCTGAGCAGGTGTGGCTCTCCCCGATACATGAAGTAGGGGAGTGGAAAAGTGGGAGCTCTATGACTTTAGCAAGACTTGCACTGATTTCTTCACCTGTGGGTGGTCTTGCCAGTTCATGTGTTCTGTGTATACTTATTGTGGGCAGTGCAAGGTGGGTACTTGTTAATTCCCTGGAGACGAACATCCCTGAACAGCCCACCAACAAACTTTGTGAGTGGGCATGTATCCTTCAAAGTCAAAAAGCCTTACTCATCTGCATTCTCAGCCAGACCTTTACCTTCTCGTGTATGTATAGTGTGTGATGTTTACTTTGATGGCCAGACTAGCAACTCTGCCGTTGGTGCTTCGCCAATTGTCACATATGTGGTGGTCTGTGATCGCTGCTCTGCAGAGGATTTGGAATTTATCTGGTTAAGGATCAGTGCTGGTGTTTCTAAACACAGTTTTAAGGTGCTTCATGACCACCTGGGTCCTGGACACCATGGGGCGGTGGTCCACTGCACACAAAATGCCTAAAATGTGATCATATCAGAGGAGCAAGCCCAAGTACAGGGGTCAAGAGGGGTATCAACAGCAACAGGGACAAGGGTATTACACAGAGCTGGGGGAAAGGGTTGGGCTGTCTCAAATGGTGTATCTGCTCCTTCTGCCAAGGCACTAGCAGGAAACTCTTCTTGTTCAGCAGCTGCCTGCACCCCTTTCTCCACAGCGTCCCTTTGAATATCAGGGGATGCCTGGTACTTACATCCAACGATGCACAGAAGACAGACAGAGCAGAGGGGCACGTGCAGAGCTCAGTTCGTAATGTGCAGGTGCCAGCCATCGCTGCCACGTCCATGATGCCAGTGCCACTCATGACCCAGGCCTTACCTAACCCAAACCTTCACGGTGCCGCCTGGTCTCTGACTCTGCTGCTGCCGCCAGCACCAGCCTGCAGACAGTATACATGGGACAGGGTCGGTGCTATCACAGGCAAGACAGCACAATAAACATAGTGGGCCTCATTATAAGTATTGCAGAATGGGTTAACAGGTGCCGCTAATGGTGGCGGACCCGTTAAACCCATTCCGCAATGTTACCAAGTTCCCTCGCAGGACTCGATGTGGATGTCTGGTTTTACCAGACATCCTTACCAGGTCCCGCGAGGGGACCAGGGAGCTAACAACGAGCCGGTCGTAATCGGGCCGTTGTTAGCTCCCGCGCCCATTCCCATTGAGCCCTATGGGGGCTCAAAGGGGAATGGGGAAGGTCCGGGCCTGGGTTCCCTGAGTGAGGAATTACCGTGCCCTCCAAACTCAGAATGGCCCGCTAGTTCCCAATTCACGAACCCAGACCCGCACACGATTTTGGAGGCAGCCATGTCCTTGCTAAGGAAGGGCATGGCTACCTCCAAAGTCGTAATGAGGCCCTTTGTGTAATTCAAATTAATGAAAGTAATGACTGAAAGTACAGAATCCAATACCCACATACACACACATCTATCGGGATCTTACATCATATCAATTTACTAGAACACTACATTAACGCAACACATGAGATTTACAACGTCTCTCACGCCTTGACGAAACTCCCCATTCCGCAACCTGTTCAGTTAACTGCTCTTGCAAACGCCCAGACAGAGGCATGCGCAACACCCAGACAAGCCAGACAGACAGCTCTGTTCTGCAGAGGAGGAGGTGCCAGCCCCGATTGGGAGCCCGGGGAGGGCAAGCCCAAATGCTCTTGCCCTCCTCACTCCCCTCCACACGCGCCAACTTGCTGCCCCCACTGCCCACTGACATCTTCAAGGCTCTCACTCCCCACCCGGGAAACCAGGTCCTTCTTGCCCCATGTTATCAAAGGCAGTAGCCACCAGGGAACTAAGCAACCGGATAATAGCAAAGGCGATGCCCCCACCTGTTGTGGAAGAAGCGCCAGCCGCCTTTGGAGGCAGTCTAAGCATGGGAAAATGCACCCTATAACTCCACCATACCTTAGGAAACCAAATCCAACTCCAGCACAGGAAACACGATAATCTGTGATGTCGAGCAACTGATATAATGCCCGGGCTGAGAGAAGCAGTGCAAATGGCTCCCATCTGGAAAAGAAATCAATCCGCATCTCGTGCGTCGAAGGTTACACATACACGTGACATGTGACATCACTCCTAAATTGGTGAAAATACGTTTAACAAGTCACTTTAGGATTACTTCTGTAGTACTACAGGAATTAACACTTTGTGCATTGGAAAATTAGCATATGCTCTCCCTTCTTGAGGAACTCATTAAAGCATGTGGAACGGGGGAGCACATGGATAAAAAACAAGGCAAAGCAGATGGAAAAAAAAAACAAGGTCCGGCTGGTGATTCAGCCATTTAATCAACAAGTGTTGGCAAGTTGCCATGACAACGCTATTGACTGCTCCCAAACTCCTCTTTTCCTTTATCTTTTACAGTGGCAATGTTTTTGGTGATATGTGTGGCTAATGCCACAAAGCGTAAAAACCAAAAAGGATAACCCTGAGATGCAGAATGCATACCATTATAAAAAGCAAACTCAGAAGAGTTCTCGATTCTTAAATTGTAAATACAACGCACATTGAAAACTAGAACCCACAACCCATGAGTTCAGGTCCCAACCCCACCTGCAAGAAAATCAGGTTAACCAAACAAAATACAATTCGGATGACACAACCTGGGTATGTGGTGGAGTACTGCAGGTGCAGCTGTAGGTGTGATGTGGTGCAGTTTGGCAGGGACTAGGGGTCCTGGGTATGTGGTGTTGTACTGCAGGTGCAGCTGTAGGTGGGCTGTGGTGCAGTTTGGCAGGGACAAGGGGTCCTGGGAGTGTGGTGGTGTACTGCTAGTGCAGTTTTGGTGTGCTGCAGTGCAGTTTAGCAGGGACTTGTGGTTTTGTGGTTCTAGGTGTATAGTTGGTGTTGTGTTCTTGTTCAAGGCGGCGCTGTTGAGGTTGACCATATTTCCGGTTAATGTTCGGGTGTGTGTGGTTTTCTCTGTGAGGGCAGGCATGGACTGACGTCCGGGTGTGTGCTTGTTGTTGCTCGCTGTTGAGCTGGATTAGTGGTGGACGACTGTTGGTGCACGGAAGGGTTTTGATGGTTAGTGTAATGTACTTTTGTGGAACGCTGGGGTGTGACAGGCTCTATGTTTCAAGAGGCAGCTTGAAACAGGTGGAGTGAGTGGTTATTGGTGTTTGTTCCTCAAGTGTTTTCCAGTTCAGGTTGAGGAGAGATGTTAGCCCTTATTCTACTTCGGTGGGTTCCTCATTGGTTGTGGTCTAGTGGGAACGGAGTGGAGGAGAATGTATTCTTTGGCACAGTTAGGGTGCAAGTCCATTTGTATCATTTGTATCTTTTAGGCACGGTTAGGGTGCAGATTCTTGGGGTGCCACATATGTTTATGGTTGCGCACCGGTTTGTAGTGCAGCGTTCTTAGTGTGTTCTCAGGTGTTGGTTGGCATCCTGTGTTAGTTGATCATTGGTGCATCTGTGTTGGGGTTGTTAGTGATACTCCAGGTGGACAGTGTTCTCCAGGAATGTGAGTGTTGTATCCATTTGGCGTCTGGTGTGTTGATGCATTTACGTGCTGGCCACATGTCCTTGTGGGTATGTGTGTTGTAGGACGGAGGAAGTGTGGTGAGGTCCTTCTTGGTTTTAGAAATGTAAGGGGGGAGAGGTGTTGTAATGTATGTCTGAGTGCTGGTGACATCACTAACCCTGGAATGTTGTGATTTCAGCATAGTGTAGAGTGCTGTAGTGTTGTGATCTAAGAGTTATAGTTGAAGAGTGAAGCTGGTGCTGAGGGACGTGCCGGTGTCTTTCTTGGCAACTATGTTACCAATAAACCTACAGTAAAAGTACCTGCTGGTCTGGGTTTTGGTGTACGGTGCCACATTATTTCACTATGTTTCCAGCACAGGATTAAAGACATACCTTGTTGGGAATATGTTCCCGTCTCAGACTGTAAGATTTGGATGTTCATTCTACAATGTACAAGTGCGAGTGCACACATGACCTGAACATCCCAGTGTCCTTTCCCAGATGGAGCACATCCCTATAACAGAAAGCATTCGTGGCCAGCTGTGAAATATAATTTCAGCATTATTGTGATATTCCAGCGCTGATGCAAGGACGGGGTTTTAAATCAACATCTGCTGAAAGAGTTCTTACACGTTGTATGCAGATTCACACATGGTGTGCACATTTTGCACAGTAACAAGATACTTGCATGTGTGAAAGGGTAACTACATAGGCACACCGGGTGTCTATAACAGGTTCTTCTAGCTTGTAAGTCTGAAAAAGGTAGAGTCACTTTAAATCATTCATTAAATCACACAGAAGGCAAGCTGCATGCCCATGTCAACAATGACTATATGCATGTGCCAGTATTAAACAGTTGCTATGGGTGTGTGTCTTAAAAGTACAATATTACAATTGAGAGATTTTGTTTAACATCTGGTATAATGGAAGTGGACATTTGGTGAAATTGTGTCTTTTGATGAGCAGGGCACCCTTCACAATAACTCCTGGCTAAACCATTGGTTTGAACAAGCTCCACTGGCTCATGTGAAGTGTCAACCTTAACTTTAAAAGGTCTAGTGGTTTCAGGATGGTACGAAATACATCTTTTGTAATGAAGAACTCCAGGAGGCAGCAGGTATGTTCAGACAGGTTCCTTTATTCATGATGTTACATGTAGATGGCTCAGTTAAGGGGTAGAGCCCCAGAGGGAGCCAAATGGCACTCACCACCCAGGCTAGCACTGACCAACCGCCTGAAATGGAACACAATTCACATGCAAACATTCCAGGTACTCATAAATATTCTCACAGTGACAATACTCATTCATGCATACAAGGGATCAGGACATGACACACCTCCCATTTTTCATAAACCAAATCACAAATCTGAAACAACTACATGTAGACTCTTCGCCAGCATGCCCAAATAACATAACAGCGTCCTCAAACACTCCAAATGAACCAGACACCTCCTGTCCAGAGCTGCCATCCCTGGTCCTTGCTCATACCATGACCAAGCACAGACCCACCACACTCAATGTGGCTACAATCACTGCAACACGCAGTCAACTAAACAGGAACAAAACTCCTTTTACCTGCGTCTGCCAGCCCCAAGTCTTGAGACTGCCACTCTTGAGCACAAAGCCAATGTCAAGAGTGCACACACCCTGACAACAGGCACTACCATAGAAGAGGCAGAAATAAATGACCGGGAGACCTGCCTGGTACAAGGATGAACACAGAGGGGGTCATTACGACCCAGACGGTAAGTACGCCAACTTTACCACCATGGTGTAAACTATGTTTACACCATGGTGGATGGCGGATTTACCGCCCCATTCCAAGGTGAGTGGGGCGGTAAATCCCCATTTCCCATTTTACCCATCCCCATTCCCATTTTTGCCCCATAGGGCATAATGGGAGTGGGGAAGGCGCTAATTACGCCACCGTAAATTACGGTGGCGTAATTAGCACCAAGGCGGTTTAGCGCCATGGATTTTAACGGCTGCTAAAAGCAGCCATTAAAATCGGAATCAGGCGTTAAGGGTTAACGACGGCATTAACCCTTAACGCCTGAGTTGTAATGAGGCCCAGACTCAGATAAAGCCAACACCACTACTTATCCAAAAACACTTCTGGGGTGCGGGGGTGGAACACAGGAAGGAGCACAACACTTCACACACATGCATCACTTTCACCACCACATACACACATTCCCCTTGTAATAATAAAAAAGTGCAGCATTGGGAAGGACACTAACACGCACCAAAGCATACAGATGAGAAACTAAAACAGCACACAAAATATATCTCAGTGAGTCCCACACCAAAACATCTCATCATGAACCACTGGCCAGGCAGCCAAGGATCCAACAAATTCACAATGAATGACAAAAGCAACTAACAAATATTCTCGGTGTGGGCACAGTGTATGTGAATGCTCTGCCACAAACAGCACTACTTCAGCACAGAACTTTCAATGTTTTCTTTCCACGGGAGAGGAACCTACTCACACCGCCCAGAAAGTCAAATGTGCCAGCTTTCAGAAATGCGCACAATGTCAGGCCTTCCACACAACAGACATTGGGCCTCATTACGAGTCCGGCGGTAACCAGGCAGTTTTACCGCCTCAGTTACCGCCAGACTCGTATTACCATTCTGCCTCCGTGACTCCCGGAAATACCAGGGCATTATGACCCGTGGTGTCCCGGGAATTCCGGAGGCGGAATTCGGTAAATCCCCATTCCCATTGAGTCCCATAGGACCACAGGGTCAGACCTGGTGGGAACATCACCTCCCACCTGCAGGACTTGGGATCGAGCGGTCCGGAATTAACAGTGGCGGCGGGTTTACCGCCACTGTTAATTCCGGACCGCCCGACCTGTAATGAGGCCCATTGTCGCAAAGATGCAGAAACGGTTTAGGAAGAGCAAAGCCAAAGAGAATGGTTTTTTTTCAAGCAGGGCTCAACCCAAATTATAGAGCAAGTCATTCATCAGCAATCCAACTATAAAATTGACCAATCAGTCCTGCTAAACACAGAATTCTCAAAACCTACCGTGAGCCCTGTACTCCATCACAGGTCAGCTGACCCAAGGCAGGGGCGAAGCTGCACGCAGGACAAAAACACGGTTGCACTGCAAAGACTAGCTGCATGAACTTCAGAAATAGCCCGGAACATTTCCTAACAAAATGCAGATGTTGTAAACACAACTAAACAAACTGTACTACAATTGTGGGAGGCGTCCCAACCCAAAACTAAACATACTTCAACATCCAGCATCCTAACCAACATTATTTACTAGTCACATGACAATTACAAGGTAAAAACCTTGACCTCATGCTGGGAACTCATTCGCTAAAAGGAATTATCTAAAACATTCCACCCCTGCTCCAAACAGGCATGCATACCACAGGCACTCGTGTTGATTTGTTTTTACAATAAACATGTCATACATTTCTTTTAGTGACACACAATAATATTTATCAAATAAATGAGAAATCTTAAACGTCCTTGTATTATTGCACTACTTAAACCTGGAATGCCTCAATATGTTAAAAATGAACATGTTACCGTTAAGCATCCAGGCAAACTAGTTAGTCAAAATACAGACACAACATTATCTTACGATGTGCCCCTGTTGCACTTTGCAGCAACTAATCCTAGAATTGGTGAAAACCCTCCTAAATGTGATATCACCCACAGCACATACAGGGGAACTATGCACATCGCACATAGCAACTCTAAATCCGAACACACCAGACATGCTCCACAGCGTTATAACATCTTTTTTTAAAACATGTGTCCCATGCTAATCTTAAAAGTCCAAACTGCACATAGCAGCCATATTCCTTCAAAACCACAAGACATTATCTAGTCACACAAATTGACATGCTCGACTACAAAGAGATGATCTGCACAGTTAATAAAATGTTAAATGACGCTCTGTTTACAAACTAAAGTACTAAAACCCACGAGTTCGGTTCACCCATACATATTAGAACAGATGTAAACTGAAATAGGGCACTGAAATACACGCCAAAACACCTTTCTTTTTTACCGCATTGTACACACTTTGTTTTGGAGACAGCCGTATCTTGGTGAGTTACTGACAAGAGCAACGCCCACTTTATGGGACATTCCTCCAAGTGCCACCCTTTAGGCGACATCATCACGCTACGGAGACGTCAGCAGGAGCTTTTCTTCAATTTCTTCATTCCTGTCGCCAGCATCGACCCAAATGCAGGTAGAGGTTCCAGCATTCACCATTGCCAAAACTCCTTCAAGTTAGAAGACGTCATAATTTGCTTGAGAGGCACCGAGAGGACCAGAGCTCCTGTTGTCAACGGTATCTGCAAGCAGATCTCAGTCCTGGAACCTCCAAAGACAGCTCCTCTTCTGCTTAGTGAAAAGCACTTAAACGCTGCATCAGAGCATTTCAATTTCTTGCACTGAAGAAAAAATAACAGGAAGATAGTGCTTTTTACCCTGGTATCTCTGGATGCAAGCACTCCATACCTTGACCCTTGCAAGTCACATCCAACAGGGATCTTCAAGGAGCCTTTATAATTTTTCCCGCGGTTTAGTATACACCATTGGACCTTCTAAGGGAATACAAAAATAACCATCTCTGGCACTCCTTACATGCCCTGGTTTATTGTCTGCTTAAAACTGCACAAGAGGCCTGGTTGTTAGGAAAACCCAAAGGTCGTACTGGAGAAACTGGAAAACGCACCATCCCTATTACTTGATACAGAAACCAAGATGGCGCCTATTTGGTTCCCTTTTTGTGAAGTGAATCCCAAGTGTAGATCTAGTTCTCCTCAAGATGGCGACCTCCACTCTCCAGATACTATATCTCTCCAGCAAAGGAACGGGTTGGTGCATCGCTACTCGCTCCACACCTTATGCAGCTTTCTTAGCATTACGCTTGCTTGCAGAAAAACCTTCCTACCTATTTTTGTTCTCACAGACTTCAGTCTGCCTATTCTTCTCCTGCGTTATATCCTCCTTTCTGCTCCTTTCTTTCCCCTTGAACGCTAGGCTCCTATTCTCCTAGCTCCGCAGCTCTGGCTCTGAGTTTCCTTACCCTTTGCCGTTCTGCGCCTTTCACTCGGTGTCTCTTTCAGTCCCGCCGAGCGTCCTGCTCTGGCACCTCCTACCTGCCTCCTTTGCTGTACATCTTATTCCTTCACGGCTTCTCATTCAGCACTTCAGAGCCTTTGGCTCCGGCACCATCTACCTGTTGTCATTGCCTTGCTGCACCTTAAGCCATTGGAGCGTCTAGATTCTGGCACTAACAAGATTCTCTGCTGTGCATGGAGGACAGTCTACGCAGTCAACCTTCACCACAAACTACTACAGTCTAGTATTGGAGGATCTCAGTTCTTACCTGTATTGAGTTTTATTCCCTGGAGGGTTTCCCGAGGGTGCCGCCCACTGGGCGCTTGGAGCCCAGACACTGGTCTCTTCAGCACTTCCTGGGAGACATACTATTTCTTCAGACCTGTGGTGGGAAAGGAGAACCTGGAGGAACAAGACTCCAAGTTTCCGTGAGTACCTTTTCCATATTTCTGGTAAAGCTTAGAGATAGCAACACCATGGATCAGCAAGTTTAATAGCTGATAACAGCAGTCCAGACTCTCAATACAGAGGTACAGACATTAAGGAATGAGAACAATGTGTTACACCAATTGGTTACTTCCCGGGCAGAATTACCCCTGGACCCTTGCTGATGGGAAAATTTGATGGTAATCTCAAAAGATTAAAAGAATACGTGGATTCATGAACCGTACAATTTACTTTAAAGCCCACCTTTTAGGGCCAAAGTCAGCTACATGATCTCTAACATGTCTGGCAATGCATTGGCTTGAGCCACTCCCCTTGTTACCACCAACAACCAATTAATGGATTCAGCAGCAGGTTTTGTCAATAGTGTTCAGGCCATGTTTGGCAAAAATGAATTGGTGGTGACGGCTCAAGAACAAATCCTGGATCTGAAACAAGGAAACACTGATTTACTTTCTTTCATTACCCAATTCAAACAACTAGCCACCAAAACTGCATGGTCAGACGATGCGCTCATTACCATTTTTAGAAGGAATTTATGCTAAGAACTGAAAGATGAGATATCTCGGGTGCCTCGACCTCAGAACTTGGCTGAAATGATATCCCTAGTCCTCCAGATGGATTATCAGATACAAGAGAGGAATTCTGAAAGACGCAAAAGTCAGAATAAACTGCCAACCTTTGTACCTTGCAAGGCAACCGCAAAAACCTCTACCAGACACAATGAAGGTGTACCTATGCAATTAGGAGCAGCCTGCGATCCTTTAACTCCTCAGGAAAAGCTCAGAAGAAAGACTTTGGGGATTTGCATGTATTGCGGATCTGATAAACACACCTTACCTGATTGCACATTGGTACCTCCCCGGCGTTCGGGAAACGCATCCGCCCGTCCATGAAGGAAACTATGAACAGGTACTGGTTGAAAAGTTCCCTGGACTGCCTTCCTACCTCTCAAAATATGGTGGTATTACCAGTCACCCTACAATTCCAAGACATCACGTTAAGTGGAGTTCCAGCTCTGATTGAATGCGGAGCAGCCAGATTATTCATGGACTCTGACTGGGCGAGACAAAACCAACTCCAAAGGCTAACCAAATCCATTGCAGTACCAGTGGAAGGGGTAGATGACAACCCTCTACTGTCTGGTCCCATAAAAGAAAACACAATGGAACTTATCATGAAGATAGCTTCACACCAAGAAAAGCTTGTTTTCGACTTGATAAAGGCAGCCCACTATCCTTTGATTCTGTGGCTTCCTTGGTTGGTGAAACACAACCCTTAGAATAATTGGACTGCTGGCACACTATTCTTGGGTTCTGAAGGCTTTCTCTCTATTTGTCTACCTAAAGGGGGCATAGGTTTATTCACAACCCCTCACCAGGAAGAACCAGCCTCCAGACACCAAACCGTTTCCAATCTTAATATCCTACCCGAATGCTACAGAGAGTACCATAAAGTCTTTTCTAATTAGGAATTTAAAGAGCTCCCACCTCATCGCAGTGACGACTGTTCCATTGAACTCTTACCCAAAAAACAAGTACCTTTTGGCAGGATGTATACACTTTCAGGACCCGAAAAAGAGGTTTTAAAAGAATATCTACAAACTAACCTTCATCATGGATTAATTACTGAAACCAAAAGCCCAGCGGGTGCTTCATTATTTTTTATCCCTAAGAAAGACTGTAAGGAATTAAGAACTTGCATCAATTACAGGGGCTTAGACCAGGTGACCCGCAAGGATAGATACCCGCTAGCACTCATACAAGACATATTGGAAGCAGTCAGATGCAAATCTATATTTACCAAACTGGACTTACCAGGAGCATATCATTTCATCAGAATAAGACAAGGGGATGAGTGGAAGACTGCATTTCGCACACCCTTTGGACAATATGAGTATCGCGTGATGCCTTTTAGCCTTGCAAATGCCCCTTCCATCTTCCAAAGATTTGTAGATCATATTTTCTCCGATTTACTCTTGCATTCCCTTATCGTCTACTTAGACGACATCATTATTTTCTCAAAAACCCTACCGGAACACGTAAAATACGTAGCTGAAGTCCTAAGAAGATTACAAACTAATCACTTATATGCGAAGCTTGAAAGATTCTCATTCCACCTGTCATGTCCGTGCCGCTGGCGCACGCATTGGCAACCATCATGGACTACTTGGTACTCATTTATCCTCCTAATACTCCTTGAACAACTCCTTTTCACGCCTTGGTCTTTTATTTTCATTTGCTCAACTTTGATTCTTTCTTATTTTATACAATTAACTACATTTGCCATAATGCACCTGGCTGCAGTCCTCAATTTCTGGCTATTCTCATGCATCGTTATTGGGACCACAATCCCCAGAAGCCCTAGCAGCCAGTGCTGCTTCCACCTGCTCAGGACCAGAGAGGGAGGAGGCAGATTGTCTTCAGGTGTGCTGCTACAGGTGCTGTCAATTAGCCTGCCTCAGAACAGGGCAGGGCTGTATATAGCAGCTGCCTGCAGGAGCACAGTGTATTGCATCTTGAGTTCTCCCCGCTCCTGTTTGCCTTGACCCTTTACTTTGTATGCTGTTCCTGTTGCTGCATTATCCTGTTTTGTTCCAGTGCCCTTTCCGGGCTCCCTGCCTTGCAGCCGATCACTCTCCGCTGCCTTCTACCTACAGCCCTTGTCCTCTGGGCTTCCTGCCTTGCAGCCTATTACAGTCCTCTGCAGCCCTCTACAGTCAGCGGCCCTGCTCGTCTGGGCTTACTCCTTGCTGCCCTGCTCCTCTGGGCTCCTTGCCCTGCAGCCTGCCTCACTCCCGCTACCTACCGTCCTTGTCCTCTGGGCTCCCTGCTCTGCAGCCTGCTTCACTCCGGCTGCCTACAGTCCTAGTCCTCTGCTGCCCGCCTTGCAGCCTGCCTCACTCCGGCTGCCTACAATCCTTGTCCTCTGGGCTCCCTGCCCTGCAGCCTGCCTCACTCCAGCTGCCTACCGTCCTTGTCCTCTGGGCTCCCTGCCCTGCAGCCTGCCTCACTCCGGCTGCCTACAGCCCTTGTCCTCTGGGCTCCCTACCGTGCAGCTTGCAACCTTCTGCTGTCTCCAAGCCCTTGTTCCCTGCGCTCCCTACCTTGCAGCCTGCACCTCTTCGCTGCCTACAGCCTTGCTCCTCTGGGCACCCTACCTAGCGGCCCTATTCTTTTGGGCCCTCTGTCTGTCGCCTACTACTAATCTGTCTCTGTCCTGTTCTTCTGGACTCCCTGCCTTTCAGCCTACTACAGTCCTCCGCAGTCCAATACAGTTTGCCTGCACCTAGTGCCACTCTTGACTGCAGACCTGCTTCCTACTTTGCAGCCTTCTGTTTTCCTGACTGCTGCTCCTGGTTCTCTTCCTTGAGTCCGCTGTACTCCACCTTAGGTTATCTATTTCAGTCTAACTGCCTTTCCTTCATTTCCTTCTGCTAGATTGCTCATTGACTTCCTTTTCGCTGGATATTTCTGTTCTTGTCTTCTCATGTGTCTTATGTAATCCCTTTGTACAGAGCTTGCCTGTTGGTTTCAGGCAGGCAACCGCTGCCCCTTCCGTTGTCACGTTTTCAGGGTTACAAACTTCCACTGCTGTTGTTCCCAGCCATGAGCATACAGGGTGGGCCTCTGTTAATGCAATCTGTGCAGAAGGCTGGAGTTTCCTAAGGTTCGTGGAACACTCTTTCCATTTCAGCATACACCCCAAGAGGGAATCCAGTTTGTTTGTACCTTTGTATCTTTTGCCCCTTTTGGCTCACAGCTACTGTTTCCTACTCTTCTTTCTTGTTGAACTTCCTGCTGTGTGTGCTTATCTGCTACCTTACCTCAGCACAGCCACCCAAACCCTACTTGGGTACCCTGTGCCATTCCTGACACCACCAATCCAGCATACCTTATCTGGGATATATTCTTTCTGCTGAAGGTGCAGCTATGGACCCTCGGAAGGTTGAGGTTATTCTGCACTGGAAAACACCTCATAACACTAACGAAATACAGAGATTCTTGGGGTTTTCCAATTTTTATAGGAAGTTTATCCCTAAATTCTCCTTGGTTATCAAACCCTTGACCATCCTCCTCAAAAAAGGAAAACGGTTCTACTGGAACCAGGAAGCTCAACAAGCATTTGACTTCCTAAAAACTGCCTTTTCCTCTGCTCCCATCCTAAGACTTCCGGATCAGTCACAACCTTTTGTATTGGAAACAGATGCTTCCTCTATAGCTATCGGAGGGGTACGTAAGCAAAAATCTTCTAAGGTTATTTAATATCCTATTGCTTACATGTCCAAAACACACACACCTTCTGAGTGTAATTGCACGGTTTTGGAGAAGGAATTACTGGCCATAAAGAGAGCCTGTCAAGAATGGAGACACCTACTTCTAGGAGCAAAACATCCTGTTCTAACCCGGACAGATCACCACAATCTGATAGCCCTGCAAAATTTCAAGGGCCAGAACAGTCGACAAGCTCATTGGGCTTATTTTTTTTCGTCATACGACGTGGTTCTTACATACATAACAGGAACCAATTACCAAATAGCAGATGCCCTATCACGCAGCTCCTATGAAGTGAACGTTCCGGTTAAACCCGAAAGGATGTTTCCCTGAACCACATTCATCTACTTTGTTTTCTCATTACTTCACAAAGTTTGAGAACAGAGCAAAGGCATCTCTCAGCAAGAAAAAACACAATACAAGCTGACCCAAGAAAGAGGGTTGTGTTACTACAAAGAGGACTTGTACATCCCTTCTCTCGACCTTAGAAAGAAAATCCTACGCCTTTGCCATGATCACAAAATGACAGGGCAACTCGTCCAGCCTATGTTACCTACACAACCTTGGGAAAGGATTTCTATGGATTTCATAGTAGAACTCCCTCCTTCATCCCATCATGCCACCATAATGGTAACCATAGATTCGCTGACCAAATTAGCCCATTTCATACCTATGACTAAAACTCCTTCTGCTGCTCAAATGGCTCAATGCTTCCTACATACAATTTTACGCTTGCATGACTTCCCAAAAGTATCCTATCTGACAGAGGACCACAATATATCTCTGCCTTCTGGAAAAACCTATGTCAGCCCTTGGGGATACAACGCAATCTCACTTCTGGTTACCATCCTCAATCTAACGACCAGATGGAAAGACTTAACTAGTCATTAGAGCAATATCCACAGTGTTTTGTATCAGCATCACAAGATAACTTGAGTTCTTTGCTACCTTATGCAGAATTTGCATATAACAACGAATTTCATTCTGCCATACAAACGTCTCCTTTCTATTGCTCCTATGGATTTCACCCTTCGGTGTTTCCAACAACCTCGCCTCCTCCTACCAAGGTTCTTTCAGTGGATGCTCTTGTTGATGAAATACAGACAGGAGACTTAACAGCTCTCTCAGCACTTACGGAAACCAGGGCTAAGGCCAAACAACAAGCCGATAAGAAACGGTCTCAGGAAATCCTCTACAAGACAGGGGATCTTGTATGGATACCCTCTAAATATCTTCCAAAACATCTGATACCTTCAAAACGTTCTCCTTATTTCGGTCCCTTTTCAGTAATCACGGCTATTGGAAAGGTGGCATATCGTATTCAGTTGTCCAAAACTTGGAACAGAATACACAATGTTTTTCATGTTTCCTAAATGAAAAGACATGTCCCTGATGGGTTCCACAGATCACAAACCACCATTCCTCCACTGATTCTCACTCCCGAAGGTCCAGAATATGAAGTTGCAGCCATCTGTGATTCCAGGTATCATCGAGGCACCTTGCAGTACCTGATAGATTGGAAGGGCTATGGACCTTCTGATCACTCTTGGGAACCTGCCTCTACGGTACATGCGCCTGCCTTAGTGCACAGATATCATCGCGTACACCCCTGGAAATCCAGACCAACAACTCCGCGGGGAGGGCATACTGTTAGGAAAACCCAAAGGTTGTACTGGAGAAACTGGAAAATGCACCATCCCTATTACTTGATACAGAAACTAAGATGGCACCTATTTGGTTCCCTTTATGTGAATCCCAAGTGTAGGTCTAGTTCTCCTCAAGATGGCGACCTCCACTCTCCAGATACTATATCTCTCCAGCAAAGGAACAGGTAGGTGCGTCGCTACTCGCTCCACGCCTTGTGCAGCTTTCTTAGCATTACGCTTGCTTGCAGAAAAACCTTTCTACCTATTCTTGTTCTCACAGACTTAAGACTGCCTATTCTTTTCCTCCGTTATATCCTCCTTTCTGCTTCTTTCTTTTCCCTTGACCGCTAGGCTCCTATTCTCTGGCTGTGTGTTTCCTTACCCTTTGCTGTTCTTTGCCTTTCACTCAGCGTTTCTTTCAGTCCCGCCGAGCATCCTCCTCCGGCACCTCCTACCTGCCTCCATTGCCTTACAGCTTATTCCTTCACGGCTTCTCATTGAGCACTTCAGAGCCTCTGGCTCCGGCACCGCCTACCTGTTGCCATTGCTGTGCTGCTCTTTAAGCCATCGGAGCGTCTTGATTCCGGCACCAACAAGATTCTCCTCTGTGCACGGAGCACAGTCCACACAGTCAACCTTCAACATGAACTACTACAGTCTGGTATTGGAGGATCTCAGGTCTTACCTGTATCGGGTTTTATTCCCCGCAGGGTTTCCCCGAGGGTGCCGCCCACGGGGCGCTTGGAGCCCAGACACTGCCTTGGTATTTCCTGGGAGACATACAGGGACATCATTTAGGGGTCACCAGAGGTCGCAACTGCGTCCTCTGAGGTCTCCCTTGCGACCTCTGTGGATTCTCTTGTGACCTCTAAAAAAAAAAAAGTTTTTTTTTTTTTTTTTGTAATGCAAGCTCCTGGTCTGTGGCAAGCACCATGTGGCTCTTTACTTCTGGAGTGGCTGGCTTATTTGTTCAGGCCCCTTAAAAAAAGAAGAAAAATAAGGACAGGAGTGCCACAAGTCTAACACTTTGAGCCCTGACCCTAAATAAGAAAGAATAGGAATACCAAATAAAGTGTCTTTCTGGAATTCTGTACATAATTGCTAAACCCATTAAAGGTTTATTTCAGGCACACTTCAGGGGGTGAATCACTGATTTAGTCTGTTCTTAAACGCCTCAACGCAGCCTTTCATCCTTCTGAGGTCGATAAATGAGTACCAACACAGGTTGGGTGATATTGGGTGTATATTTTTTCTATATAAAGCGCTTAAGCGTAAGTGCTATATAATAACACATCATTATCATTTGGTCATGGACGTCTACTTGCATTCCCAGTAATTTGGTAATATGGGCCTATGCACACTGATCTTAACAATACATATGGCGATCCATTCTTGTATGAAATGTACATCACATTATAGTGATATCGTAACCATATTTTTCGTAGTGTACAATTCTATGTGATGCCACTTCCTGTTTTGCCAACGGGTGAAATGTCGTGTTCCATCGCTTCCCGCGATATCACTTCGGGGTGAGGTCAAATTACATCACTTCCTGTGATGTCATCAGGGGTCAAGGATCGTGTGATGTCACTTCCGCTACCCCTGGCATTTTGGTGAAATGACGTCCCTGGAGACTTACCATTTCTTCAGACCTGTGGCAGGAAAAGAGTACCTGGAGGAAAAAGACTCCCAGTTTCCGTGAGTACCTTTTTCATATTTCTGGTGAAGCTAAGACTGGTTGGTTCATTCATTGCTCTGGGTGTTCTTCCTGGTTGCTCCCTGGCACCTCTTTCCATTCCTTTAGTTACCTGGAGAAGCAGATAGGGCCTTTCTAAACAGCACTGGCATTTTCCTTATCAGCCCTGGGTGTCTGCTAGATTCCCTGCAGCTGCCTGGGTGCTCCCAGTTATCCCTTCCTTTGCCTTGGTTCATGGATTGACATCTCTATGGGCAGTGGGTCACAATCTGCTTGCTGCACCCCGCACAGCAGGTAACATAATCCTATGTACTTCTTTGCAACTCCTGCACACGTTCAGTCCAGATCTGAAGACAGCTTGTCACCATTGTTGTACTGAAGAACTCCAGGAGGCAGCAGGTACTTCCACACAGGTTCCGTTATTCAAGATGTTACATGTAGATGGCTCAGTTAAGGGGCAGAGCCCCAGAGGGGACCCACTGGCACCAACCACCCAGGCTAGCTCTGACCAACTGCCTGAGCTGGAACATAATTCGCATGCAAACATTATAGGCACTCATCAACATTAACACTTTGGGCCTCATTACGACCCTGGCGGAGTGGGATACCGCCAGCGGTAATCGCGGCGGATCCATCCGCCCTACTACGAATTCCCTTAGCGCCATGGAGGTTTTCTCCGCCTGGTTTTACCGGGCGGAGAAAACCATGGCGCTAAGGGACCTCGTTGTTAATTACGCCGCCGTACTTTACGGCGGCGTAATTAACTCCTTCCCCACTCCCATTATACCCTATGGGGCAAGAATGGGAATGGGGAAGGGTAAAATGGGGATTGGGGATTTACCGCTCCGCCAAGGTCGGCATGGGGTGGTAAATCCGCCAACCCCCATGGCGCTATCGGCGGCTTTCCGCCATGCTCCGCGGTGCATTTTGCACCGCGAATTCCGCCAGCGTCGTAATGAGGGCCATTGACATTACTCACTCATGCTTACAAGGGATCAGGACATGACACAAACCTTCCAATGAAACTACTTAGCCAATGTTTCTTTATTCATTGATTAGCTAATTTGTATTTGTATTTGCATTTATTTGAAAAACATTGATGTTAATTTCAATAAGAAATGATTTACAGTATCACATTTACAGATAGCAGAGGCATTCCCCGAAAGGTGCCTGCACAATCGCACAACGCTGAGAACAAGTACCAAGAACAAGTCCGTTTATGAGGATGTGAACAAAGTGAGACACAGACCAGGAACAATAAAAAACAAATATAGGTCATACATATTAGCAAATACAATCAAAGTTATGGCAGGTTTAAAAAGCTTGAAAAATAACCCTTCACCTGAAATGTGAAATTAGAATGAACCATTTCATAGAGGATACACGCAGCACAGCGCCACACAATAGCCATCATAGGAAGTTAACCTTCAGTTCAGAGCTAGATGGGCAATGGTCATTTTCATTTTTGCTTTGCTTTACTCAATACACTGGAAATGCATTGTTTGTATGAAAATTAGCTCAAATATCGAGTCTTTGCTCCAGGAAAATGTATTTGTCTAAAGGACAGTATGATAAAATTGTACCTTCTCAGTACAGATGACACGGTAGCCTCTAGTATAAAAAGAAATCTGCTTTGCTTGGTTCCAGCTTACAGATGAACAAGACAGGTTCACCAGGACACATCCCCCGGCCACCCTCTCTCTCAGACAGGCTCTCATCAACTGTCATTCAGAGAACATTCATCCAAAATTCCACATCCATGCATGACATCACATGCATACTGAGCACAGTAGAAGGGAAAGGCAAGTCAAAACACAGTGCTATTTTATACATAGCACGTTCAAAAGAAGACAGATAGCTCTCAAGGATTAAGACTACCGTTTCCATGTTTCCCTCTTATCACAGATCATCAGTGCAGTATAGTCTGAAGCCTTGTGATTGGAGCATTGGGGCATGTTAAGCAAACACTTAAAATGTTATGGCAAAGTGGCTATTGTTCAAGGCCCTCGTTTAAGGCCCACACTGCCTGTCTCAGAAGTACTCACGCAGGCCTGCCCTGGGGACCCAATGAAGATGCAGGATTCAGGAGAACACGCAGCAATTCCATCTGCCCCTTTGTTCAACCAGGAGCAGCTGCTCCATGAAAAGATGGTCGCTGTCATCCTGAGACCATTTCCCTGCAGCTTACAAGTCCACCTCCACCAGCACCCTGATTGGTCACTGGCCGGCTTCAAGGGAGAAGAAACACTGAGCCGCCTGACGATGCCGGACACTGTTCAAGGCCCTCTTTTCAGACTCATACTGCCTGCCTTGGACTTTCTGGGCATGGCCCGCACACGCGGCCACCCAGGCTGTCCCTGGGCCCCCAATCTGGAACCCCTTCCTAGCTCTGACTTGTAAGCCACCTACAGCTTTGGAAACACTGTGAGTCTCGTAATTCCCACTGGCTTCTTCAATGTCCTGCAAGTTAACGTGTGCTCTACCTCTTTCGTGGCAGTCTTCCTTGCTTGGATCATTTGTCGTTTGCTATGTCCTGCACCACCTGTCAGCCCTTTCTTGCCCCCAGCCCACCCTACTCAGTCCTATGGTGGGTTCTTACAGTGTAAAACTGTGTGGCAATGCGCCATCCCACACAGGCCCACTACTCTGTCCGGGTGTCCATCTTTCCCCATTTCTCCTGCATCTCCACCCCACCACCCTCCCGATTTCTGGCACTGACTTGCCTAGTACAGCCCCATGCTGGCTCCACACAGTGTAACACCACGCAGCACTGCTCTGACATGCACAGGCCCACTACTATGTCAGGGGCGTCCATCCAACCCCTTTGTCCTGTATCTCCACCCCATTTCTGCCATTGGTTGCCCAGTTCAGCCCCATGCTGGCTCCATACAGTGTAACACTGCACAGCACTGCGCTGACTCACACAGGCCCACTACTCTGACGGGGGCATCCATTTCATCCCATTTGTCCCGCAACTCAACCCCACTCCATTTCTGCCGTTGGCTTGCCCAGCGCAGCCCTATGCTGACTCCACACAGTGGCAAGCTGCGCATCTCTGCACTGACCTGCACAGGCCTACTATGTTTCCTGGAGCGACCCCCCAACTTCCCACAAACCTGCATGCCCTTCCTAAACCTACCCCCTTCCTACCCAACCTCATCTCCTCACCCACGACACATATACCAGGCACCTTGTCCAGCAGGAAAGCACTGACTCTACCCTCCCTTCTCCCTTCCTGCCTCCAATCACATCTCCCTAACTCATTCACACACAGAAAGACCCTCCGCTGGCCTCTCTTGCAAATGCACCAGGGATAAAGGCTACATAAGCTCTGTGCTCAAAGTTCAAGAACAGATTCACCACTGCTTGGCCTCACACTCCCCTGAGGCTGAGTTCAGATGCTTAAGGATTTCCTCTTTCACTACCCACTCCTCCCCCCCCCCCGCCTCCAACACCTACTGCAAACCTCCCTCCACTACTTTGTCCTCACCATCAGCTAATAAAGCCGTGATTTTCAATTGTGCTCTGCTTAACATCCGTTCTCTCTGAGCTCATGCCATCGCTGTCCACTACTTTATCATTGACCATCACTTTGACAGCCTTGCTACCAATGAATCCTGGCTCCTTGGTGCATCTGGCGCTCTGCTCTCTTTAGCCATTTCCCCCAGCTACTCCATTTTCAGAGCAGATTGCCCCAGTGCACCAGGAGGTGTTGTTGCACTCATCACCAAATCATCCCTAGACATCAGACAGACCCCAACGCCTCCGATTCCCGGCTATGAAATACTCTTAAAACTCACCATCAAACCACAGACTACTTACAACCTATTAATCCTTTACCAGCCACCCAATTCCACGAGGCCACCTGCGTCCAACATTCCACCCTTGATCAGTCCCCTCATGAAGCCACCACCCAATTCATCACACTGGGCAACTTTCATTTAGGCTTTAATGACCCATCTGACAATAGAGCTTCTGCACTTGCTCACTTCACTCGGCTTGTCTCCACCACTACACATACCAAAGGGTGTATCTTGGATTGGATCCTTACAACCAACACCTCCATTGATATCTCAGCCATCAGACCTGTACCAATCACTGACCACTCCCTGATAGAGTTTGAACTAGCTCACTCCTACCCCTCAGCTAATCCTACACCCACTACCACTCCTTTACTGCTCCGTAACACATGCAAGCTCACTCATTAGACTCTTGGGCCCACTCTACATACCCTGCTCACCACTTTGTTACCCATAAGCAATGACCCCCAGGTCCCAGCCAATATTTTCCATCAAAGCCTCCACCACACCATGAACCTGCATGCTAACTTAAAATGAAAATACTCAAAGCACACAAGTCAGCCAACATCTGGTTCATGGAAGATCTTGTCACACTCCGTCAATGCAAAAGAGCCCTAGGACACTTATGGAGGAAACACGTCACTAGCATTGGGGGAGGATCACCAATAGAGCACATGTATAAGGCCCTGCCACAGGATCGTGACAGGGTGGCAAAATATCATAAGCAGCGAATTGAGGATACAGGAGGGTGGGGGATGCCGTGCCCATGGCCAGGGCAGGACTCTCACAACAAGAGTATTTTGGAACACATTTCCAAATTTTTAATGGCAAAGTATAAGGGGAAATAGCTACAGAAGAGAAAAGAGATTCTCGATATGTTTGAAGACACAGAGGATCAAGGGAAAGGAGCGGAGGCACAGAGACAGATAAATGTTTTGTGTGAAAAGGGAGAAGGAGAAGGAGAAGGTGGGGCACCAGTGGGGGTAGAGGATTATATCCCTTAACACCATATCCTGCAGAAGGATACACCAATCCAAGTTATGTACCCGCTGCGATAGGGACTCCTTCTGCTGCGGTAGGGTCCCCCACAGTGTCAGTAGTACCACAGGCTACTGCTCCCCCAACCCGTATACCCATCTGCCCAAAGTACAAGCATCGGCAGAGTGATAGTGAGTTTGAGGATCAGTTGACATGTTTATTAGCGGAACTGGAAAGGTTACAGACATCCCCAGGAAGGGAATATAAGTACCCTAAGGGGGGGTTTGGGAGACTGGAAATCAGGGGAAATGTTGCTCAAGATGGATACTGAAAGTATAAGACGTATGGGGGTCGAGAAAGAAAGGAGCCCATGTGGATGGATTATTTTGGGGGAAGAGAAAACAGTGTTGGGAGCAAATGTGGAGGAAGGGGGTGCTGGTACATTTACAGAGGATCTGAGTGAACAACAAAGGTGGGTGAAGAGGTGGTTGAAAGCACCCCCCAAGTGGAAGATATATGGGCAAGAGGCAGGTTGAGCCGTAGGGCCAGCCGGATGGCATTAGTAAAAAGAAGAGGAGTTGTGAAGAAGGGTGTGGGAAGTAGAGCAAAAATGCAGATCCCTCTAATACATAAGGGAGAGGTAGGACACACTGCGTGCCCTGGCCCCAAATGGATAAGAATAATTTAATTAAGGCCCTCCCAAAACTTACAGAAGTGGCGAGCAATTGGATATATGAGTTTGAAAAACAAATGGCAGTGGCACCCATAGCAATAGGGGAACTGAGAGCTTTTTGGTTGCCATAATTGAGGACCAGGCTGTAGACATATGGGTTAAGGCCGGGCGCCCAGGAGTAACCTTTGGGGATGATGTGCATGATGGTGCATTGTTCAATGGAGTTAGAGCGTTGGTATAGGATGCAATATGCAGTGCCTTTCCGGAAACTCCCGATTTACAGTCTTTGATGCAGTATACCATGGGGGATGATGAGGATCCTGCTGGATGTATTCTTAAAATGCAAGAGAATTGGAGAGCTGAGACAAGTGGGCCATGAGATCAATCAATACCATTTTTCTATTTTATCGGAAAGAGGGTTTTGCCAAAGGAAGTACAGAAAGCACCGGATAAGATTGTGGATATTGAGGCGAAGGAATGGCCGGAAATACAGAGCATAACAGTGCATCATTGCAAGAGGATTAAAGAGCGGGAGAAGGAGATGGCGCAAAGGCTTCAGGAGGACAAAGTGAAGTTGGTGGTGAAAAAGTTGTCAAAGGTGGCAGTTCAGGTGCCTGTGCAGATGCCAGTACAGGTGGAAGGAACAGTGAGCATGCAGCAAGTTGTGAGTATCACTATTGCAGTGCTCCGGGCAGAAGGTGGACAAGGACAGTGTGGCAGGGGCAACAGTACCCCGGGCCACAGTGGCAGCAAGGAGGGCTGCAGTGAGGAAGAGAGGGATTTCAAGGAGCAAGAGGATGAGGGTTTGGACCCAGGGGAGGTGGGTTCGGACAGTCACAATGTTGGAATTGTTTGAGGTGGGTCGTCAGGTTACGATATTTTTTGACTTGGCGTAAGTTACTACAATGGTACATGCTGGTCTCTCCCGTTGGAAGGGGAGGGGGTTCAGGAAGGTGGATGGATCCCTAATACAGCATGCTGTGCGGTTAGAGGTGCTGATAGAAGCGATATCACAGCCATCTGTTGTGGTGGTCATCAAGTGTGCCACCCATACTCATGGGACAGACAAAATCTCAAGCGGAAACACAGCCACCGATGCAGCAGCCAAAATGGTGGCGTACCAGCCAAGTACCAGCCAAGTGAAACTTCCAGTGAGTATGTTGTGGCTGACAGACGAGCATCCAGTGCCTTATACTGCATTGTCCATCTGCCAGATTACTGAGCTACAAGGAAGGGTGCATGAGTGGGAAAAGGAGTTGTGGTCACAGAGAGAATTTAAGCAGTCTCTGACTGATCTGACGTGGAGGCTGGAGAGCTATGGGAAAACAGTGATGCCCCGGGAATTGCTAGCAGTAGAATTTGAACAATTTCACTGATATGGTCGTTATGGGAAACATTGCCCCACCCTCCTGGGCCGTGCCATAAGTTATATAGATTACGCTGCAGATATGGAGGAGCGTTGCAATGGATCTAGGTACCTCATTGTGGTGGTCTCTCCTTTGTCAATTTAGGTGGAAGCAGGGCCATGTGCGCACCCAGATGCAAAGTGTGCTGCAAGGCTTCTAGTGCAGGAAGTTTTCCCGTGCTGGGGCTTGTGTGAGGTTTTGAGGTCAGATAATGGCACACATTTCTTCAGTGCATTATTCCAACATGTTACAGCACTACTTGGCATCAAGCTTCGGATGTGCTTGAATTATCACACACAGGCCAATGGCGTTGTGGACCTTGGGTATCTACCTGGATGCTGAACTTTCCATGACCAAACATATCAACGCCTTGTTCTCATCCACAGCCTAAACATCCATCTCTTTGAGTAGACAATTCCTTTCCCCGAGCAACTGCTTGGCACTCACAAGAGCCATCATCATCAGTAAACCGTACTACTGCAATGCACTCTTATGAGTACCTCGCCAAATGCCAACTTCTTCAAAACAAAGCCCTTCAAGCAGTTTTGGGCATACGTCGCTCTGACCACATCTCAACAACCAGCAGGCGAGAAGTCCACTCTCTGCCTGTCAATGGCTGAATCAAATTTAAAACCTTGACCATGGCACACAACTGTATCTAAAAAGAGGCCCCTGTCTACCTCAGAACAGAATTGCCAAGAAACACCACATGCGCCCTTAACACTCGTCCGCCAACCTCACCTTGCTCACCCCTCGATGCAAAAGAGCAGGAGGTGTGAGCTTCTGTGTCACAGCACACACTCACTGGAACGCCCTACCACCTAAAATCAGAAATGAGTGCTCCTTCCCAACCTTTAGAAAACTTGTGAAAACATGGCTGTTCAACAAATATGATTAATGTCTCTCCTGTTTCTGTTGCCTTATATCTCTGTACAAACGCTGTTATACCTACGGGCATGGGCGTTACACACACATGTAATAAATAACTAAATTGTATTTTATGGTGGGTTTAAAAGGCTTGAAAAGGAAACCCTTGACCTGAAATTCTACTTTTACATTTCAGGTAAAATGTTTTTTCAAGATTTTTAAATTATATATTATTTATATAGCACTTATCCCTATGCGCTGTACATAAAACATATTTATATACATCATCCCAATGGTTGGTACTCATTAATCGACCTGAGAAGGATGAAAGGTTGAATTCGCCTTGCCGGGACTACAACCTGCAGATCATCCATAGATCAAAGCAGCGAGCGCTCAACCCAATGAGCTATTTTACCAGCATATGAACTCACAATTACCTTTGTGGTGCTTGCATAAAATGCTCTAATGCTCCAATGTGTATATAGTGAATGGACAGGGCATGTGAAATAGTAAAAATCTGAGGAATTCCACCCTTTTGAATTGCCAATTCTCACACTTGACAAAAATCTGATATCTATGGAAATACTCTAAGAGGTTGCATTCATGACCTTGATGCTTCAATAAAGAAGACAAATAAGTCACTCAGTCAAATTACTTTCTTTCGGTGTTGCAACCATAAAGGTACAAATACAGAACAAAACACAAACATTGCAATAAATATTCATACAAACAAACCACATCTAAAAATGCAATACAGTATAACAGGTAAAGGTTCAACAATAATAAAACAAACCAATCAAAGGGCACAGGAAATATATGACTTTGTGTGACTTGGCAAGCACTTTCTGAGTAAAGTGCATCAAAACACATATGCAATATGGAGCACAAGCATTGAGTAGATAACACTGGACCAAACAACAACGTCTTACTGTTAAGCTACGGAGCACATGTAGTAAATTTGTTTGCGTTCAGTTGAATAAGGGGAAAAAAAAACAAAAGTGTATTAAAGATTCACTTTGGATTGGACGAAAGGCACATACATTTGACCTCGACTTTCTTCCTATCCTTGATGACATAAGAGAGTTTAAACCCAAATAGGTGAACATTAATTTAGTGATTAACTGTCAGACTCCGTCTTTGGAAGCTCTGGCAAAGGTGGAAACATTAGATCCCACAGGAATTGTTTTAGCGTTCTAGTGTTCCCCCAACATGGCCGCCACAGCTTTATATGGAGACCATGCCCCTTAGAACAGCGCGTTGTATCGTCATTTTGACTCCCTAATGCTGCTGTGCTTGCACTCTATTTTTTCCTCCTTGTGCCTTTTCTCTGATCCTGTTCCCCGTACCTCCCGTATTCTCTCTCTCTCTATTTGGGGTAGGTACCTCTGAGCACTGGTGACTTGGCACCGGTGGATCGGCTCGTTATCGTCCTTCAGGCGAGCCAGCTATCGTTCGCTTTCTTGTTTTGGGACGTTGGTTTCGATTTCTTTACTTCCGGTCCTGGAGTTGGACCGCGGACACTGCTGGTGAGTCTTCTTTTGTATCTCTACCTTCCTGTGGTTTTTTTCACGCCCACTTGGCGTACCTTCTATTCTAATTTCTAACTTCTGTACTTATTCTGTCTATTTCCTTTCTGTTTATGAAGATCTTACCTGTAGCATACTTAACTCCATTCTGTGCTGCTGCCGCCCCATTTCTGTAGCATAGTTTTTCTTTTCCTTTTGCCTCAGATCCTCCGTTCTTTCGGGGCTCACTCTCTCTCTCCTCTTCTTTACTTCTCTTGGCCCTGTCCCCTATTTGTTTGCGGTCTTCTCTGCACAGTTATCTCTTCTAGACTTTTGTTACCATTTCTCAGAACTGGATACTACATCCTCCAGAAGCCACTGCTCCTCAAATCAGTGTTGGACACTACATCTTCCAGAAGGCATTGCTCCTCGAATCAGTGTTGGATACTCCATCTTCCAGAAGCCACTGCTCCTTGAATAAGTGTTGGATAGCACATCTTCCAAAAGCCACCGCTCCTCAATAGACCAACCATGGAGGCCTTGTACTTCTTTGCGATCCACACACCAAGGACCACTCTTCTGCGACTAGGGTTTTTTGTGCAACCGGCATTTTCCCTGGTTTGGGGTTTGGCTCCTCGGGGATCACCAAGGACAGGTTCCTAAAGCTGCCAAGGTGGCCTCTGAGGGAGCCAGACCTTACTTATACCACAAGAAAGAAAAGAAGCCTAAGGAAAGAAAGCTCCAGGATTAAAAAAGGACTTCCTCCAGGCGACCACTCGAGCACCGCTACAGCTCCTCAGAATCCTCAGGTGAGGAGAAGGTTCGGGAGGCTAGGCATCGCCCCAGTCGACCTGACATTAACACATAATGATTAGCATGGGGATCCAGAACAGATCGGGGTGGATTCCCTATTTAGAATGCTACCTAATGATGCAAATGCCACTTTATCTGTGTCTATGACCCCAGAAAACATGCCCCCCACTTGTTTGACTGAAATTACCGCTATTTGCAATTCTTCTACCACTGCCTTGCTACCTAATGATGCAAATGCCACTTTATCTGTGTCTATGACCCCAGAAAACATGCCCCCCACTGGTTTGAATGAAATTACCGCTATTTGCAATTCTTCTACCACTGCCTTGCTACCTAATGATGCAAATGCCACTTTATCTGTGTCTATGACCCCAGAAAACATGCCCCCCACTGGTTTGAATGAAATTACCGCTATTTGCAATTCTTCTACCACTGCCTTGCTACCTAATGATGCAAATGCCACTTTATCTGTGTCTATGACCCCAGAAAACATGCCTCCCACCGGTTCGGATATGCCACCCTCGACCGTCAATGTCACCCCTGAACCGCACCTCAAATGTGCCCTCATCAATGCCCGCTCCATCAATGCGCATGCACTAGACATCCACGACCTTATTACCACCCTAGATCTAGATCTTCTAATGGTCACCAAAACTTGACTACATGAAGCCTCAGGCCCCGCCCTATCCCTCGCTCTCCCACCTGGCTATGCCATCAAGAGACAAGATCGCATGACCACTGGAGGCGGTGTCGCACTCATAGCCAAAGACTCAATCACCATCAGAAAGGCTGACAAAACTATCAACAATAACAGCGACTACCTTCAACTAAAACTCACCATCTCGCACCAATGCACCATCACCCTACACCTCATCTATCGACCACCAGGCCCCCTAGGAGACTTCCAGGCCTCCATCACCCACCTCCTGGCGGACAACCTCAAAAAGTCATCCAAAGCCATTCTCCTTGGAGACATCAACCTTGGCCTGAATGACGCCAAAGACCCTACAGCCAAAGCACTTGACACAGCTCTAGCCACCCTAGGATTCGTCAACACCATCAACAACCCCACACACGCCCTAGGCAGATCACTAGACTGGATCGCCCACCACAATTGCCCCATCACAGTCACGGGCAACACCCCCACCCCATGGTCCGACCACCACACCATCACCTTTAACATCCCCACCACTACAACCACATCCCACCCCCCTCCTCCCTTGCCTCCTGCCCTTACAAGGAGTGCCCGTCAACTGACCAAAGAAAGACTCCTACCCTTCTTACAGGGACCTGCCTTCACAGCCCCATTCTCCAACGACCCGGAAACTCTGGCAAAAAATTATGATACGGCCATCACAGCAGCAATCAATACCATCGCCCCACTTAAACTTCGGAAAACCAAACCCACTAGACACGCTAATGCGTGGTTCACCCAAGACCTTCTAAAACTACGCTCCGACAAACGAGCAGCATTAGCTCTTTGGCAAACATCACGGGATGAGAAAGACAAACTCAACTTCAAATCCCTTGCAATTAATTACAAGAAAGCCATCATTAAAGCCAAAGCTAAATCCTTCGAAGAGAGAATTACTAAGGCCAAGTCGAACACCAAGGAAATGTTCGCCATTTTCAGGGAACTTGAGAACCCCACACCCACCCCCCAAAACTTCACTAAGGACAAAGAATGGTGTGACAACATCCAAACAGCCATGCGCAATAAGATCAGCTCTCTCCAAGCCAAAATCTTGAACACCAAACTAACACTCTCCACCCACACTACACCCTCCCCACCACCACTGCCCCCATCACCCACTGAGGCCCCACCCACCTTCTCGTTTAAAACCATCCAAGAAAACGACATGATCAACATTATGAAAAACATAAAACCCTCCAATTGCAAAGGCGACCCCTGTCCTGCCTCCATCATCAAAGACTGCGCAGACACCTTGGCCCCTTTTCTAACAGCCTTCGTCAACGCCTCCTTCATCACAGGGAGAGTCCCCGCCTGCCTAAAGGAAGCATGGGTCCGACCCCTCATAAAGAAACCCACACTTGACCCCACCTCCCCTAATAACTACCGCCCCATCACCACTGTCCCTTTCCTCCTCAAGATTCTAGACAAAGCAGCCTACCTGCAGGTCCAGCACTTCCTCGAAGAACAGAACCTCCTTGGACTGAGACAATCCGGCTTTCGCCCTAGGCATGGGACAGAGACCGCCCTACTCGACCTAAAAAACCAAATGGACGACGCAAGGGACCAAGGCAAACCTGTCTTGCTCCTTCTCCTGGATCTGTCGGCAGCTTTTGATCTTGTAGACAACGACATCCTCTGGCACCACCTCTCCTCCACAGCCAACTTCTCTCAAGAAGCCATTACATGGATCACCTCCTTCCTCCAAGGCAGGACCATGCAGGTCTTCTCTGACCTAGCCACTGCATCACCCTCTATCATGCTATGTGGGGTGCCCCAAGGCTCCTGCCTCTCCCCCACCCTCTACAACATCTTCACCCGCCCCCTCTTCCTCATCCTTGACGCCATGGGCATCTCTTACACCAACTACGCCGACGACACACAGATCCTTCTTACTCTGACAGGTGACTATGACACGGACTCTGCTACCCTCAACAACATCTACAACACAATTCAAATGTGGATGGCTATCAACGGCCTCTGCCTTAACTCTGACAAAACTGAGCTCCTACTCGTAGGCTCCCCTGACACCATCAAGAAACTTGACGCTCAGTTCAGCCATTTCACCATTGACTCAATCACGATCCCAGTACTTGACACGGTAAAAACACTAGGCGTCTACTTAGACTCCAATCTATCCATGACCAGACAAGTAAACGCCATTGCCTCCTCGGCCGCTTACCATGCAAAACTCCTTAACGCAATCAGACCTTATCTGTCAAAAGACACTTGCACTAACATAGCCAGGGCCATAACCGGCTCGCGACTTGATTACTGCAATATTCTTTTCCTTGGGACCTCCAACAAAAATCTTGAGAAGCTCCAAGTAATACAGAACAATGCCCTACGCGCTGCACAAGGCATTGCCAAGAGAGAGCACATCACCGCTGCCAGAAAAGCTTCCCACTGGCTCCCCATAAAGGAGAGGATCTTATTCAAGGCTCTAAGCATCACCCACAAATGTGTCCATCTTGCCGCCCCAATGTACCTTTCCCAGAGGATCCACCTGGTCTCCTCCACAAGACCCACTAGATCACCCTATGCCAGCATGCTCTCAGTACCCAGGGTAAAAAGGACCAGAGCAGGGGGCTCCAGTTTCCCGTACCTCGCTGCCGTACACTGGAATACCCTCCCTAGCTCCCTGCGCTCTGAACCCTCACTGACCGCCTTTCGGAAAACCCTGAAAACGACCCTGTTCATCTAACAATTACATGGCCTAGCCCTCATAATTGTATTGTATGATGTATTATGTGGTATATCTGATCACAGGTCACTGCCTCACTGTAACCCAAGGCACAACCTGCACACATTGTAACTAAGTCTTCCTTGCAAGTAACAGTGCCACAATGCCCCTGGGCTGCCTGCGCGCTATATAAATTTAATAAATAAAATAAATAATAAGAATCAGATTAGGCATATTACTAATTGGTTTGGGTAACTCGTCTTCTACTTTCGCTGACAAAAATAACTGTAGATGATCAGACCTTCCGTTTTTAATGAATGACATTCTAAGAGGTACATTCATAGTAGAATATATAGAGTGTAATGAAGAACTGATTTTTTTGGAGAGCAATCTTAACACGTCTAATGCAATCTATGAATAGATCATGATCACTATGGAAAGATCTTGATTATAATCTTCTACAACACAGTTTCGGGTTTTGTTTGTACCAACTTAAAACATTCCCATGTGCCTGGCTACTATTATAATTTGTAATTGTGTTGCAGTTTGTGTGGGGCAAAGAAGGGGACCAGACCCCGTCCCCTTGAAGACACAGTAGAGAGTACTGCTACACACTTAAGGAACTGCGGCACACGTCGTACTAGTGAACTGGTTTGCATTTATTGCATTGCCCTTTTAGGATAAAACGTGGTTCGACACACCAGTGCCCTTTCAAATCAGGGCTAATATCAAAGCTATGTTCCAAATCTAGGGTTCCAATACAATGAGTCAAAATATCACGGGATGAATTCCCCGACGGCAGAAGATTTTGAGTAACTCTAAGGGGGATTCATCCCATGATATTTTGACTCATCGTATTGAAACCCTAGATTTGGAACATAGCTTTGATATGAGCCCTGATTTGAAAAGGACACTGGTGTGTCAAAATACGTGTTATCCTAAAACGGCAATGCAATAAAAACAAACCAGTTCACTAGCACTAAGTGTGGTGCAGTTCCTTAAGTGTGTAGCAATACTCTCTACTTGATTATAAGCTTATCAAGAAAGGTTTTTGGGTTAGCTATAGATTTTAACAGAAAAATAGCAAATGCAACACACAACTGCTCGGACACATGAACAAGATCGAGTTCTCTGTTGCTAGCAAAGTTCGAGCAGACTTCGGCAAACCCAATAGTCTTTTCATGAAGGAGTTTTCTGTAGTTTTCAAGGTCCCTCCATTATTGCTGCAACCCCATTTCTTCAGACCAATAAAGTGCCACTGTACGAGCTTTGGCCTCATAGTCCTTAAGCACCATGTTTATTGGGTGAACCTTAACGCTACAAGCAAAGTTAAAAATATAATTGGAAGCTTCATCCTACATGATTTGTGTTGACATTCTTCATATTATAGAGGGTCAAGAAAACCTAAATCCTAAAAAGTCAAACCCCTTGACTAAATAAATACATCAAAATATGTTAAAATCATGTACAAATATAATCATTAAATGAATCGAATCATAATAGATAATTGAATCTAGAAAGCAGTGAAAACAACTGTTTTACTACATATTTCCTCTGGAAACTCAGAATACTCAAAATTACAAAAGGTTAATGCAAAATGAGCTTGTATTGTGGTACATTCAGCCACCCGTGGGCAACACAGTGCAGGATTTAATGTAACATTTTTTGTATCTTATTGTTAGCAGAAAAAAACAGGATCCATCACAGAAAACTTCATCTTTTAGCCCAGGCACGCACTTGTTCTAAGATATTTTCCTTTGAACAAATGAAGAAAAATCACATATTTCTGTTCACTGAACTCCACTACCTACTTTGCAAGAAAATACTCTCACTCCATAAGATGGGTGGGGCAGAGCCACAGGGCGAGCAGAAAGGAATAGAATGGAGTCTCCTTTCAGACAAAGAGAGTCAATTTGCAGCCGTCCTAAATTGTACAGAGGTGACCATGTCCATTTGCACTTACTTGCAAGAGGTCCCCTCTGTGCTATTTTGGGCATTTCCTAAACAAAGTGGAAATGTTTTGATTAAACATAGGTAAAATCAGCTTTACTATTCTCTTTTCAAATCTGTTTTGGAAAAATGGTAAATGGTGCCTGCCAATTACATTTTGCAGGCGACATTTACAATGGATTCGTCTGCTTTCACAAAGTGGCATAGTCAGGTAGATTCCATAGGAATCCCTTGGCTGTCAGCCAGTATGGGTGTACATGCTGGAGGAAAGCAATGGTGGTTTTGAAGGGGGAGATGAGTGCAACATGCAAATGTATATCCTGTTCCGTGAACCCACTGCACTTCCAACAGCACTAACATTCCGTAGATTGTAAAAGCAAAACCTTTGTTTTAGCCTTGATGTTTTTGAACTGGGGGACTATAATAGGGCCCCCAAATTATATAGTCATCCAAAAGGATCCACTAGTCATTGTTTTGTTTCTGTTGCACAAGTAAACTCTCCATTATGAGGTAGAGGATGATCTGTAGATTCCTGAAGCACCCCCAGAAACGCCTGACACTGATAAGAAACCACTGATAGGGAAGATGCACAGAAAGCACAAGTAGTTATCAGCGGTCTCACTGACCGACACTCGCCAGCCTCCGTACGCTCGCCTCTTCTTTAGAAGCCTAGTGGTACCCCTCTGTCAAGCGACAAGCTGCACAGACACATGATCTGATTATAACAGACATATGACACTAATATATGCCCCTATAACCTCTTTGTGATTTCCTCACTGGCTTTGTTCATTTATAGGCCCATAACCTAATCTCGAATGCAATACCAACAGAAGAGGGCCTTTATTCTGATTTACTGCATGAAAATGGAAAACGTCACCAACAAACCTCTCCTTTCTCACAACCAGTGGGTGACGTTGTTTCCTGAGTTCCCTCTTGGCCACAGTCAGTGTTGTGATGCAACAATGCAGCATGCCAACAGTATTGACAAGGATTACTGGCAGTGGATCATAGCTTAAGGAGAACAACGCTCATATGGGTTGTGACACTATTATTTCGACACTGATTACAGCACTGCTCGGTTTGCTCCCTTACAAAAGTTTCCATTCACTAACAGCCTCTCCTACAGGACAGGTGAAATCCTGCAAGAACACCCACAAGACTAGTGTAAAGCCTCACAAGATCAGAATATTGATTTTGGGACCAGGCTTCAACTGCATAAACCAAGGCTCCATGTGTTTATGGACTCATCTGGTCAGTGGTTTCATGACAGATTAAGTATGAGCGGACGCAAACAGTTTAGTTGCAAAATGAGGCAACAATGTGCAAGATCGTATGACGAGGCCTGCATGGTGGGGAAACAATTCTGCATTAACATGTACCTGGGGCCCTGAAACTAAGGTACTGATTCTGTTGTTTTATCTGGTATCACCTAAGTGCTGTTTGCGACAGCAGTACACAGGTTTGACTGGCAATACTTACAAAACAATTAGAATAAAAAGAAAGCATTATACTCAACCATTCAATAAGGTATGCGAGCTAGGTGAAGGAAGTATATATTAAGTACATAGGCATGTTATGTTAACTGACACTGCATAATGACAGCAGGTTAAAACTTAGATGGGATTAATAGAATATAAAACAATGTTTTTGTGCAGCAATTTTGTATTGAACTGAGGCATTATCGTCTAAGGATAGGCAATGGCTTGAGGTGCTAGAGGGTACAATTTGGAAGAAAATCCTAGGTTACCATTGGCTGTCCCTATGGACATTTTGAGACTTGATCTCGGTTAGACATCCCCAAATGGTCAGGCTCTAATGAGGAAGGGAATATTATATATTAAGTCTAAAACTAATCCCAAGTGCTACTTGGTTCCATTTCATTTCATCAACAGTAATTGATTTGCAGTAATTTTTTACAAAGTAATTACTTCAAAATGTTTCTTTGAATTGTTTTGTTTTTTTATTTTGGGGGGTTTTACCCTACCCCGCTTCACCTTCATTACTTTCCCTCCCTAAAACCTTCCCCACCACCTTTTTATCTCTTCATCCTTGAATGCCCATTTGTGTTGCAATACTTTCGAAGTAATGACTTCATAGTAAATGACCACTAAGTAATTACTCTGGATCAATGAATGGGATACCCCTAGTTATCACTATTCAGCAATTCCATGAAGCAAAATGCTCAGGATGGTTATACTGATTTTGTGATAAAGAATATTTGAATAGATAGAGTGGAATCCGGATTGGAAAAGGGATGTTGGCACTTGAAACGTGCATTTGTATTCAAGTTAGAGAGATGGTATTGGAATAGTGGTGGGATTGGAACCACACTTTCAAGCACGTGGCTAAATTCAAGAGCTGTAGAGATGTTTGTTGCCTGTGTAAAATGTGACAGCCCTACCTGTTGCTATTTCTGCCACCATCTGTTCGCAGTGTTATGTTATTAATGAGAATTACCCACTTGCCGATATATGTGACTCACTGCTAAAATTGCCAAGAGAAAGATATCTTCTGTCAAATGTGTAAAATAAGATCTGTAACTGAAACAGTGACGCATGTTGTGACGGAGTGCAAGGCGCTTGGGTCCAATTATGTGTGTTCAGCTGCACGATTGTGATGCGATAAAAGATACTGCTTTCTGGCATTTTTTTTAATGCAAACAACAAATCATTGCACATTCCACTTTATAGAGTTTGGCAGCAAGTTGCCAAGAACGTTGAAATGTAAATTTATAATAAGCTGACATGAAGATACATTTAATAGGTTTTTAGCAAATGTGTATATGCTGCTTTATATATTATCGATTTTAATGAAAAGATATGTGTAATGTTATTAGCTGATGTATGGATTACGTTTTGACGCAATAGAATGCATATTTTATGTGTAAAGCTTGTAATAAACTAATCACGTTAAAATAAAATAAATAAATAATGGCATTTATACTGACAACCTTCCGTTTTTGTATTTCTGAATAGATCAGAAACCTGTTAATGCCTGTCTTACTTTTGGCCTGACTTTGTTTGGTTCCTTCATGTTCACACGAATATCTGACAAAATAGGTCCCCTTCCAATTCTATTGTTTTTAATGAACCCATCATTGATTTTTTTTGTATTTCTCTATGCCCACACGGCCTCAACAACCAAATTCATGATGAAAGTAAAACATCCATAATAAGCAGTAAATCGCCAAGAACAGCAGGAGTAACTGGTGAAATAATATCAAAAAGGACACGTGTTCATCCAGTGCGCAATCTTGTGATGAGAGCAAGGACGTAGCCCAAAGCTGCCCTGTCTCCAATAAAAAGCAAAACCGCACATAATTTGAATGATGTAGGTATCAGAATACACATTGACCTACTAGTTACTAATCAAACCTAGCAATCGTAAAATTCTCCCATCCCCCATGCATCCAACAACATTCAAGGGCAGTCAGGGCAACCAGACCTTGATACCAACATTCTTTCACCAATGTAACCTTTATTGATTTAACATCAAATAAAGAAATGTTGGAGGACAGAAAAAGAAGGGGAAGATGACAGAATGCAGATATCACCACACACCTTTGAGCAACAAACATTTCAGAAAACAAATCTGTCTCGGTATTTATTTGTCATGTATCTCTAATGAAACATCCGCAAAACATCAGATTACAACTATATCACAAAGCTATTGCATCCGTAATATGTCCGAAAGATTCGCAGTTCACTTAATATTCAAGAATGTGTTCTAAACATTCCCATCCCCAACCCCGTGCTTTCCCCTTGTGAAATGCAGCTAGGTACAAATACAACCATCTCTAAAAGTACAGTAAGGACTCTATACCTCAGGCATCTGTTTACACCCTCAAGCCTTTCCACTAATTTCTCGCCTCCCTTCCAAGAGATCTGGTTGGACTTCTGGGTATTTCAGGTTTCTGTTAGCCCCTCCATTGCATACATCTCCTACACTTGCAATAGCGAGTCTTTCTTAGTCTGAAGAAACAGTACCTTCTACGCTGTGACGAGGCATGTCCTAGCAGCAAGTAGCAAATTGTGGCTCTCATGAGGAAGAGACAGATCCCCATTATATATTAATTTCATAGATCGGTGCTAATGGATCTGCAGAACATTTCATACAAGAAACCTACATGTTCCAATTTGAATCGTTAAGAGCTAGCACAAATACTATCTCTACACATGGATGACAGTGTAGTCATACAACCTGCAGATAAAGGAGGAGCTCTGGTAGTGATGAACAAAGACATTGGGTTATGTGCTGAGAGGCATACAGTGGGCAAGGCAGAAGGCCATGCCCACTGGCCATGGTTGAAGGCAATGGACAGTTGTGCTGAGAAATATACAGTGAGCACGGGCAAAGGCTGTGCCCACTGGCCATGGCCAGTGCAGCTGAAAATATACAATGGGCATGGCCAAATGCCGTGGCCACTGGTCATGACCAAAGGCCAGGGATAGTTGTGCTGAGAAATATACAGTAGGCACAGACAATGACCATGCCCATTGGCCACCGAAAAATACACTGGCCATGGCCAGTGGTGCAGAGAGATATAAAGTGGGCATAGCCAAAGGTTGTGATAATGTACAGTGGGCATGGCGGAAGGCCATCGGCAGTGGTGCCAAAAAATAAAGAGCTGTGCCCACTGGCCAAAAAAGTATACAGTGGGCACTGGCCATGGCCAATGGCACTGAAAAAAACTATGGTATAACAAAACCCTTGAATCTCAATAAAAAAAACTAGTTGAAATGCAGTTAAGGTGACTAAATTTAACACAGCAAAACCCTTGAAATTCAGCACATTGGGACACTCAGGACCAGTTTAAGCCCAAGAGCACATACATATTATACCAGAAAAGATTCATGATGCCATACAAAATGGCATTATGGCATTATGGGGAACATCAACGGGAATGCACTGAGTTAAGCTGGTTCTGAATTTCCCAATGCACTGAATTTCAAGTGTTTTGTTGCGCTAAATTCAGTCACTTTAACTGCACTTCAACTAAAGTTTTTCCTTGAATATATATACATATGAATAGAAAGAGAGAGAGGTATGCACTGATATACACTGTTTTCAATATATTCCTTACATAGAATTATTTTTTAAAACCGGCAAACAAACGTAGTTGGTGTGGAGGTACAGTGTGCATGAATGCCAGAGATTTATCCTCATGCAAAAGACGTAGGGCCTCCACGGCAAGATATGATATGTTATTTATAATGCGCTTAATACCCAGAGGTTTCTAAGCGTGCGGACCGAACCTGTGTTGCTCTGTGTCATCTCGCTTCCAAGGCGAGCACGTTGCCCCTGAGCTATCCTCCGGAGGCCATGCCATACCTTACGGTCTAACGTAGTTCCAGTGCTGATGTGAAGTCTATTGTTAGCTCCAGTTCAGACCGTCACAATCCATTGGCTCACGTTCAGCGACCTTGCCTCTGTCACCCAAGGAAGGCCGAATATTCATGTTCAGGAATTTAGATGCACATGTGCTGTCCAGATTTCTAGCATCCAGTGATGCCTGCTGTCAATAGGGTCAGAGGGGCACCCTAACCAGAGTCCACTACGATTTAAAAGAAAAATGATGACCACCGAGGTTAGAGGCATAGGGGTGACAACATGATGGGGCAGCCAAAACATTTTTCTCCCTTATCGTTTTACAGAGGAAAAATCCTCCTGTTCCCACGCAACATTTAATCGTTCTTGCTGTCTCCTTTGATCAGTATATTAGTTATTTTGAGGTTTTCATTTTGAAAATGTGCTGTGCACGTCCCGAGGTATATCAAATTAAAAGAAAATATTCCCTCTGGTCTTGCGCAAAGAAATTCAAATCATTCTCCATCAATGACACATGGTTCAGGTATATTAACAACAAGCATATTGTTGAAAAATGCCGTCTAGTGATTCTCACTAATGGTCATTCATATGGATGTTCCTTTTTCAAGACTGCCCATTTGACACCCTAAACACGCTCTTGTTTGGGTACAAGTTGAAGGTGTTACACCTTCCTGTGGCCATTTCACCACAGAGCTTGCAACTGTTACGCTTACCTTGCATCTGCGTCGGCGTTGGGGCACGGTTGTAACCCTCCCAGGGATGAAATGCATCCTAGGATGTGCTTGTGAACACCAATGAGCACAGCAGGATTGTCTCTGGGTTGCGCACCTGCGTGTATACAAGAGGGGCATTGAGGGATACTGACTGCGACTTGCGCCCTCTTCCATCACCCCCCCCCCAGGACAGTACTCCGATAAGTGCGCTGTTCGTGTTGCCTCACCTTTTGGTTGAGTCTGTGAGCACTCCGTCCTGCTACTTCTGGCAGGGGCGCTTGATTTCCAAGCACCGAGTTTCTTCACTGGTCCTTTGTGGGTGGTAGTCTGGTCCAGATGCGACTACCTAGTTCCTTTGGTGAGTAATGCTCTTAATCTTGTCTGTCCTCTTTTGCGTGTTTGATTTCTAGCTTTCCTTGCTTGGCTTTGTACTGTTAGTCTTTTTGTTATATTTCAATTTCTTTGTTCCTTAAATAGTGTCTGCTCTTTGTCCGTACCTTTATTGATCCTGTTCTTGCTTTCTCCCTCCCATGTAGGTGATGGAAGCGGCCCCTGGAGTTGCTGAGAACAGATGCGGTGTCCGGAGCGATGAAGAAATGGATACGCGGTAACTGGTAACTGGGGCGATGAAGAATGGGATCTTTGGTAACAGGTAACAGGTGAGTGGTATTATAACGCTACGCACATGCTTTTAACTGCTGTGCACTCCCAGTTTCTGCCAAGCGCTAACCTTGTCTTGTCTTCTTCTGTTGCAGCAACTGGACTCACTTAAGAAGAATGCCGAGAAGGGATGACGGAGCGGAGTGCCGGATGCAAGGTTAATATTGCTCTCTGCAACTTCGAACGGTAAGCATCACGTTGCTTGAAGGCAAGTTACTGTGAAGCGCTGGTTCCAAGGATGAGCGGCTTATATAGCTGAGCTCCTTAGCCCCACCCATTAGCTTGCTCAGTCTGCCACGCCCGGCCTCGCCTAGTCCCTGGCACATGAAAATTGGCCAAAGAAGGCCACACTCAGTATCTTGCAAATAGAGGCCTGGAAAATAAGGGCCAATGGAATTACTGTGACCTAATGTCAGTTCCCCACATGAGCTTGGTGCCAGAGGCGCCAAGACAAAGTCCAACCGGGCCCCCTGTGTCTGCGTGTTCCAAAGGGACACAAATAAGCCGCCCCTCGGTATGGTCCCATGGTAAACACCATCCGGGTTATCTGTGCAAATGCCCCAGGGAGTGTGGTCGTGACAACCACTCTTCAAGAAGGCCGACCCTTCCAAGGGTTGAGAAGCCAATCATTACAAGACAACTGCCCACTCCCTTTGATTGGCCGCCTCTTTATCATCAGCCAATCTCACGCGCCGGCAGGCGGAAGCTGGCCCTCCATCAAAGGCCCACATCTAAGGCCCTGTGTGAGCCTGTCCAGGCCGAGGAGGGCCCAGAGGTCCCCCACCTTTTGTCCACCCTCCTCAAACAATGAATCGGCCTCCAGACCTACATAATGCTACCCCAAATACATGGGCCCCAGGACCTCTACACTCCCTGCAGTTCTACCTGTGAGTGATGGCTGAACTCTCCCATTGCCTCCACTGACTAGCTGAACCAATTAATATGCCTACTCACTCTGCCTTCCTTTCCTCACCTAACCGTCTTTTCACACTGCATTTGTGCCATTGCTTTTGAAATTCAAATGTAGGAATGTGCGCTTTTTACATCTTTGCACCCTCTTTGCATTGTATGTGTGCCCCTGTTTTTTAAATTCGAATTAAGGTGTATGCACTTTTTACATCCCTTGCATTGCAGTTGTGGAATTGGAATTCCAATTTAGCTGTGTGCGCTTGTTACAACTCTCCACCCTCATTGCATTGCATTTGTTCCCCTTCTTTCTTGAAATTTGCATTTCCTTTTTGGATTGCATTTATGCCTTTTGTGACTACTAGGCCACCTGGTGAGTTTAGCACAAACTGTGCTGTGCAGCCACTCTTCTTTCATTCCTCAATTAACCTATGCCACCCCTATGGCTCTCACATCTCACCTAACTTCTCTAACTGCTACACAATGACCTATCCTCCCTCACTCATGAAGTCTGGAAGGAAAAAGCACAAAAAAGCAAATCATGTCCATGAACCCTGGCTTAGCCATCACAGACAACTACATCACAGCAACTTCCAGACAGGTCTTCACTGATATTCTCTTCTCTGTCCCTTGTCCAGATCTATAGACTGCTCATCTCATCTCCACTCTACGCCCTTTCACATCCTCTCCCATTAATGGTGGCATCAAGTGGGAAGTTCTCCTTGCCGGCTTCCCATTATCATGCAGCATCATTCATGTCTACCATCTTGGTTCAGGTTCCTCAACCCAACCTCCTCCTCTTTGACTGGCACCTGCTGTCCCTCATTAACTTCCTTCCTTCACTTGCCTCTCCCCCTACCACTCTGTCTGTCCATCCCCCTCTGACTGGTGTACCACGTCCCCGTACTTCACCTCAGAAAACCTTCAAAGGTGGACACCTCCTTCACCTGGCTACTCTTAACGCCTGCTCAGCCAACAAACAATCCACTGACATCTGCCTCCTTCTTGAAGACACTAACTTTGACATTCTCGCTCTTACCGAGACATGGTACAATGCCAGCTCAGTCATTGCTTTTGACTCCCTTCTCCCTTATGACTTCAAGATCATCTCCAAGCCACAACCTCACCGTGCTGGTGGGGGATGCCTTAATCTTCCCTGAGTGGGTTCCTTCTTCCGTCACACCCACCCAGTGTCATGACCCCCAGCAGGGTTCATGGCACACTTGCACACAACAGTGCGGGAAAGCGTTGCAACATGGGTAAAGTATGGACACTAAAAGTCGCTGGCTGGCGTAGGCATCTATTGGCAAGCACTGGCAGCCTCCACCAAGATGTCCGCCAGGTAGGGACTCAGTATAGAGTGTTTGTCGGAAACGATCACCTCTCACCGCCCCCACTCCACGATCTCACTTCCCTCCCGTCCCCCCCTGCCCAAATCATCCCACCCTCCTCCGCATTCCCTACCATTCCCTTCTCCAAACACCAAGCCAGAGGGGCACGATGGCGAGCCAACCACCCTAAGACCACTCCTCCCCCGAACCCCACCACCGACCAGCCAATGTTAACCTTCCCCGCTCCCCTCACTATCATACCAGGCACACCCCGCCCTGCAATCATCCACCCCCCGCCTTGCTCCGAAACCCCCCCCACCTTATCCCCCTGACCGCACCCTTTCCCCTTCCTAAAAACTGCACGCCTAGCCCTAGCAAGAACCGAAGCCGCATCCCTCTCTCCCTCTGACCCCCTACCCTCTCTCACATTCCAATCACAACAATGAAACTAAAGAGGAAACGTACCTGGTCCCCCTCAAACTCTCAGCACTCTTCGCCTCCCCTGTCTCAATCCACCACATCATTCCCGCAATCACCTCCTTCCCCCATGGCCTCACCCTTCTTTCCAACCAAAACTGCCTCTCTATTGACCGAGCTACCATTGCTGCCAAGTTAGATTACTGTAACGTTCTCTTGGCAGGCACTTCAGCCAAAAACTTAACCGGCTCCAAGTTGTCTGGAACAACACCCTCAGAGCAGCACTTAATATCCCCAAAAGAGACCACATCGCACAGGCTAGACGAGATGCTCATTGGCTCCTGGTTAAAGAAAAATTACTTTTAAGACTCTTACCTTAACCTATAAATGTCTTAGCCTCTCTGCCCCCTCATACCTATCCGAAACCATCAGCAGAGACACCTCCACACGCCCGAGAAGAACGCACCACGCCAACCAACTGTGCATCCCGCCCATAAAAAGAGCTAAAGCAGGGGGTATAGACTTTCCTCATTTAGCCCCTAAACTCTGGAATGGAACGCCTTACCCAACACCCTCCAAGCAGAAACTTTCCTCTCTACCTTCCGAAAAGGGCTCAAAACTACACCATTCAACTGACACTCCTTCTGTTGCCTACTGAACTCTGGAACCCCCTTGTTATGACTGTAAGCAAGTATGTATAGCCTAACAAACCGTCATGCAATTAAGTTTGTTTTAGCCTGCCTATGTAACAGTTATGCTCCTTGTAACCAGATGTGTTTCACATGCAACAGTGCCATGATGCCTCAGGGCTACTGCGTGCTTTATAAATGTTAATAAATAATAATCATAATAATAATACACACCTGAGTTACAGTTGGCGAAGGATGTATGTATTTCAGCTTTCACAAGACAGCTCGCCTTAATCTTAAAGTAGAGAAATGTTTAGGAGTTCTGAGGATCTGTTGCATTTGTGAGCGCTCATGAACATCTAAGGTGGCAAGGTTTAACTTGTGATTACACACCCTTGTTGGAAGTCCCTCATGACCCAATTAGAATACTAGTGGACAATTACATCTATATTTATTTATTTATTGTGCATTTATTAGGTGCTTATACTGTAAGTCAATACTGTTTCAAAGCGCCCACAGGACAACAGGGAGGGAACATGGGATTGAAAAAAAAGTAATTAAAGTGGAAGATAAAGACAAACCTAATATGCCTTGTGAGTATTCAGAACATACAAGTGCAGTGAGAAGAGGGGAAGTGGGGATGAGGTTAAGTGCTGGAATGTCCGTGCTTGTGGGTGAACAGCAGATCAATTGCATAGTATGCGGCCTGGTGCCGCATTGGGTAGAAATTGCAAGCATACAGGATTGAGGCCGGTGGTTGCTAAGGCAAGTGCTGCAAGGTAGGCAGAGCCTGGGGCAATTGGGTATGGGAGGCCAGGTCCCCAAGGGATACATAAGGGCCCTAGCCACCAATCACAGCGACTGTGGGATTAGCAGAGGAGGGTAGAAGGGAAGGAGGAGATGAAGAGGAAAGTCTTGCAAAACTTCAGGAATTTGAGGATGTTCTGCTTAAGACAAAGAGGAAGAGGGAGGCTGTTCTATAAGAGGGAGCCAGCTGAAGAAAGTGATTGGCCTCTGGCCCTTTGTTTAGCGAAATGCTTTACACACAGAGAGTTGGTGCCAGAGGACCGCAGAGGTCTAGAAGGAGAGTACACGATAAGAGAAAGTTGCATATAGCGTGGTCCCAGGCCCCAGACAGCCTTGTGGATGATGCAGATGTATTTTAATTTAATTTGTGCCACAACCAGGAGCCAGTGAAGAGTTTTTAGGTCAGGGTAGATGAGGTCCCTGGGCTTAAGGCGAAGGATAAATCTTGCTGAGCTATTCTGGATTAGCTGGAGGGGTTGTAAAAAGGAAGAAGGAAGGTTCAGGAGAAGGCTATTGCAATAGTCAAGCCTAGAGAGAACCAAAACTTCTAGGTGAAAGTGAGAAAAGGGAGAATTCATTTGAGAAGGAAGAGTTGAAAGTGGGACTTCTTGGAAATGTCCTGAGTGTGATAGAGGACAGAGAGAGAGGAGTCAAAGATGAGTCCAAGGTTTCTGGCTTCAGAAGAAGGAGACCCCGTAGAGGATGGCGGGGGTGAGGGGAAAAAAGAGGCAGCAGGGTTCCCAAAGGGAATGATCCCAGTCTTGCTGGCATTGAGGCAGAGTATCAACAACGTCTGACGCTGTGGGTGTATCAGCAGGGTTGTCCGTGATGTGGTCCACCCCACTCAAACCCTGAGAGTCTTTTAATTCCCCTTCCTCCTCACCTGATGAAGACGAGAAGTCCAACTTCCTTCCACGAGGTCGACGAGTAAAAGTCCTCCTCTCCTTGTGTAGATAGGGTCTGCCTCGGGAGGAAGCCACCGCGACCCTTTGGGAATTAATTCGCGGGGACTCCCCCCCCGCGACAGACAAGTGCGGCAAGGGGAAAAGCCTAACGGCACAAAAACCCCTTTGGAGTGTAGGTATCCGATGGTGCGGAACGAGAGGAATATCCAAAGCCAGCTGGAATGCGGGATACCGGCAAAACTGACGGTAGGAAGAGGCAATGAAGGTAGAGCAGGGGGGGGAGGCCAGAGAGAGGAACTATAACAAGTAAGGTAATAGGAAAAGAAGGGAGGAGAGCAACCGTGCCCGAGTACAAGAAGGAGCACCGGTATGAGAGAGAGAGGACAACGGGAGGAATATAGGATAGGAGCGGAACTCCGCTAAGCGAGAGAACTGTGGAGCGCACGCAACGAAGAGGAATTCAGAAGTTGCAACGCGCCGAACCGCCGAGCGTGAACAGAGAAGTACACACAGCGGCGGCCATGTTGGAAAGGACTAGAACGTAAACAGCGCTAGTGAGCACAACGTGGCGGCACGGTCTGACGACCGCCATGTTTCCACCTCTTCCATAACCACCAGAACCCAGCGGTTGTGACACAGAGATCATTGGAAGTACACTGGATGGCAGATAGGCAGGGAAGATGGAAGATGCAAGAGGGTCAGCAGGAAGTTTAAAAAAGAGTTGTGTTTCATCTGTGTAGCACTGGAAGTTGGACGAGAAGGAGGAATTGAGGAGTGCTAGCTGAGCACGGTAAGTGTTGAAGAGCCAGGTGGAGAGGTTTGAGCCCTGGGGGACACCACAGGTGGAGAAGAAAGTAGGTGAGGAGAAGGTGTCCAGAATGACTAGAGACGAATGTTCAGTTAGGAAGGAGGTAAGCCAGCCAAGTGCCTGCTTCAAGATACCAAGTGTATCATGGAGCCGGTTTATGGGAATAGAACGGTTGACCGTATCGAAGGCATAGGAGAGTTCAAGTAGGATGAGGAAAGCTGGTTAAGAGTCCAGAGATGCAAGCGTTTCTTCACGGGTGTTCAGAAGAGCAGTTTCACTGCCTCTGGATGCTTGAAATCCAGATTGATGGTCGTGGAGATGACCAACAAGTTCAGTGTGTGAGGAAAGTTGCGGTAAGGCCAGCTTCTCCATCAGTTTCCCAATGAAGGGGGTGATACAAATCGGGTGGTAGTTGGCTATGCAGGTAGAGTCTGCTGGAGGTTTTTTCAGGAGGGGATGCACAATGGCGTGCTTGAGGCAGCATGAGAAAAGATCCAGTGGCAAAAGAGTGGTTGCAGAGATCAGCGAGTACAGGGGCAGGAGAGCCAATGTTGACTGTGATGGTTCTGGAGGGGCAAAGGGAAATCTGTTTGGAAGAGACCTTTATGGAGTGGATAACTCTGGTGACTTCTTCAGGTGTGATAGGGGAGAAGGAGGAGAGAGAGGAAGAAGGAGGGTGATAAGCCTTAGGAATCAAGGGAGTGAGGGAACGGTTGGGTGGGAGGGTAGCAAGGGTGCTTAGGATGTCCAAAGTGTTAGTGGTGAAGTGTGTGACCAGTGCATTGCAGAGGGACTGGGAACGAAGAGGGGAGGAGGAGACTGCGGGAGGGTTGGCAGTTCCCTGCAGATTTTAATAGTTCGGCCGTGTTGTTGGAGGCACCTGACACCGTGCCTGGATGTGGGCCCTTTTCTTGGCACGGATGGAGAGTCTGTATTGCCTTTGGAGCCGGCAGAAGGCCATTTTGTTAGAGAGTGAGCCTGAGGTTTGCCACTTCCATTCCACAGTTCTGCACTTGCATTTCAGGGCTGCAAGTTCAGAGTTGTACCAAGTGTTACGTTTGGAGGTGGGTTTGGCAGATCTGCATGACTGGGGCAAGAATGTCAAGGGTGTTGGCAATGGCCAAATGGTGGTAGAATCTGGGGTGAGGGAGAGGGGATGAAGGTGGAAGCGAAGGTAGCAGCTGACACTCGTTTAATTGAATGGATGTTCGTGAACGAGGTGGGCAAGGCTTTTGGAGGGGCAGTGAAAGGGCTAAGGGGACCCAGGTGCGAGGAAACCAGATAATGGTCTGACCAATACAGTGAAGAGACCAGATGGGGGGGAGAGAGAGGCTTGGATGGGAGGAGGCATCCAGAGTGTGTCCAGCCAAGTGGGTTGGGCCAGAAGGGAGAATTGAGAGGGATAGGGAGGTGCAGAGATCAAGGAAGAGAGTGGATGATGTGACAGGGGCGTCCAATTGGATGTTGAAATTGCCCATGAGGATGAGATTAGAGGTGGCTCAGAGTAGGGAGGAACATAAATCAGCCCATTCACAGAGGAACAGGGTGATAGCGCCAGGAGGCCTGTAGATGGCAGCAGTGGTCAAAGAGGAGGAGGTAGAGATGACCAGCTTGCAGACCGGGCTCTGAAAGGAATAGTAGAGCTGGGTGTAACGCTTACCTCTGGTACCCTGCAGAAGCACCGGGTCTTGGTCGCCAAAAGCATGGCCCTCTGAGATGGAATGCATAGTCCAAGCCACTCTCTCCCCACTGTTCCACTGAATGCCTATTGCCCAGCGTACGGTGCAGTTGGGAGTGGTTTGGTAAAGTTCCTAGTACTGCTAGGAATGGTTGTGGAACAGTCTGTATATGAACCTGTGGATAAACAAGTGAGGGGAATTAATGTATGTCTTCCTGCTCGCTGTGTCTTGCTGACAGCTGCTGTGCTGAGAGTTGCTTGAGCGCTAGAGGGTGATGTGCGGTAATTGGCAGAACCACAACCATAGGTAAGCAGATGTTTTATAACCCTGGGCTGGACCGTGCAGCACTAGACAACCATGGACACTTGAGGCATAGGCTGTTTGTGGTCCGTGGGTGTGCCCATGCTTGGTACAAGCTTTTAGGTGGAATTTAGGAGGACTTTCTAAATGTAGTTCTAAATTCAGTGGGGGCACGCTTTTAGGTACACTTCCAATTCAATTTGCACAGAGATGATATTAGACTTTTAGGCCCACTTCTAAATTCAACTGTACGCAGAGATAATATTAGGACTACCGCTAGATTCAATTTTGTATGGAGATGATATTAGGTCTATCTCTAGATTCAATTTTTGTGTAGAGGGGATATTAGACTATTAGGCACACATCTCTCAATTCGACTTTGTATACAGATGATGTTAGGTATACCTCTAGATTCAATTTTGTGTAGAGATGATATTAGGTCTATCTCTAGAATACATTTTTTGAAGAGCGGGTATTTGACTATTAGGCACACTTCTTTCAATTCGATTTTATACAGAGAGGATATTAGGCATGATTCTAAAAACAACTTTGTACAGAGAGGCTATTAGGGAGATTAGTCGGTTCAACCGAGCATGGTATTAGACTATTTAGATATTGGGCACATTTCTAAAATCAACTTCTAAATGCACAGGTATTAGACTTTCGGATATTGGGCACGCTTCTAAATGCACAGATATTAGACTATTAGGATAGTGGGCACACTTCTAGATTCAGCTTATAATGCACTTCTAAATTCAACCTCTAGGTGCACTTCTAAATTCAACTTTCACAGAGAGGCTATTGGGCACACTTCTAGATTCGACTTTCACAGAGATGCTATTGGGTACATTTCTAAATTCGACTTCTAATTGCTCTTCGAATTGAACTTTTCACAGAGGGGATATTGGGCACACTTCTAAATACAGCTTTCCATGCGTGGCTATTGGGTAAACTTCTAAATACAGGTTTCACAGAGTGGCTGTTGGGCACACTTCTAAGTTCAGCTATCACAGAGGGGCAATTGGGACACTTCCAAATTCAATTTCTAAATACGCTTCTAGATTCAACTTTTCACAGAGGGGATATTGGGCACACTTCTAAATACAGGCAAAAGAAGGGGGGTCTGGGAAACTCTCTACCAGCACGAACACAGCCCATTGACTTGTTCTTGGGTGAATGGCCCCTGGGAGAGTCTCAACCAAGTCTTTAGCTCACTGTTCTTTTCACAGAGAAGAAATTTCCCTGCATATCAGTCTTTGTCCTGCCCAGAGGCAGTCCAGCACCGAAATGCTAGGCAATTCTCCTCTGAACAAGAGTACCACAGCAACCCCATACACGTGTTTCAGCCTTGTTGGGCATCATCAGTGAGGTGAAGCTGCGCCTCTCTAAGAACAGTGAGCAAGGGGCCCACGTCTGGATCGCCCTGGTAACTTAGGGTTAGACCCAAAGTTAATTTATGCAAAAGAAGGGGGGTCTGGGAAACTCTCTACCAGCACGAACACAGCCCATTGATTTGTTCTTGGGTGAATGGCCCCTGGGAGAGTCTCAACCAAGTCTTTAGCTCAGTGTTCTTTTCACAGAGAAGAAATTTCCCTGCATATCAGTCTTTGTCCTGCCCAGAGGCAGTCCAGCACCGAAATGCTAGGCAATTCTCCTCTGAACAAGAGTACCACAGCAACCCCATACACGTGTTTCAGCCTTGTTGGGCATCATCAGTGAGGTGAAGCTGCGCCTCTCTAAGAACAGTGAGCAAGGGGTCCACGTCTGGATCGCCCTGGTAACTTAGGGTTAGACCCAAAGTTAATTTATGCAAAAGAAGGGGGGTCTGGGAAACTCTCTACCAGCACGAACACAGCCCATTGACTTGTTCTTGGGTGAATGGCCCCTGGGAGAGTCTCAACCAAGTCTTTAGCTCACTGTTCTTTTCACAGAGAAGAAATTTCCCTGCATATCAGTCTTTGTCCTGCCCAGAGGCAGTCCAGCACCGAAATGCTAGGCAATTCTCCTCTGAACAAGAGTACCACAGCAACCCCATACACGTGTTTCAGCCTTGTTGGGCATCATCAGTGAGGTGAAGCTGCGCTTCTCTAAGAACAGTGAGCAAGGGGTCCACGTCTGGATCGCCCTGGTAACTTAGGGTTAGACCCAAAGTTAATTTATGCAAAAGAAGGGGGGTCGGCGCTGGACTGCCCCTGGGCAGGACAAAGGCTGATATGCGGGGAAATTTCTTCTCTGTGAAAAGGACAGTGAGCTAAAGACTTGGTAGAGTCTCTCCCAGGGGTTATTCACCCAAGAACAGGTCATTGGGCTGTGTTCGTGCTGGTAGAGAGATTCCCAGACCCCCCTTTGTTTGCATACATTAACTTTGGGTTTCACCCTAAGTTAACAGGGCAATCCAGACGTGGACCCCTTGCTCACTGTTCTTAGAGAGGCAACAGTTTCACCTCACTGATGATGCCCAACAAGGCTGAAACACGTGTATGGGGTTACTGATGGTACTCTTGTTCAGAGGAGAATTGCCTAGCATTTCGGCGCTGGACTGCCCCTGGGCAGGACAAAGGCTGATATGCGGGGAAATTTCTTCTCTGTGAAAAGGACAGTGAGCTAAAGACTTGGTAGAGTCTCTCCCAGGGGTTATTCACCCAAGAACAGGTCATTGGGCTGTGTTCGTGCTGGTAGAGAGATTCCCAGACCCCCCTTTGTTTGCATACATTAACTTTGGGTTTCACCCTAAGTTAACAGGGCAATCCAGACGTGGACCCCTTGCTCACTGTTCTTAGAGAGGCAACAGTTTCACCTCACTGATGATGCCCAACAAGGCTGAAACACGTGTATGGGGTTACTGATGGTACTCTTGTTCAGAGGAGAATTGCCTAGCATTTCGGCGCTGGACTGCCCCTGGGCAGGACAAAGGCTGATATGCGGGGAAATTTCTTCTCTGTGAAAAGGACAGTGAGCTAAAGACTTGGCAGAGTCTCTCCCAGGGGTTATTCACCCAAGAACAGGTCATTGGGCTGTGTTCGTGCTGGTAGAGAGATTCCCAGACCCCCCTTTGTTTGCATACATTAACTTTGGGTTTCACCCTAAGTTAACAGGGCAATCCAGACGTGGACCCCTTGCTCACTGTTCTTAGAGAGGCAACAGTTTCACCTCACTGATGATGCCCAACAAGGCTGAAACACGTGTATGGGGTTACTGATGGTACTCTTGTTCAGAGGAGAATTGCCTAGCATTTCGGCGCTGGACTGCCCCTGGGCAGGACAAAGGCTGATATGCGGGGAAATTTCTTCTCTGTGAAAAGGACAGTGAGCTAAAGACTTGGTAGAGTCTCTCCCAGGGGTTATTCACCCAAGAACAGGTCATTGGGCTGTGTTCGTGCTGGTAGAGAGATTCCCAGACCCCCCTTTGTTTGCATACATTAACTTTGGGTTTCACCCTAAGTTAACAGGGCAATCCAGACGTGGACCCCTTGCTCACTGTTCTTAGAGAGGCAACAGTTTCACCTCACTGATGATGCCCAACAAGGCTGAAACACGTGTATGGGGTTACTGGTGGTACTCTTGTTCAGAGGAGAATTGCCTAGCATTTCGGTGCTGGACTGCCCCTGGGCAGGACAAAGGCTGATATGCGGGGAAATTTCTTCTCTGTGAAAAGGACAGTGAGCTAAAGACTTGGTAGAGTCTCTCCCAGGGGTTATTCACCCAAGAACAGGTCATTGGGCTGTGTTCGTGCTGGTAGAGAGATTCCCAGACCCCCCTTTGTTTGCATACATTAACTTTGGGTTTCACCCTAAGTTAACAGGGCAATCCAGACGTGGACCCCTTGCTCACTGTTCTTAGAGAGGCAACAGTTTCACCTCACTGATGATGCCCAACAAGGCTGAAACACGTGTATGGGGTTACTGGTGGTACTCTTGTTCAGAGGAGAATTGCCTAGCATTTCGGCGCTGGACTGCCCCTGGGCAGGACAAAGGCTGATATGCGGGGAAATTTCTTCTCTGTGAAAAGGACAGTGAGCTAAAGACTTGGTAGAGTCTCTCCCAGGGGTTATTCACCCAAGAACAGGTCATTGGGCTGTGTTCGTGCTGGTAGAGAGATTCCCAGACCCCCCTTTGTTTGCATACATTAACTTTGGGTTTCACCCTAAGTTAACAGGGCAATCCAGACGTGGACCCCTTGCTCACTGTTCTTAGAGAGGCAACAGTTTCACCTCACTGATGATGCCCAACAAGGCTGAAACACGTGTATGGGGTTACTGATGGTACTCTTGTTCAGAGGAGAATTGCCTAGCATTTCGGCGCTGGACTGCCCCTGGGCAGGACAAAGGCTGATATGCGGGGAAATTTCTTCTCTGTGAAAAGGACAGTGAGCTAAAGACTTGGTAGAGTCTCTCCCAGGGGTTATTCACCCAAGAACAGGTCATTGGGCTGTGTTCGTGCTGGTAGAGAGATTCCCAGACCCCCCTTTGTTTGCATACATTAACTTTGGGTTTCACCCTAAGTTAACAGGGCAATCCAGACGTGGACCCCTGGCTCACTGTTCTTAGAGAGGCAACAGTTTCACCTCACTGATGATGCCCAACAAGGCTGAAACACGTGTATGGGGTTACTGATGGTACTCTTGTTCAGAGGAGAATTGCCTAGCATTTCGGCGCTGGACTGCCCCTGGGCAGGACAAAGGCTGATATGCGGGGTAATTTCTTCTCTGTGAAAAGGACAGTGAGCTAAAGACTTGGTAGAGTCTCTCCCAGGGGTTATTCACCCAAGAACAGGTCATTGGGCTGTGTTCGTGCTGGTAGAGAGATTCCCAGACCCCCCTTTGTTTGCATACATTAACTTTGGGTTTCACCCTAAGTTAACAGGGCAATCCAGACGTGGACCCCTTGCTCACTGTTCTTAGAGAGGCAACAGTTTCACCTCACTGATGATGCCCAACAAGGCTGAAACACGTGTATGGGGTTACTGATGGTACTCTTGTTCAGAGGAGAATTGCCTAGCATTTCGGCGCTGGACTGCCCCTGGGCAGGACAAAGGCTGATATGCGGGGAAATTTCTTCTCTGTGAAAAGGACAGTGAGCTAAAGACTTGGTAGAGTCTCTCCCAGGGGTTATTCACCCAAGAACAGGTCATTGGGCTGTGTTCGTGCTGGTAGAGAGATTCCCAGACCCCCCTTTGTTTGCATACATTAACTTTGGGTTTCACCCTAAGTTAACAGGGCAATCCAGACGTGGACCCCTTGCTCACTGTTCTTAGAGAGGCAACAGTTTCACCTCACTGATGATGCCCAACAAGGCTGAAACACGTGTATGGGGTTACTGATGGTACTCTTGTTCAGAGGAGAATTGCCTAGCATTTCGGCGCTGGACTGCCCCTGGGCAGGACAAAGGCTGATATGCGGGGAAATTTCTTCTCTGTGAAAAGGACAGTGAGCTAAAGACTTGGTAGAGTCTCTCCCAGGGGTTATTCACCCAAGAACAGGTCATTGGGCTGTGTTCGTGCTGGTAGAGAGATTCCCAGACCCCCCTTTGTTTGCATACTTCTAAATACAGCTTTCCATGCGCGGCTATTGGGTACACTTCTAAATACAGCTTTCACAGAGTGGCTGTTGGGCACACTTCTAAGTTCAGCTATCACAGAGGGGCAATTGGGACACTTCCAAATTCACTTCTAAGTGCACTTCTAGGTCCAGCTTTCACCTAGAAGCTATTGGGCACATTTCTAAATTCAACTTCTAATGCACTTCTAAATTCAACTTTCACAGAAAGTCTATTGGGTACACTTTAAATTCAGCTTTCACAGAGATGCTATTGGGTACACTTCTAAATTCGACTTCTAGATGCACTTCAAATTCAACTTTCACATAGAGTCTATTGAGCACACTTCCAAATTCAACTTTCCACAGAGAGGCTATTGGGTACACTTCTAGATTGAGCTTTCAGAAGGTTGCTATTGGGTACACTTCTAAATTCGACTTCTAAATGCTCTTCGAATTCAACTTTTCGCAGAGGGGATATTGGGCACACTTCTAAATACAGCTTTCCATGCGTGGCTATTGGGTAAACTTCTAAATACAGCTTTCACAGAGTGGCTGTTGGGCACACTTCTAAGTTCAGCTATCACAGAGGGGCAATTGGGACACTTCCAAATTCAATTTCTAAATGCGCTTCTAGATTCAACTTTTCACAGAGGGGATATTGGGCACACTTCTAAATCCAGCTTTCCATGTGCGGCTATTGGGTACACTTCTAAATACAGCTTTCACAGAGTGGCTGTTGGGCACACTTCTAAGTTCAGCTATCAAAGAGGGGCAATTGGGACACTTCCAAATTCACTTCTAAGTGCACTTCTAGGTCCAGCTTTCACCTAGAAGCTATTGGGCACATTTCTAAATTCAACTTCTAATGCACTTCTAAATTCAACTTTCACAGAAAGTCTATTGGGTACACTTTAAATTCAGCTTTCACAGAGATGCTATTGGGTACACTTCTAAATTCGACTTCTAGATGCACTTCAAATTCAACTTTCACATAGAGTCTATTGAGCACACTTCCAAATTCAACTTTCCACAGAGAGGCTATTGGGTACACTTCTAGATTGAGCTTTCAGAAGGTTGCTATTGGGTACACTTCTAAATTCGACTTCTAAATGCTCTTCGAATTCAACTTTTCGCAGAGGGGATATTGGGCACACTTCTAAATACAGCTTTCCATGCGTGGCTATTGGGTAAACTTCTAAATACAGCTTTCACAGAGTGGCTGTTGGGCACACTTCTAAGTTCAGCTATCACAGAGGGGCAATTGGGACACTTCCAAATTCAATTTCTAAATGCGCTTCTAGATTCAACTTTTCACAGAGGGGATATTGGGCACACTTCTAAATCCAGCTTTCCATGTGCGGCTATTGGGTACACTTCTAAATACAGCTTTCACAGAGTGGCTGTTGGGCACACTTCTAAGTTCAGCTATCAAAGAGGGGCAATTGGGACACTTCCAAATTCACTTCTAAGTGCACTTCTAGGTCCAGCTTTCACCTAGAAGCTATTGGGCACATTTCTAAATTCAACTTCTAATGCACTTCTAAATTCAACTTTCACAGAAAGTCTATTGGGTACACTTTAAATTCAGCTTTCACAGAGATGCTATTGGGTACACTTCTAAATTCGACTTCTAGATGCACTTCAAATTCAACTTTCACATAGAGTCTATTGAGCACACTTCCAAATTCAACTTTCCACAGAGAGGCTATTGGGTACACTTCTAGATTGAGCTTTCAGAAGGATGCTATTGGGTACACTTCTAAATTCGACTTCTAAATGCTCTTCGAATTCAACTTTTCGCAGAGGGGATATTGGGCACACTTCTAAATACAGCTTTCCACGCGTGGCTATTGGGTAAACTTCTAAATACAGCTTTCACAGAGTGGCTGTTGGGCACACTTCTAAGTTCAGCTATCACAGAGGGGCAATTGGGACATTTCCAAATTCAATTTCTAAATGCGCTTCTAGATTCAACTTTTCACAGAGGGGATATTGGGCACACTTCTAAATACAGCTTTCCATGCGCGGCTATTGGGTACACTTCTAAATACAGCTTTCACAGAGTGGCTGTTGGGCACACTTCTAAGTTCAGCTATCACAGAGGGGCAATTGGGACACTTCCAAATTCACTTCTAAGTGCACTTCTAGGTCCAGCTTTCACCTAGAAGCTATTGGGCACATTTCTAAATTCAACTTCTAATGCACTTCTAAATTCAACTTTCACAGAGAGTCTATTGGGTACACTTTAAATTCAGCTTTCACAGAGATGCTATTAGGTACACTTCTAAATTCGACTTCTAGATGCACTTCAAATTCAACTTTCACATAGAGTCTATTGAGCACACTTCCAAATTCAACTTTCCACAGAGAGGCTATTGGGTACACTTCTAGATTGAGTTTTCAGAAGGATGCTATTGGGTACAATTCTAAATTCGGCTTCTAAATGCACTTCTAAATCAAGCTTTGACCTAGAAGTTATTGGGTATACTTCTAAATTTGACTACTAAATGCACTTCTAGATTCAGCTTTTTCACAGAGGGGATATAGGGCACACTTCTAGATACAACGTTCCATGAGCGGCTATTGGATACGCTTTTAAGCTCAGTTATCACAGAGAGGCTATTGGGCACACTTCTAGATTCAACTTTCACAGAGATGCTATTGGGTACACTTCTAAATTCATAGAGGGGCTAATGGGCACACTTCAAATTCAGCTTTCCATAAGCGGCTATTGGGCACACGTCTAAATACAACTTTCTATGAGAGGCTATTGGGTACACTTCTAAATTCAACTTTCAAAAAGCGGCTATTGGGCACACTTCTAAATTCAACTTTCAAAGAACGGCTACTGGGCACACTTCTAAATATACAGAGGGGCTATTGAGTACACTTCTAAATTCAACTTTCAAAGAGCGGCTATTGGGCACACTTCTAAATTCAACTTTCAAAGAGCCGCTATTAGGCACACTTCTAAGTTCAACTTTCAAAAAGCGGTTATTGGGTACAGTTCTAAATTCAACTTTCAAAAAGCGGTTATTGGGTACACTTCTAAATTCAACTTTCAAAAAGCGGCTATTGGGCACACTTCTAAATACACAGAGGGGCTATTGGGTACACTTCTAAATTCAACTTTCAAAAGCGGCTATTGGGCACACTTCTAAATTCAACTTTCAAAGAGCAGCTATTGGGCACACTTCTAAATACAAAGAGGGGCTATTCGGCACACTTCCAAATTCAACTTTCAAAGAGATGCTATTGGGTACACTTCTAAATTCATAGAGGGGCTAATGGGCACACTTCAAATTCAGCTTTCCATGAGCGGCTATTGGCCACACTTCTAAATACAACTTTCTATGAGAGGCTATGGGGCACACTTCTAAATTCAACTTTCAAAAAGCGGCTATTGGGCACACTTCTAAATTCAACTTTCAAAGAGCGGCTATTGGGCACACTTCTAAATACACAGAGGGGCTATTGAGTACACTTTTAAATGCAACTTTCCACAGAGAGGCTATTGGGCATACTTCTAAATTCAACTTTCAAAGAGCGGCTATTGGGCACACTTCTAAGTTCAACTTTCAAAGAGCAGCTATTGGGTACACTTCTAAATATAGAGAGGGGCTATTGGGCACACTTTTAACTTAAACTTTCAAAGAACGGCTATTGGGCACACTTCTAAATTCAACTTTTGAAAGCGGCTATTGGGCACACTTCTAAATTCAACTTTCAAAGAGCGGCTTTTGGGCACACTTCTAAATACACAGAGGGGCTATTGGGCACACTTCTAAAATCAACTTATAAAAAGCGGCTATTGGGCACACTTCTAAATTCAACTTTTGAAAGCGGCTATTGGGCACGCTTCTAAATGCAACTTTCCACAGAGAGGCTATTGGGCATACTTCTAAATTCAACTTTCGAAGAGCGGCTATTGGGTACACTTCTAAATACACAGAGGGGCTATTGGGCACACTTTTATCTTACACTTTCAAAGAGCGGCAATTGGGTACACTTCTAAATACACAGAGGGGCTATTGGGCACACTTCTAAATACAACTTTCAAAGAGCGGCTATTGGGCACACTTCTAAATTCAACTTTCAAAGAGCAGCTATTGGGCACATTTCTAAATTCAACTTTCAAAGAGCAGCTATTGGGTACACTTTTAAATACACAGAGGGTCTATTGGGCACACTTCTAAATTCAACTTTCAAAGAGCGGCTATTGGGCACACTTCTAAATTCAACTTTCAAAGAGTGGCTATTGGGTACACTTCTACATTCAACTTTCAAAGAGCGGCTATTGGGCACACTTCTATATACAACTTTCAAAGAGCGGCTATTGGGCAGACTTTTACATTCAACTTTCAAAGAGCGGCTATTGGGCACACTTGTAAATTCAACTTTCAAAGAGCGGCTATTGGATACACTTCTAAATACACAGAGGGGCTATTGGGCACACTTCTAAATTCAACTTTCAAAGAGCGGCTATTGGGTACACTTCTAAATTCAACTTTCAAAGAGCGGCAATTGGGTACACTTCTAAATACAGAGAGGGGCTATTGGGCACACTTCTAAATACGACTTTCAAAGAGCGGCTATTGGGCACACTTCTAAATTCAACTTTCAAAGAGCGGCTATTGGGTACACTTCTTAATACACAGAGGGGCTATTGGGCACACTTCTAAATTCAACTTTCAAAGAGAGGCTATTGGACACACTTCTAAATTCAACTTTCAAAAGCGGCTATTGGGCACACTTCTAAATTCAACTTTCAAAGAGCGGCTATTGGGCACATTTCTAAATACACAGAGGGGCTATTGGGCACACACCCGAAATGTTGAAGGTTGAGTGGTAGGGTAGTATGGCAAGAAGTAATTGCTTCTGTCCCCGCCCTTGCCACACTTACTTGTTGGTGGCTTCTAGCTTCTCCTGCAGATACCTGGAGCCGTCTTTGTAGGAGCCGTCCTTTGCCTTGCGGTCCTTAGCCGATGGGGCTGCCGGGCAGAGGGCTGCCCAGGCGGGTCAGAGATGAGCCGACTAGAGGATTTCTGGGCCAATCAGGGACTGTGGGCGGGCACAGGGGAGGGCTGAGAGGGGAAACCAGGAAGCAGGAAGATGGCGAGGGATGCGGGCTAGAGGGACACTTTACAATCAAATCAGGACAATTTAAACGTTTAAATGGGATCGGATGGGCTCACCTGCACACCTGTAGCAATCAACAGTTGTGGATGGCAAAGAGGGGCTGGGGCTGCCTACGAGTTGCTAGGCTCAAGGGATACGAGTATCAGGCCAATCAGGAACGGTGGGCGGGCATAGGGGAGGCCTGAGAAGGGGAAACCAGGAAGCGGGAAGATGGCGAGGGATGCGGGCTAGAAGGACACTTTACAATCAAATCAGGACAATGTACAAGTTTAAATGGGATCGGATGGGCTCACCTGCACACCTGCAGCAATCAACAGTCGTGGGTGGCAAAGAGGGGCTGGGGCTGCCTACGTGAGGCACAACGGCCACCATCTGTACTTTATCATCCCTTGAGTTGTTTTCCCCACCAGGGGCCAGATTACAGAACTTTGCACCGGTGCAAGTGCAAAGTTGCATGGTATTAGCATTAGGGCAAAGTTTGCCCTATTTTTTAAAACACTGGCAGACATTAGAAAATGATTGTACCATGACAAGTGCAATTTGGCATGGTGTAGGCATAGGGCAAAAATTGCTCTTGGGCAAAAAAGATAGATTTTCAAGGCATTATTGCAACAGGGCAAAGTTTGCCCTAGTGCTAATTCGGAATAGTATTAGCACTAGGGCAAACATTGCCCTAGTGAAAAAACACATCCTAAATGTATCTTTCTTGCACTAGGGCCATTTATTCCCAGGTGCTTATACAACGCCAAGGTGCATTTGTAATAGTGCAATAGTTTTCTAATATGTCCTTGTGTTTTTAAACATAGGGCAAACTTTGCCCTAGTGCTAATACCGTGCAACTTTGCCCTTGCACCAGTGCAAAGTTTCTGTAATCTGGCCCCAGACCTGCATATCTAGCACATAAATCCAGGCAACCCCCATAGGGCTCAATGGGAATGGGGAAGGTGCTAATAACGGTACCGTAAATTATGGTACCGTTATTAGGTCTGAAGTACCTTTGAGGGTCCCATCCTTAACGCCTAGAAAAACCAGGTGTTAAGGAAGGACCCGCAATGGGACCTCAGAATAGGGCGCAAAGGGATTACCGGCACCGGTGTCATTACCGGTGCCCGGTACCACTTTGCGCCCGGGTAGTAATGACCCCCAAAAATACCAAAAGAAAATACACTTTGTTTATTTCTGGGGTTGCAAGGGAGTCCACAGGGGTAGAAAGGGAGACCTCAGGGGTCGCAGTTGCGAGCCCTGGCGACCTCTAAATGACGTCCCTGGCAGGAGTTACAGTCAGAGCATCCGATGCACAGTGAAAGGAGGCCTGCCATGCAGTTGGAGGAGAGATTTCTGAAGTGAGCGAAAGAAATGTAAGAGACAAATTAATTTCCAAAACCACGCAGGTTGAACAGGACACCAGAGTTAAATGAGTCTCACAGCAGGGGGCATGGCCATGTCAGTTCCCCAAAATCAGGCACAAAAGGAAGGAATGTGAAATCGATCCTCCAAAAATTGCCAAGGCACTTAAAGAAATGGTAAAGAATGAGAACATTTCCATAGATCTACACATTGAATTGGTAGAGGTGGCAGTCAATAACCTTGGGTTCAAGTGAGTCCACAACTATATGAGATTCTGTGGACTGCTAATGAAAATCATTTACATTTCTATTGCAGTGTGACAGAGCAAAATCTTACCTCCTTCAGAAAGCATAAGAATTAAATAAAAAATACTTTTCTCAGTATAGATCTATCTACAAAGCCACGTACTCTGCCACCTATGGGTTACATGAATCACCCATTGAATTTCAGCAAACACTTAGATGAGTGTTTCTCAGAATAGACCTTCACCTAAGAGAGACCCAAACTTTATGATTTCATACTCTGATGGTTTGCACCCCGAAATGTTATCACAGATGGCAAGGGACAACTCAGATATCAAACCACTAAGCCACAAGCGTCAGTGCTATTCTCGGAAAAGAAGAGGCAAAAGGTGAAGACAGGAAAGAGAAAAATACATAGCCTACCTCTCTGCCACTAAGGATTCTGAGATTAGGGCCAGTAAAATCGTGGAGTTGAAAACAAAAGAAATGGCTATGCCAAAAACATAAATATGCCTCACCCTGAGAGGTTACTCCAGAAACTACCTGCTTATCATGTGCTTCGTTTCAGTGTCCACATCTAACTCAGAGAGATATGTACTTTAGCCACAAGTACTGTGGCAATGAACCAATTCCTGGGTTTCGTTACAATCCAACTGGTCAGAGGAACTCAATAAAGAATCACAGCCTGAAGGCTTTGGCACTGATACCAGGGCATGACTTTTGTCTAGGCACAAGAGATGTAAACAGGCCTCAAGAGATGGGTATACATCAGAGAGAACTCTGTCAGTATAGTGACAGGCCTGACTCTATTTCCAACTCACAGAAATAGGGAAGTGTTACTGCTCAAGGCGATTATGGCCCAGGGCAAGCCTCGATCACACCCCATCGATGCTTTAGTCCAGGCGATGCATGCTCACCTGCGGGCAATATTGGAAAGTACATTAGGTAAGTCTTCTATTACTTAAACCAATGCAGGGCCAGAGCTTCACTAAATGATTTTAAGGTGAAGAAAACACCATGTAGCATAGAGATCCAAGTAAAGATCATTGCAAAACTGGTGCAGCAGTTGTGTGGTAATCACAGAAAGAGCCAACAACCTTCATTGTGAAATGAGATTGACCTGGGAGACGGTACACACTGTGCAAGTAACCTACTATTTACTTACACATCCAAGATAAATCAGCATGATTTAAAGAGGGTGAGTCAGATATGCTTCCATCCAGTACCTACGGAGTAGGCCAAAGAAGGAGAGCAGCGCAGAAGAAAAAGTACTAATGCAGGTGATTGTGTCTGAGAATACAAAAAAATCAAAAAAGAAAGTCATTTACCCCACTGGTGAAGATGAATATTCAAAGAGAGGAGGAAAATAATGGCATACATGTTCTGATATATATATATATATCAAGGAGCTTGTTGTATCATTAATAACATTTCTTTCCGATCTTATGCACATGTCTTAAAGCACACACCAAATTCCTGGTACCTTCAGTCTTGAAAAAATAGACCTGGTACGTATAGCTACTGTTGTCAACAGTTGTTTAGTTTTAATCACTAGTTCATAATAAAAAAAAACTCATAAAAGTGTTTGGTTTGAGTATGACCCAACCTCACACAGCATGGTATAAAAGACAATACAAATCACAAGTAGAACATACATATAACCACATTCAAAGATAAAAAAACAGTACAAAAACACACACAATTAATGGATTTAACAATTTTCCAAACGCACTGAGTTCACTGACTCAGTTACACAAAAATCCCAACATGTTTCAGTTCTTGTTTGCACAGATTCATGAACTTTCTTCAGGGGAATACTTCCATTTCCTAGTTTTCACCATGCAATCCAGAGTCACACCCGGGAGTTCCCAAAGGATTTCTAAGCCAGGAAACATATAAAGGGGGCGGTCATCAGACATGCACATCAGTCGAAAAAACTAAGACACAAATTCCATACTCCAGTGCAACTAGCTTATGAATCACAGTGCACTAGGAAGGAAGGACATGATTGCTCTCAACGTGTCCTCATTGTAAAGCTAAATACCTCTTAAATTGATATCAGTAGCGCTGGTGTCAAAACACCACAGTTTTGCAGTAGACCCCACAGATCGAGTCTCTATTATTCAATTGCTCCCACGTAGCTGTAGTTACACTACAGTGCTGCAAACCAACCAAGACATACAATCCATCAATACACAACCACAAGAGGTGTGTCACATCACCACCATACACCACTGTGTCCACAGCAACTCCTAGTGACTTCACCGAAGTGTGATACCCCCCATTCAGGATGAGTTGAAAGAGCTGAGTTATATAACTTCTACCCCAACACCTCATGGTGAAAAAACCACAACACAATACCTCCTTATTCAAAGTATGCCGCTGTACAATGCATCAAGTTTTTCTTGGAAAGGACCAAGCTCTCTGTATTCAATGATTCAATGCCTACGGAAAACATGTAGAGAACCAACATGCATCAGTAAATGAAAGCGTGACCCTACCGCTGCAGTAATGTACTTATATCTTAGAAACGGGCTTATTTCTTGAAAAGCGGGCTGTTCGTACGACCAACCCAACACAACAAATATAAGGCTACATACCTGTATCCTGTGGAAAGGTGACTTTACAATAATCCCCACTTCTAGCAACTAATAATGGGTGTGAAAACCAGCCCATAGTACGCTAATCCAATCACAAAAGGAGATAATAACCCAAATGGGAACAGCAGGGTGCAACGCTGAACTGCTCGCGGCACTGCACAAGTCAAGAAACAATTCCCCACCACAGGACACAAATTGCCATTTCGAAAAACATCATATGACCACATGGTACCACATTTTGATTCGAAGCAGGGAAATAACAAGGATGTTCAGGTTAGAAATACAAATCATGTGTATGTTGCCACTCAATTTCTTCGTTTAAACCCACAACATGACTTTGACATTTGAAAATCATTTTCTGTTCAAACAGTAATAATTTCCTATCTGTTTCGAACTTATTTTTGCCAACCACCTTTTTCAAAATCACCCATCTCAAATCCTCATGAGAATGCTTCATTTGAGTGAAATGTTTGACCAAAGGTGCTGAGAGAATTTGGTTCTTTATGCAGCTGCGGTGTTCCACCATATGTGTGCGGTATTTTCTATTCGTTTTACCAATATATTGCAGTCCACATAGGCATGTGATTAAATAAATCACATTATCCGTGTTAAAATTTGTCATGTCATCAAGCGACCATGTCATAGTAGGATTCAGCAACACTTGTTTCGTTTCTTTAGTGTAGGCACACAAAATGCATTGACCACAAGGAAAATGTCCCTTGACAGGGGGAAGACCCCACAGTGTAGTTTGTCTGGATGCTGTTATCTGTTTAGCCGATATATCATTCCTAATCAGCATGCCTCTGATGTTTTGGCTTTTTTTTAACGCCACTAACGGCGGAGGCATCGATTTATCATTGTAAACCCTTTTCCAAGTTCTGTTAATGATACCTTTAATTTTATAAGAAAGATTAGAAAAGGTGTTCACAAACACAATGCGGTTCTCTTTGTCTTTCCTCTCCCTCTTCTTTTCTAAAAGAGCTTCACGATTATTGTTGAATGCTCTTTTAGAGGAGGTTTTCACCAATTTGGCCAGATAACCTTTGCTACGTAATTTGTTAGATAGCACGGCCGCACTGCTAACATAGTCTTGCTGTAAGCTGCTATTCCTTTTGAGTCTTAGAAACTGCCCAAAAGGCAAATTTGTTTTGATATGCTTTGCATGATGATTAGAAAAATGCAGCAAAGCATTCTTGTCAGTCTTTTTGTTATAGGGTTTTAATTTTAAATTCCCTTCGTGATGGAAGATGGTGATGTCTAAAAAGTTGATTTCATGTGTGTTCATTTCCTTGGTGAATTTCAAAAAGGGGTTCTGCATGTTGAGCCATTCCACAAACAACACAGCTTCCACTTTGGAACCTTCCCACACTATGAAAATGTCATCTATGTATCGCAGACACTTTACCAGTTTTTTTTTTTTAAAGGGATTGGTGTCAGGGTAGATGACCAGTTTTTCAAAATATTCTACATAGAGGTTGGCCAGGTTAGGAGACATGGCTGCGCCCATCGCCGTCCCCTCTATTTGTTCATAGAAACTCCCTTGGAATTGAAAGAAGTTTTTAGGCAAAGCAAATTCAGCACACCACATTATGAAAGCATTGCTGACAGGATGTCCATCCTCTCTGTCTCTCAGAATTTCTTCAACTACTTCTAATGTGGCTCTTTGTGGAATTACCGTGTATAGGGATTGCATGTCAAGGCTAATCAATAGAAAGTTGTTCAAATTATAAGGCAGATTCTCAATTTTATTGATGGCATCTGAGGTTTCTCTCAAATAGCTACTCATTTTCAATACAAAGGGCCTCAAATAAAAATCAACAAATTTAGACAGGGGTTCTAATATGGAATTGTCCCCCGAAAACAATGGGTCTGCCTGGTGTATTCATAAGGCTTTTGTGCACCTTGGGAAGGATATAAAAAACAGGTACCCGTCCTTGCTTTCTAGTGAGGTAATCACATTCCTGTTTGCTGATCATTTTGGCCTCGTAGGCGTTAGATACCTTGATTTCTATAATAGCCATCAGGGTGCTGGAAGGATCATTTGGAATAGGGCGATAACTTCTGACATCATTGAGTAACCGTAAACATTCCCCAACATAATCTGTACGGTTGAGGAGGACAATGGCCCCACCCTTGTCAGCTTGTCTCACTATGACATTCTCTGTCCCAGCTAACTTGGAAATTAATGCCCTTTGGTGAAAACTAGGAAATGGAAGTATTCCCCTGAAGAAAGTTCATGCATCTGTTCAAACAAGAACTGAAACATGTTGGGATTTTTGTGTATCTGAGTCAGTGAACTCAGTGTGTTTGGAAAATTGTTAAATCCATTCATTGTGTGTGTTTTTGTACTGTTTTGTTTTATCTTTGAATGTGGTTATATGTATGTTCTACTTGTGATTTGTATTGTCTTTTATACCATGCTGTGTGAGGTTGGGTCATACTCAAACCAAACATTTTTATGAGTGTTTTTTTATTATGAACTATTTATTAAAACTAAACAACTGTTGACAACAGTAGCTATACGTACCAGGTCTATGTTTTCAAGACTGAAGGTACCAGGAATTTGGGGTGTGCTTTAAGACATGTGCATAAGATCAGAATAAAATGTTATTAATGATACAACATGCTCCTTGATATATCTATAATTTGGGTCATCCCCTGACCGTGCGAGTGTGTCTTAAAAGGGGTGTTCTGCCTTATATAAAGTGGTGTTCTATGAGGCTCATTGTGGTCTCAAAGTCATCTATATAAATTGTAGGTGTTGCTCTCAGTGTGCAAACCAAAATTGTTATTTCACGTGTGGAATAACGGTAGCCATCATAATGGCAACTTCGGGTGATAAATGTCTTGCATACAGTGAAGAATATGTTAAAAATCTATTGGATTCTTTGTCCGTATTAACCGACACGGGTGAGGGTGAGATGAACAAAAACAATGACCAATGGGATGAACTAGCACAGCTCAGAAAACGTTTGATTCGTACCGAACTGCAAGAGGTGATTATGTTACAATACCTAAAAAATCAGGCACTCTCCCAGGGTTTGATTGTCAAAAATTAACCAAGGTTATTTCTGGACAATACAGAATTTAAGATCAAATGGAGTTACATATCCAACAAATGCGGTAGAGACTGGCTAGTGCTTATTATAGATACAGCCACAGCGGTATCCAAACAGATAGAAATAGACATTTCTAAATTACAAGATGAATTAAAGAAAGACTTGGATCTCGAGGCGTTTAAGAGTAAATTAGATCAACATCTTAAAGAATTATTAGATTTCAAGAATGACGCTAACTCTGAACGGGTTAAGAGAATGACAAAAGATCTCTCCAATTTTTCACACAAATTTTTTTTCCCTACATTGTCGAGGGTTATAAATTTGAGAATATCTATCATGGCACTAACAGTCAGTCTTCCTTTAAAAAGAGGGTCCACTTCCGCAAAACCTCATACAGCTCGAGTGATGATGGAAGCACAGGCTCCACGGACCCAAGTAACCAACAGGGCACGGGCAGAGGTCGAGGACAACGGTACCAAAATAAACAGAGACAAGGCCGGCCTTTTTTAGGGCAGGGACCCAACCGAGGGGATTGGGGGAATCCGATATAAACTCGCAGCAGGGCGAGGAATCAGTGGTGATTAATTTGTCCAATTACATCTTAAGTAGTAATGCAGAACAAGTACTGAACAAAGGTCTTAACTTCGTCGCCACAAAATTCCATGATCCATTCGAGTTTAGATCTGAATTTCATAGCTTTATGCGCAAAGTTCCTCTAAATGAATATTTTCAGAATGACAACATCTATGAAAATCTTAACCATACGGGTTTAAGAAATAAATCTACATTCACGCTCCCTCTTATAGTCACACCTCGGAGTCCCAGGTTTTTGAAAAACGGGTACTTAAAGAAGTCCACAAATTGGAACAAATGGGCATACCCAATCATTCCAACTTTGGGAGTGCCCAAAGGGCATTAATTTCCAAGTTAGCTGGGACAGAGAATGTCATAGTGAGACAAGCTGACAAGGGTGGGGCCATTGTCCTCCTCAACCGTACAGATTATGTTGAGGAATGTTTACGGTTACTCAATGATGTCAGAAGTTATCGCCCTATTCCGAATGATCCTTCCAGCACCCTGATGGCTATTATAGAAATCAAGGTATCTAGCGCCTATGAGGCCAAAATGATTAGCAAACAGGAATGTGATTACCTCACTAGAAAGCAAGGAAAGGGTACCTGTTTTTTATATCCTTCCCAAGGTGCACAAAAGCCTTATAAATACACCAGGAACACCCCTTGTTTCGGGGGTCAATTCCATATTAGAACCCCTGTCTAAATTTGTTGATTTTTATTTGAGGCCCTTTGTATTGAAAATAAGTAGCTATATGAGAGACACCTCAGATGCCATCAATAAAATTGAGAATCTGCCTTATAATTCGAACAACTTTCTATTGATTAGCCTTGACATACAATCCCTATACACGGTAATTCCACAAAGAGCCACGTTAGAAGTAGTTGAAGAAATTCTGAGAGACACAGAGGATGGACATCCAGTCAGCAATGCTTTCATAATGGTGTGCCGAATTTGCTTTGACTAAAAACTTCTTTCAATTCCGAGGGAGTTTCTATGAACAAATAGAGGGGACGGCGATGGGCGCAGCCATGGCTCCTAACCTGGCCAACCTCTAAGTAGAATATTTTGAAAAACTGGCCATCTACCCTGACACCAATCCCCTTAAAAAGCATCTGGTAAAGTGGCTGCGATACATAGATGACATTTTCATAGTGTGGGAAGGTTCCAAAGTGGAAGCTGAGTTGTTTGTGGAATGGCTCAACATGCAGAACCCCTTTTTGAAATTCACCAAGGAAATGAACACACATGAAATCAACTTTTTAGACATCACCATCTTCCATCACAAAGGGAATTTAAAAGTAAAACCTTATAACAAAAAGACCGACAAGAATGCTTTGTTGCATTTTTCTAGTCATCATGCGAACCATATAAAAACAAATTTGCCTTTTGGGCAGTTTCTAAGACTCAAAAGGAATAGCAGCTTACAGCAAGACTATGTTAGCAGTGCGGCCGTGCTATCTAACAAATTACGTAGCAAAGGTTATCTGGCCAAATTGGTGAAAACCTCCTCTAAAAGAGCATTCAACAATAATCGTGAAGCTCTTTTAGAAAAGAAGATGGAGAGGAAAGACAAAGAGAACCGCATTGTGTTTGTGAACACCTTTTCAAATCTTTCTTATAAAATTAAAGGTATCATTAACAGAACCTGGAAAAAGGTTTACAATGATAAATCGATGCCTCCGCCGTTAGTGGCGTTAAAAAAAAGCCAAAACATCAGAGGCATGCTGATTAGGAATGGTATATCGGCTAAACAGATAACAGCATCCAGACAAACTACACTGTGGGGTCTCCCCCCTGTCAAGGGACATTTTCCTTGTGGTCAATGCATTATGTGTGCCTACACTAAAGAAATGAAACAAGTGTTGCTGAATCCTACTATGACATGGTCGCTTGATGACATGAAAAATTGTAACACAGAGAATGTGATTTATTTAATCACATGCCCATGTGGACATGCTATGTATCGGTAAAATGAATAGAAAATGCCGCACATGTATGGTGGAATACCGCAGCTGCATAAAGAACCAGATTCTCTCAGCACCTTTGGTCAAACATTTCACTCAAATGAAGCATTCTCATGAGGATTTGAGATGAGTGATTTTGAAAAGGGTGGTTGGCAAAAATAAGTTGGAAACAGATAGGAAATTATTACTGTTTGAACAGAAAATGATTTTCAAGTGTCAAAGTCATGTTGTCGGTTTAAACGAAGAAATTGAGTGGCAACATACACATGATTAGTATTTCTAACCTGAAAATCCTTGTTATTTCCCTGCTTCGAGTGAAAATTTCGTACCATGTGGTCATATGATGTTTTTCGAAATGGCAATTTGTGTCCTGTGGTGCGGAAATGCTTCTTGACTTGTGCAGTGCCGCGTGCAGTTCAGCGTCGCACCCTGTGGTTCCCATTTGGGTTATTATATCCTTTTGTGATTGGATTAGCGTACTATGGGCTGGTTTTCACATCCATTATTGGCTATTCTATAGCCGTCTGTTTTATATATGTTTTTAATTTTTTTATTTTTGGTTTCTGTTTGAGGTGAAGGTGGCACCTGTTTTAGGTCCAATTTGGCATTTGGTGCCTGTGTGTTTGTGCCCGGCGTCTCTAGATATGATCTTTACCACATCAGTTCTTTTTCTATTTTCATGGTGCGATCTTCAACATTTGAGTACTCGTATGGTTTTGGGCATGTAAGTCCATTGTTTATGTCTATTTTTATGGTTCTAGCCTCTGTAGTCCTTTGTCTATGACACTGGACATAACGTTCTGTTTATACACAAGCTTTTCCGGTGAAGTCTGAGTGCGGTACGCATTTGAAGCAGTAGTTGCCAGAAGTGGGGATTATTGTAAAGTCGCCTTTCCACAGGATACAGGTATGTAGCCTTACATTTGTCGTGTTGGGTTGGTCGTACAAACAGCCCGCTGTTCAAGAAATAAGCCAGTTTCTAAGATATAAGTACATTACTGCAGCGGTAGGGTCACGCTTTCACTTACTGATGCATGTTGGTTCTCTACATGTTTTCCATAGGCATTGAATCATTGAATACAGAGAGCTTGGTCCTTTTAAAAAAAAACTTGATGCATTGTACAGCGGCATACTTTGAATAAGGAGGTATTGTGTTGTGGTTTTCTCCCCATGAGGTGTTGGGGAAGAAGTTATATAACTCAGCTCTTTCAACTCATCCTGAATGGGGGGTGTCACACTTCGATGAAGTCACTAGGAGTTGCTGTGGACACAGTGGTGTATGGTGGTGATGTGACACACCTCTTGTGGTTGTGTATTGATGGATTGTATGTCTTGGTTGGTTTGCAGCACTGTAGTGGACCTACAGCTACGTGGGAGCAATTGAATAATAGAGACTCGATCTGTGGAGTCTACAGCAAAACTGTGGTGTTTTGACACCAGTGCTACTGATACCAATTTAAGAGGTATGTAGCTTTACAATGAGGACAGGTTGAGAGCAATCATGTACTTCCTTCCTAGTGCACTGTGATTCATAAGCTAGTTGCACTGGAGTATGGAATTTGTGTCTTAGTTTTTTCGACTGATGTGCATGTCTGATGTCCGCCCCCTTTATTTGTTTCCTGGCTTAGGAACCCTTTGGGAACTCCCGGGTGTGACTCTGGATTGCATGGTGAAAACTAGGAAATGGAAGTATTCCCCTGAAGAAAGTTCATGCATCTGTGCAAACAAGAACTGAAACATGTCGGGATTTTTGTGTATCTGAGTCAGTGAACTCAGTGTGTTTGGAAAATTGTTAAATCCATTCATTGTGTATGTTTTTGTACTATTTTTTTTATCTTTGAATGTGGTTATATGTATGTTCTACTTGTGATTTGTATTGTCTTTTATACCATGCTGTGTGAGGTTCGGTCATACTCAAACCAAACACTTTTATGAGTGTTTTTTTATTATGAACTATTGATTAAAACTAAAGAACTGTTGACAACAGTAGCTATACGTACCAGGTCTATTTTTTCAAGACTGAAGGTACCAGGAATGCGGGGTGTGCTTTAAGACATGTGCATAAAATCAGAAAAAATATGTTATTAATGATACAACGAGCTCCTTGATATATCTATAATTTGGGTCATCCCCTGACCGTGCGAGTGTGTTTTAAAAGGGGTGTTCTGCATTATATAAAGTGGGGATACATGTTCTGATCCCACTTCCACCTCAGGAAATGCAAAGACCAACAATAAGGAAATAGATCAAACAAAAGCATAAGGGGTGTTCAAAAAGGGCATATACATTTGTGATCAAGACACTGAAGCACAAACTAAAAATACTGACAACTGCAAATAAGTTAAGGAGACCAAGAAGTGTAATGACATCGATTCAGATGTGAAATGTGGAACACAGTTGTCTGATAAAATGCTGGTAATTTCTGCTGTTGTTTCTTCAATTGCAAGTGCTAAGTTACCTCTTGCAGAAAATGCCACTGTGCGCAAGAGGGTGGGGGAGGTGATCCCAAATGAACAGAATCCAATGCTAAACAATGACAATGGGCAGGGGCCAGACCATGTGAGTCTGCATGCTTTAGAGGGAACAGAAGAAGATAAAAAAGTGAGACCTCCTTTTTAAAGGGGGATTGTTTGTCATCATTTGCTGGAGGATCTAACAGCAAACCTGTCTATACAGGTGTAGATGCCAAACTAAAAGAGCCATCATCTGGTGAGGGTCTAGAGAATGAATTTATTTCAGAGATGTTCACTGATAACTGTTTGGCATGGACGTATCCACCTTCACCTTTAGTAATTCCAATGAACCTTTAACCTTTTACTTAACACATATTTGTTATCCTATTAGTAATCTGTTACTTTCTGATTTAGAACTGATAAGTATTTGGCTGGATCATTTGACTAAAGCGCTTTAAAATCGACCACTGGATTGTGAATCAGAGTGAGTTTCCGGATTGGCTCAGAATCAATCCAAGTCAGTGACAATCCTGCTTGTGTAACTCAGTCCAGCAAGCTCATTCATTAAACAAGCATTGGCAAAGCAAACAGTTTTGGCTTGTGTATAAGTATTGGGCATTTACCCGGCATTGAAATAAGATGTCCAGGTATTTGCACCATTTTGCACCTGCTACCATCATTGAACAGTTACACTACTCCAGCAGTGCTTGGCAAGAGTCTTTCCAGATGCCTACACAAAAGTCCAAACTGTTAACATTGCCAGTCCTTGTTGAAACTTCCAGACAAGTGTAATCTGCTTAAAGGAATTGATGGTTGAGCTGGGAGGTTATATAGGGAGTTTCAGGGAATTAGGGAGTAAACTGGCAGTAAACAAAGGAAGTTTCAGCTCATTCATGCGAGTGGACACTCTGTGCTGGTACTTAGCCGACGTTCTGAATGTAGAAAGGAATAATATGCTTCAGGCTGCTCATCGCAAAGAGTACAAAATGGCCAAACCTTTTTTTTGCCTGGATGTCCTGGGCAGGAGCTGTGAATAGGATAGATTTTTGCCATATGAGAAGATCACACCCAAGAGTATTAGGACATAATGGCATGCAAGCGAAGAACTAAAGACAGTGGTGGAGAGCAGACTTTGAGCTATCTTTCTAAATGAACTGTCACACTACAGGATGCACATGAGTGAACTTTGGGGCTGACAGGCTCGCCCGGTCTGGGAGAGGGACGTTGTGGATGTTCCAGGTAAGCCTGTGTGTGTCTGTGTTTTGGAGGAGTGTTTGCAGTGGGGTAGAGAGGTGGAAGGGGCCGGGGAGCATGTCAATGCGCGTGTGTTTTCTATATCATGGTCACAGCCTGTTATCATAGGTCCCTGTAGAAAGAGACAGCAACATCATACGTGCCAGTATGAAATAGTATCAGTGGTCTCTGTAAAAAATATTGAAGCAGGATTTCATGTATAATGGTTTATTACCAAAGGCTGCCAGTAGATGTTCCTGCAAAGCAAGCACAGGCATTCAATATAGACTGCAATATCAAAGGTCGTTCAGAGAGGTCATTCCTGCAATTCCTAGCATGGTTCAATGAAAGAACCATGAAAATGTATCTATGACCCCAAGATAAACACATCGAAAAATAACTCAGAAATGGAAATATCAACCTCAGAATTACAATAAAACCTCTGGCTGCAGAAATATCAATGGGAAATCTTAACATAAAAAATAAAATATCACAGACTTTTATTAGTGTTCTTTGTAAAATAATTGAAGCAGCACTTCTTGTAGAATGGTGTAATACCTAAGGCTGTTACTAGATGTACCTTGAGAGCAGGTACAGGCATTCAATATAGACTGCAATACCAGAAGACATTCATAGAGGTCTGTTTGGAAATTGCTAGCAAGTTTCAATGAACGAACTATCAAAACGTACAACTTACACGAGAAACATCAGTGTAAGAATGGTACTAATCGCGGCTCTTTGTAGATGTGTAGTCTGATATTTGTCAAAGCTGGCACTAACTTATACTGCCAGGGGTGACTCTGTATTTATTTTCCTACCGAAGCATCTTTGAAGTGGAGGGAAATGTCGGCGTAAAATGGTCTTAACACTGGATACAGAGAGCCACTGATGCGTGTGGGCAAGATACATGTACCTGTTTATTTTTGTTTTTGTTTTTCACACACCGTTTGTCAAATGCTTGATCCTGAAGGATAAATGAAATAAAACACACAAAAAACGAGGAAGCTGGAAATGAAAAGTGTGGGCGTTGTATTGTGTCAAGTGTGTGTGGGTGTCTCATTTGTGGAAAGTCAAGAGGGGTTGGAAAATTGAACAGCATTTTGCGACAGAGTGCAGCTGCCCACAGATAGCGCCCAGAGACCAAGCATATGATAACAGCGCTCAACAAGTATCGTATGGAATAACATTGCATAGAATAATTACGATACACACAATACGCTTTTCTCCCACCAATGGGCTTTCTGCAACCATTTCAGAATTCCAACCCCAATCACAGAACAGCTAGAGTGATCGAATGCTGAAAGAAAATGGCTGCCCTCCGTACAGAAACACAGACTGCAGAACCAATGCCATTCTCCTGATATCCTTATCTGCACATCCAGTCAGTTCTTCTTTACATCAGGAGCCACTAAAACAGCACCCGCAAATCAGTATATGGACAATTTTACAGCCATTTTATGAAACATGTATCTTTAACAAAGCATCTTTATTTAGAAAGCCAAATACATATGGAACATAACCTAAAAGATGCAGTAAATGTTTTGAAAAGCATCAATCAAGTAAAACAATTTAAAAATAACATTAACAGATGACGGACGCCATTTAGGAAGTAAAAATGGCTGACAAATCCACCACACAGTAGAAATTGAGCAAAACAGTGCAAAAGGAGGTGTGGCTGGAAGGAAATGGGTGGGAATGGGAGGACATTCCTACACATTTCACTTAGCAATGGGCGTAAATTGGTGGGACACATAGTCAAACTACCATATATATCCATCCTCATATGCCAACCTGCATTGAAAAGCATTACAACAAACCTGCATCCAAAGTCCCTGTTTCAAGCTCTCATGTTAAAGCTCTTATTTTAATGACAATAGTTCAGCTTTATAGGTAGCGCTTTCACGTACATCTAGCTGCAGAGTATTGACTGGACTCTTGAAGGCCTTTCTTTTTAAAACGAATATATATCTGGTTCAGACTTTTTACTAATTGACTTTGATATAGCCACCAGACCCACAATCAAGAGATACCCAGCTGGCTGTGATACAGCACATGCCACTGACACTCCTCCTTATACGTACTGGTCTGGCATGCTCATCAGCGGGCTATTTATTTATTGGGTATTTGTAATGCACCGATATAGTTGAATGGTGTTTCGAGGCACATCAAGACAAGGGAGGGGGAGGTACCAGGAAGAAAAAAAACAATAACGTCCCTACAAGGTATTGAGACATTTCAATCATGCAAGTGCAGTAACAAGAATGCTGGGGAGGGTGTGCAAGTTGGAGCGAAATAGGGGACAAGACAGACAATAACGTTCCTACTAGATCTTGAGACAGTTCCGAGCATGCAAATGCAGTAACAGAAATGAGGGGAGAGGTTGAGGAGGGGAAGTGAAGGTTGGGATGAACAGGGAAGAAGACAAACAATAATGTTCCTACTAGCTCGTGAGACAATTCGGAGCATGAAAGTGCAGTAACAGAAAAAGGGGAGAGGGGGAGGAAGGAAAGTGAGGTTGGGGAAGTGCAGGGAGGAAGACAAACAATGACATCCCAACTAGGTCCTGAGACAATTTAGAGTGAAAAGGGTGAACCAGAACTAAGATTATTTGCATCCATCATGCCACAAACTGCAAAGATGCCCCATACACTGTTTAGCAAATCCCTTCCACAACCTACAGGATTTCCGATAATCTGGTGCACACCAATACCATCTGGACTATTACATTTACTGGTTCTACTCTCTTGCTAATATCGGCAACAGTTTAACACACCAAGGTGAAATACACATTGATGAGTATGTCCATCTTAGAATACCACCCAACTAATATTGTTGGCAATCAAACAATTACGTATAACAATAACTTGTTAATAATCTGATGTATTTTATTTGTACCATAGAAAACTAGCTTTCCTGATGCCAGCGCTCATGCTATTACGGATTTGCGTCCACATGGTTATACAATTCTATTGTAAAACGGCTCCTACAAAATAATATACAAATGCTGCACTGCAAACTTGGGTTTATACATATTTGCGAGACCTCACAATTGAAGATTTGTTTTTTGCCCCTGTATCCTCTGTCATACCTTCTTGCTTTATCTGTGGCACAGTGTTCAAGGACATACAGGATTGAGAGGACGCTGCCCATTTCGCAATCAAAAATAAACAGTAATTTGGGTAAGATTAACCTGGATCCAGGCATAGAATTGTTTGAAGTCACATGTTGAAGACAGGTATCTGAGTGGTAGCCTACAAGACTGTGATATGTATTTATTTATTTATTTGTACAGTTGTAGAGTGCAACCAAGCCCTGAGACATCTGGGCACTTAACTTAAGGATATGGTTACAGGTTACTTTGTTGTGGTCGTAATGTTACAGTCGTACCACAGGGCTTACATATATGTTGGGTTACATACAGGTAGTCATGAAGCAGGTGTATTCTTTTGTTACATACAGGTGAAATGCAGCCTTCTTGGGCAAATAGGCAAGTTTTCAAACCTTTGCGGGACAGCCAGAGCGGCAGGTCCGGTCCGAGAGCTAGTGGCATATAGTTCTACTGTTTGACCGCGATTACTGGGAAGCTGAAACCTCCAGCTTTTTGCAGTTTGAATCTAGTGATATAAGAAGGTATGAGTAGGCAGATGGGTGGGTCTGTTAGTCTGGGCTTTGGAGATTTGGTTAGCAAAGTAGGGTGGGGCACTATTGGACAAGCCGTTGTGTGTTAGTGGCAGGACTTTGAATTTAATACGATCACATATTAGTAACCAGTGGCAGTTTCGCCTGGCTGTGGAGATATGGTCTTTTTGGGTATGTTGAGGGCAGCTAATATTGCGTTCTTTTGAGTTATTTGCAGTTTACTGATGTTTCGGAAGTTTGAACCTTCAAAGAGGGAGTTGCAGCAGTCAATTCTCAATAGGATGAGTGCTCTGGCTAGTGTGACGTAGTCTGTCTGTCGTTAGAAAGGGTCTGCTAGCTGTGATCAGTTTGCCAGTGTAGGCTGTCATTGCAATGGCAATGGCATTGACTTGTCTGGAAAGAGACAGAGATGAGTCCAAATGGACTCCTAGAGTTTTTACCTCCTGGGCCACTGTGATGACGTTACCATCAATACTGAAGGCTTTGTAGGCCTTCGGTAGTGAGTTTATTCTAGGGGGGTTGCGGATGATGAGTAGCAGTTTTTCGTCGTTCAGACAATGCTCATGTTGTGCCATCCAGGCTTCAATTGTGAGGTAAATATTTTTCAGGAGTTTAGTGTCAGTGTTATAGGTACCTGATATGGTTAGGGGTATTTGGGTGTTGTTAGCAAAGATAGTGTATGTGACGCCCAATTTGTCAAGGAGGTCAAAGAGCGGCTTAGTAAACACATTGTAGAGAGTGGGGGAGACACAAGAACCTTGTGGTACTCCGCATGTGACAGGGACAGGTTGTGCAGCTGCAGTGGGAGAAAAGACTCTCGTGGTACAGTGCAAGGGAGGATTTGATCAATTTTATAGCGCTGGTTGAGAAATGGGCTGCATGGTCCAGGTGTTGACAGTGGATATTGTGGTTGACTAAGTCGAATGCAGTGGACAGGTCTAGGAGGAGGAGAATTGCTAGGTCGCCTCTATCCTTGATTTGATCCATTTGGATTTTGGATCCAGTAGGGCAGTTTCTGTCCCGTGGCCCGGACGGAAGCCTGATTGGCAGAGGCCTAAGAGGTTGTGGGTTTCCAAGTACATTTGAATTTGTAGGTACACAACTTCAACGAGGATTTTCAAGAGAAATGGCACCATAATGATTGGTCGGTAATTGGTCGAGATATTTGGGTCTAGTGTGTTTTATTTAACAAGGGGAGCACCCATGCTTCTTTAAAATATCCTGGTACGTTGCTGGAGTTGAAGGAGTTGTTGATTAGAGTTGTGATTAATGGTGCAGGTTTCTCAGCACAATCTTTGATGATGGTTGCAGGGCAGATGTCACCTTGACAACTGGATGGTTTTCAACCATTGATGATTTTTAGCATTTCTGCATTGGAGATCGGAGCGAATTCAAATCTGGCGATGGGGATGTTATTGGAAGGGGGCAGATCAGGTGGCAAGTTGACTGGGGCAAGCTTAGATGATTTGGCTTTCATTTTATTATGAAGTGAAGCGACTTTGTCGGAAAGTGCATTTTGGACGTTAGTGCACCAGGTAAGATCCTTGATGCAGTGGTCTGGGCTGGGGGCAGGTGATTCAAGCTCCCAAAGTATGGTGAAGAGTTCTTTGGTGTAAGAGTTGGCATTCTCGATTCTTGTGTTGTAAGTGTTACCCTTCGCGTGGATGGTGGCAGCCTTATATTCAGTCGCTTGGGGGTGGAAAAGACATTTGTTTTCGATGGAGATTTTTTTTCAGATGTTCTATGCTGTTCTTTTGGCCGTGAAAGGGTTTTTAGGTTGCCAGTGAACCATGAGTTGGAGTGGGCAATGGGTTTAGGTTTGCGAAGGGCTAAGGGGGCCGCTTTGTCGATGGCCTCTTGTAGGGTTTGGTTGTATAGCATTACTAGGTTGGTATGGTTAGAAGTGGTGTTTGCATGAGTGATGATTGGGATTAGTAGGGCAAGTATGTTTTCCAGTGTGATGTTCTTGTGGTTTCTTGCGAGAACCGCTGGGGTAGGTTGCGGTAGGATGTTAGGGTTAGATGAGAAACTGATATTAAATTGAATGATATTGTGGTCTGACCACGGGCAGGGTGTGTTGGCTAGGATTTTGGTGAGACAATTCAAGTCAGCTAACCAATCTAGTGTACGTCCTTTGTCGTGGGTGGGGCTCGTGATTCTGAAGGTAAAGCCTAGTGCTTCTATAGTGTTGGCAATGGTGGCAGCCTGGGATTTGGATGGGTTGTTCAAGCCTAGGTTGAAATCTCCCAAGATGACAATTTTTGATAGAGGTTTGGAGTTAGTGGTAAGAAGGGTAGCTCTATCATCCACAAAGGATGTCAGAGGGCCGGGTGGTCTGTGCATCAGGTGGATGGTGAGGGTAGATGTGGCTGAGAGTGAGAGTTTGAATGACATAACTTCCCCTGATGGGAAGGCTTCTCTGGTTGTGGTTATTATCTGGATGTTGTTTTTGGCAATGAGCGGCACACTCCCTCCTTTATATCCTGATAAGAGACATGCATTGAACACTGGTCAATTAATGCCATTTGCTGATGAGATTCACTTAATAAATGATGTGTGCATTCCTGTGTACACTAGGTAATTTCCAGTGAAACACATGGTGAAAAAGGGACAAAGGGAAAAATTGGCCTGAAGGGTTTGAGGACATTCGACAGCAAGGCCTAAGCTGTGACAATGTGCCATTGTTGGAAGTCAATGAAAATGTCATGAGGACCCTTGTAGACACAAAACCAAAGGAGGTGATGGCTGGAAGGTTTAGAATGAATCCTAACCTCTAGCATTGCTCTGGGCAACCCTCCAGACCATCGTTCTTTGCCTGCCAAGCCATTACAAAAGGGGAAATACCAAACGCAAATCAGGCTTGGTCCCACCCCAAATGGGTCAGTCCAGCCCAAACTGCTTGGTCACATCCCTTCTGAACGAGACCAGAAGCATCCCCAACATGTTTCGGCCTTTTTGTGCCTCATCAGTGAGGGGTAGCTTGGGTCTCTAGGCCAAGCAGACACGGGACCCTCGTCTGGGCACTGATTTCAACAATCATGTTATTGGAAACATACCAGAATCACAATAAGTTGATGAAGAGAATGTGCTGAATGTCACCAACTCCAAACTATAAGGGATGCTTACAGTGCATGTGATGTATCATCCACAAGATGCCAGTTAGAGAAGGATGAGTGTGAATATTCCCATGGGAAAGCAGTGGCAGAGATTGCAAAATACCTCAAAAAGACACTGCTATACATTTAGAGGAGAACGCGAAAATTCAGACAGTAGCAGTCTTTTCACATTTTTCAAACTTTGTAGAAAAGCGGGCTCTGCAGGCTGATGGATTGTTCTACTGAGACAGAAAAAGAACGATTGAGACAGATATTCCTAGACTTCAAGCCTATATTTGCCCACAATTCATACCGCTGTGGGTGTACAGATCGGTATGTTACTGTGCTGTTTGAAGATTATGAGATGAATGGGGTAATTCATAGAATTTCGCACACAAGTGGCGCACGCGGCTGCCGCACAGGGTCCGCGTGCGAATGTCTGCGCCAGCCGCGTGCGCTAAAATCGATTTCCGCGCACAGCGTATTCATGGATTTTAGCCTCCAAAACCAGTCGTGGCGCAGAGTGGCGCAGCGAACCTGCAGCAGCGCCAGTTATGCCCCCAAGAACGCCCTTGCGCAAGGAAAAGCCATCAAAATCCCCAATCCAGCGCAAAGGGCTGCACTAACCTGGACCAGTTTACAGGGCTGCCAAACAGCAAATGCCAAGCGGGGAACGTGTATTACTGGGGTTTGCGTGAAGTTTCACACGCGAAAGGGCCTGTGCGAGTGGGGTACGTGTGTAACTGGGGTTCGCGTGAAGTCTCACACGCGATTGGAGCAGGGTATGTGTATTACGTGGGTGTGCAGGAAGTGTCACACACGAAAGGGCCTGTGCGAGTGGGGTACGTGTATTCCTGGGGTTCGCGGGAAGTCTCACACGCGATTTCAGCAGGGTACGTGTATTTCGGGGGTGCGCAGGAAGTTTCACACGTGAAAGGGCCTGTGCGAGTGGGTATGTGTATAACTGGGGTTCGTGGGAAGTTTCACACGTGATAGGACCTGTGTGAGCGGGGTACCTGTATTACTGGGGTTGGCGGGAAGTTTCACACGCGATTGGAGCAGGGTACGTGTATTACGGGGGTTCACGGGAAGTCTCACACGCGATTGGAGCAGGGTACGTGTATTACGGGGGTTTGCGGGAAGTTTCACACGTGAAAGGGCCTGTGCGAGTGGGTATGGGTATAACTGGGGTTCGTGGGAAGTTTCACACGTGATAGGACCTGTATGAGCGGGGTACCTGTATTACTGGGGTTCGCGGGAAGTTTCACACGCAATTGGAGCAGGGTATGTGTATTACGGGGGTTCGCGGGAAGTTTCACACGCGAAAGGGCCTGCGCGAGTGGGGTATGTGTATAACTGGGGTTCGTGGGAAGTTTCACACGCGATTGGAGCAGGGTACGTGTATTACGGGGTTCGTGGGAAGTTTCACACGCGAAAGGGCCCTGTGCGAGTGGGGTACGTGGCTTCCTGGGGTTCGCGGGAAGTCTCACACCCGAAAAGGCCCTGTGCAAGTGGGGTATGTGGATTCCTGGGGTTTGCGTGAAGTTTTACACGTGAAAGGGGCCTGTGCGAGTGGGGTACGTGTATTCCTGGGGTTCGCGTGAAGTTTTACACGCGAAAGGGCAATGCCTGTGCGTGATACGTCACAGACGCGCTTACGCGCTAAGGGCCTTTGGTCCAATGAAATCGCGTACGTGTGCTGACCCGCTTACGAATTACACGCTGACGTGCAATTTTTTCACATGCCAAATCACTTTGTATCAAGCTGGCCACGCATGCACACAAGGAAGACCACGCTCCTGCCCTAAAGGCCATTTCCTGCCCCCCAGAACCCCAAGCACGCTCCCACCTGCCATCTGCTGCTGCCTGACTGTCTGCTGCCCACGTGCCCTGCTATTTGGTGCCTGCACATCAGCCATCTTCAGGGGTCCAGTTGCTGTGTCCACCCCTGCTGGAACAGAAGACTTCCGACTGGGATACCATTGCTCCACAGCCCATCCCCAGGACCCAGTTGCCCACCCACTCCTGCCTCTGGGGTTGCCATATCGGGCACATCTCCATCTGGCACCACTGGCAACCCCCAGCCAGAGAGGCAGAGGGCCTGGTGGAGCATGTCCTGGGGCATTATGATGCCCTCTTTGGAACATCACGCGCCAACAAGGAAGGACGGGAGAGGATCTGGGACGACGTAGTGGTTGCCATCAACGCAGAGGGGGTGGCAACCCGCGACATCAAGCACATCAAGAAGCACTGGGAGGACTTCAGGTTCAGGACGCTCCACAAGGACCGACGCCTCGCGGATGAGGGCCGGGCACGCATAAGTAACATCCAGATGAGGGTCCTGGAACGCGTAGGCCCAGCGCTCCATGCCCAGATACTTCGGAGGCAGACCCGTCTGGAGTTGAGCAGTAAGTGGCCAAGCATTGCTGTGTGAGACAGGGAATGTTGCAGTGTGCTGGTAGTCTGATGCTTGCCTGTATGTGTGACATAGGCCATCTATGGATGTGTGTGTGCAGGGACATCATAGTCATGCATGTGAGACCAGTTATGTGTGAACCACATGGTTGGTGCATGTGTTTCAATGCAACATGGGGAGCTCTATGCGGAATGCACACATGAAAGCATGGCTGTCTCTGTTCCTGGACATGGAGGATGGGTGAGGAATGAGTGCTGATGTCATGTACATGTATGGTGCACATGTGTGTGTGTGTGCCTGAGAAGTGTGTGTGTGTGACTTTGAAACGTCATGGATGCATGTGACTTTGAAGGCAACATCTTGGTTTGCAGGGGCCCTTCTACATGGATGTTGATGTTGATTGCAGGCGCCAGGACTGTTTCTGCATGTGTGTTGTGTGCATTCACCCATGTGTTGTGGAATGACAGGATGGAAGTGACATTTGACAGTGCCACTCATGTGTTGTTGCTTCCTGTCTAGGGTATTTTGTACTGTACCCTGATGCTTGTGTTCTATGTCTCCCTCTACGCAGCGTCAAGTGAAGAAGAGGGCGGAGACGGCGCTGTGGAGCCAAGCGGCGGGCATGCCTCCACTGGGTGGCGACGCAAGGCCCAGCCACCCTCCCAGGAATTACCATCATCCGGGAGCGAGGGGGCTGGTGCTGCGTCTGCCACAACAGCTGTGGCGTAAGTGAAATGGTGGAAGACGGTGTGGAAACATCCAGGTTGGTGGTCTCCACAGAGGAGGAGGAGCCCGCAACTGAGCCGCACATGGGGCCTGGTGGGGGTAGAACCACTGGTGCAAGTGGTGCAGTCCAGGGCCAGGGTCAGGAGGCAGCACAGGTTACCGCGGAGGGGCCTGTGCATGTCGCTGACCCTGACCCTGTGACTGCACCACCATGCACCAGCAGGGAGGCCCCGTCCCAGGCCCGTCCACAGGTAGGGGTGAGTGCCATGTCATCTGCCTCTCCGCTACCGGTGGACGAGGGGTCCCACAAACGTATGGGCTCCGTCCTGGTTGGTGTCGCGTTGTGCACACGTGTCATTCATGATGACGTGCGTTCTTCCTGGGTGGAGAGCGCACGCCATCACAGAGAGCAGCGTTGTGACGTTGCACTGCTAGGAGGGGCCCTGGTTGGTGGCTTCCTACATGTGTCGCGCACTCTGGCGTACCTCTCTTCCTCTGTGGAGACTATGCGCCAGTCGTTCTCCACACCGTCTTCCGGCCCAGATTCCACCAGGGCCCCCTGTGGATCTGGCCCGACCAACAGAGCCAGCTTGGTGGAGCTCACATCCCTGCCACAGTCGGAAGTCGGCGGCCCAGCAGGGGTGGACACCACAACTGGAGACCAGCTGATGGAGGATGTGCAGGCACCATCAGACAGGGCACATGGACAGCAGGAGCAGGCTCTAGGTGGGAGCAATGATGGCTCGGGGCCATCATTTGGTTGCGCTTGGACAATGCACCACTTTTTTGTATATAGTTTTTTATTAGGCAGTATTTTTGATAGGTTTCATTTCATCAGTTGGGCTCATGGACACTGGATTGTTCATCTGTACATAGTTCACCATTGGATTGTTCTCTTTTTTTTATTTTCACCATGGAGCAATGGTTTTCACTTTCTTTCTTCCCTTGGATTTGCTTTGTTGGACTGTGACTTTGGACACCATTTCATTTCATGTCCCCCTGCACCCCCCTGCACCCCCACCCCGTGGGGTACGTGTATTCCCGGGGTTCGTGTGAAGTTTTACACGTGATTTCAGCAGGGTACGTATATTTCGGGGGTGTGCCAGAAGTTTCACACACGAAAGGGCCTGTGCGAGTGGGGTACGCGTATTCCTGGGGTTCGCGGGAAGTCTCACATTGGATTTCAGCATGGTACGTGTATTTCGTTGGATGCAGGGGAGTCCTACACGTGAATTGGCAGTGTGGGTCCTCCCAGGTTTTCCCTCTACACCCTCCATGGTCCCTGCAGACAGCCCACACCACAGGGGATGACCCTGCACCCCTGGTCATGTCCCGCAGGCAGCCAATCCACCATGGGCTTGCCCCCCAGCCAAGCCACGTGAGCTTGCACTACTGATCACCAACGCATGACCCCCTGCACTCCCACCCCCCAGCAGTGCAGGGCACCTGCCAGCAGGCCCCCACTCATGTCCCCTTGCACCCCCACCCCCCAGCACTGAGGGGCACCTGCCAGCAGGCCCCCACTCATGTCCCACTCATGTCCCCCTGCACCCCCACCCCCAGCACTGTAGGGCACCTGCCAGCAGGTCCCCACTCATGTCCCACTCATATCCCCCTGCACCACCACCCCCCAGCACTGAGGGGCACCTGCCAGCAGGCCTGCACTCATGTCCCCTTGCACCCCCACCACCCAGCACTGAGGGGCACTTGCCTGCAGGCCCCCACTCATGTCCCACTCATGTCCCCTTGAACCCCCACCCCCAGCATTGAGGGTCACCTGCCAGCAGGCCCCCACTCATGTCCCCTTGCACCCCCACCCCCCAGCACTGAGGGGCACCTGCCAGCAGGCCCCCACTCATGTCCCCTTGCACCCCCACACCCCCTCACTGAGGGGCACCTGCCAGCAGGCCCCCATTCATGTCCCACTCATGTCCCCCTGCACCCCCACCCCCCAGCACTGAGGGGCACCTGCCAGCAGGCCCCCACTCATGTCCCCTTGCACCCCCACTCCCCAGCAGTGCAGGGCACCTGCCAGCAGGCCCCCGCTCATGTCCCACTCATGTCACCCTACACCCCCACCCCCAGCAGTGAAATGCCGATCTCATGACATAAACCAAAAGTCAACTATGTACATCAACACATGTCCGTCACACACATACACTGGTTGGCATTGCTTGTGTAAACCCACATTTCACATGCATCAACCCAATGAGCGAATCCCACACATGGAACTCAAAAATGAAAATGTATTATGTACATAAAATCAAAAATGAAATGGAAGCATACCAAAATATGAAACATGAAATGAAAAGCATGTGAAAAAGATGATTGAATGAAAATGATAACCAATCCAAAAAAATTAGAAAGAAAAACAGTCCAAAGTCACCCTCCAACAACTCAAATCCAAAGGAAATGCAAAAAAAATCTCTATTGCTTCATGTTCATAATAAAAAAAAAAAAGAGAAATCAATCCATAGTCCAACTATTTACAATCCATTGTCCGGAAAAAATAAATCCATTGCTCCATGTCCATAGTGCAAAAAAATGAATACATGATGAAACTATATACAATCAATTTTCCAAGGATGTGAAGGGTCCATTATCCCAACCAAACAAATGAAACCTACCTAACAAACTACCTAAAAATATAACTATATACAAATTTGTGTGGCATTGTCCATTGACCACAAATAAAAGGAAAATGAAAAGGAAACCTAACACTAAAAAATATTTACAAGGGCAGCGGGTTAGTCCGACGGCTCACTTTTGGATGTCCCGGGCCAGGGCATCATCGAACTCCTGCTCAATGTCCTGGAGGCGATCATCTTCCATGGCCCCGAGGGTTCGCAGGGATGACGACATGTTCTCCTCCAACTCCCTGCGAATTGCCTCGAGGCACTCGGCCCGCCTCAGGGCCCTCCGCATGGAGTTCTCCGCCCTGACCATCATGAGCCGTGCCTCTTCTGCCCGCTGCCGCTCCGCATCTATAGCATGGCCTAACCTCTGCCACACGGAAGACACTTCCAATCCTGGGTCCTCCTGCCCTCTGGCAGATGCCTGCCCCTCCGAAGGCCCCAAGCCATGATGGCTCCCACCTTGTTGCTGCTGCTGCTGTGCCTCTGCCTGTGCCCTGGCTCTTGCTCCCTGCACATCCTCCTCCGGCTGGGGTGCAGTTGTTGAGGTGGCCACCCCTGCTGGACGTCCGACTCCCGACTGTGGCAGGGATGTGTCCTCCACCAGCCAGGCCGCAGGGTCAGAGGCAGCGCCACAGGGTACCCAGGTGATACATGGGTGGGAAGATGGCATGGAGGACGACTGGCGCGTAGGGGGTTCCGGTGAGGAGGGGGTCGCAAGGAGGTCCAGCACACAGAGGAATCCAGCACTGGTGACCCGTCCCAGCAGGTCAACGCGGTCAAAGAGGCACCCGAGATGACGTGCAGTCTGTTCACGAAAAAACTGCACGTCACCTCGCATGCCCCATTGACGCAACGCTATCCTGGCCAGGACAGGCTCAACACGGTCCCGGATAGCCACGTCCGGAGGCAGAGGAAGGCCAGTTGTTGTGCTCATCCCCTCCCTGAAAACTGGTCTGGACGTAGGCATCCCTGCTGGTGCCAGATATTGAAGTGACAGGATCAGGGACAGGATTGCACACAGGCGCCTCCGTGGCAGCCTGTGCTGCCTCCTGTCCCTGGTCCTGCACTGCACCACTAGCACCAGTGGAATCCCCACCTCCAGACCCTGTGTGTGTCCCTTCCACGGCCTCCTCCTCCACCAAACCCCCCACCAACCTGGATGACTCCATGCCATCTTCCTCCGTTGGACCCTGTGGGGTCTCAGCTGCCCCTTCTGCTGCCGAGGAGTCCACCTCCAACCTCCGCCTCTTGGACCTACCCTCAGCAGCTGCGGCCTGGGACGCGGCACCAGACTCCTCACTCCCCGACGAGATGACAATCTGGGAGGGCAGCCGGGCCTTGTGTCTCCGGCTGGCGGGACGATCCCTGCCGCTGTGCTCCACAGCACCCTCTCCGCCCTCTTCTTCAGTTGACGCTGCAGACAGGGAGAGATACAACACAGGCATCAGGGCACTGTACAATGGACTGATACACACATGACAGTTGCACATGAGTGGCAATGTTTAACTTCAGACACGGCATCACACTCCATGAGACACATGTCATTTTAACTCACACACATGAACATTTCAACAGCAATATTGCACCAGGCAGCACCATCCATACACATACACCAGCATGAACAGCCAAAGGTGAGCCCGACATCACATGAAACACAAGGAGTGCACTAGACATGCACACACGCCACCACACTTACATGCATGTCTACATCTCCTCCAACTGTTGCAGTGATGAGATCGCCATACATTTGCCATTCACCCTTCTACATATCAGTGTCACGTTCATCCATGTTGCATCACAGTTGCACACTTGTCAGATACACAAACATGCACATTTACACAGTGCAGATACATGCATTATGAACCACCATCCATGCCACAACCATGCCAATGTGCATACACAGAAATTCAAACATGTGTGCTCCCACACCTGCATTTGCCCAGCATGCTTACCAACACATACACCATCAATGTGTCTCACAATTGAGAGGACTCACATGTGGCAGCCTCATGCCCATGTTCATACACATCCCTACATGGCCCTACATAAACACATGTGCAACCTGCACACTACTGGCACACCACGACACGCACAGCGTAATATCAACATGCATGTACACTTACTGCTCGACTCCAAACGGGTCTGCCTTTCAAGGATCTGGATGTAGAGCGCTGGGCATATGCATTCCAGGACCCTCATTTGATGGTTCGACAGCTGACCCCGGCACCCCTTGGAATCTTCTGCCTTAGCGAGGGTCCTGGACCTGAAGTCCTCCCAGCGCTTCTTGACATGATGTAAGTCGCGGACTGCCACCCCCTCCGCATTGATGGCAGTCACGATGTCCATCCAGATCCTGGTCCGTCCTTCATTGTCGGCGCGCGAACTCCCAAAGAGGGCATCATACTGCCCCAGGACTTGCTCCACCAGGACACCAACTTCGGTGGCAGTGAAGCTGGTGGCCCTCTCCCTCTCTGGTTGGGGGTTGCCAGTGCTGCCAGATGGTGTTGTGCTGGACATGGCAACCCCAGAGACAGGAGAGGGTGGGCAACTGGGTCCTGGGGTTGGGCTGTGGAGCGATGGAATCCCAGTCGGGAGTCTTCGGTTCCAGCAGGGGTGGTCACAGCAACTACATCCCTGGCTGACGTGCAGGCAGCAAATGGCAGGGCATGTGGGCAGCAGGCAGTCAGGCAGCAGCAGATGGCAGGTGTGAGCATGCTCGGGACTATTGGGGGTAGTAATTCGGCCTTCTGGGCAGGAGCGTGGTCTTCCTTGTGTTTTCGCGTGGCCAGCTTGATATGGGGTGATTTGGCACTTGAAAAAATTGCACGTCAGCGTGTAATTCCAGGAAAGGGCCTAAGCGCTTAAGCGCGTCAGCACACGCACACAATTTAATTGGACCAAAGGCCCTTAGTTCTAAGCGCGTAAGTTACATTACGTGCGCAGGCGTTTCCCTCATAGCACGTGATGACAGAGCACACGTGGAAAAACTGCACGTCAGAGTGTCATCGCGTGTAATTGAAGGAAAGCGCCTGCGTACACGCGTATCTGACGTGTACGTGTGGGCTGGTTTAAAAGCTACGTGTAGGACGCCATTTCCTTGTACGTGCTTTTCGTGGAGAGCGAGTGGGTGAAATCTGTACTTCTTGTCAGTTCACACGCGATTACTTCACAACGTTTCTAGTTCGTACTCACCTGTTACCTCTGACAGCTCTTTTCTGAATTTTTGTTGGGCCTGTTTCCTCAAACAGAGTTCACTTCTCCTTTTGTCCTGTCTCCTCAGACAGCGTACAATTCTTCTTTTGGCGGGGGTATTGCCAACGCGCACACGCACGTATTTTTCACATTCTTTTTCCAGGCAGACGGTGAGTTCCGCATGTACTTAGCAACTGTGCTTGCCCCGTGTGTCGTGTTCCCCTTCAGAGGTCATTGTAGGCTGCGTGTATTACGTGTACACTTAGTTTTGTGTTTCTGGGTGCCACAGCGTAGTGCGGGTTCATTTTTTCACGCACGTGGTCTACGAGGGGTTGCATGCACGTTAATTTTTGATTTTGGGCTGCCTGTGCATTGTGTGACCCGTCATCTTCCCCCAGGGGTCACAGACAGCCTTGTTAGAGCGGTAAGGGAGGCAAAGGTGGCTGACCTTCAAAAGGTGGGCATGTTGGGCGCGGTAGGGGACGTGGCCGGGATTTGCAGGGTGCCCCTATACCCCCATTTGTGGAGGAACAACCAGGGACACACATGCGCCCCCCCATGGTTGAGGGAAACATGGCTAACACCATCCCAGCTCAGCCCTTGTTGGACCAGCCCATTGTGGCACCTGACCTGGCACAGGATGACTCCCTGGCTGACTTCCAGGTCAGCAAGTCTAGGCCACGTGTGGCGGTGCAAGTTGTTGTCACCAAGCCACGTGGATCTGGGGCAGCTATGTCATTTGCTGCCCTAAGTATGCAGGGTGGGGAGGCTGCACAGGCAGCTGCAGCTCCATCTGCCCCAGCTCTGACTCTCCCAGCCAGGACAGTGTCAGTCCAGGTCCATCAAACTGACATTCCCCCTGCCAACATTACCCTGCAACCAATGCCTACATCAAGACCTATGGTCATTGTGCATTCCCACACTCCTACTACCCAGTCCACCAGTGATTCTTCCCCTACTGACCAGAGCGGCGTAAGCCACTCTGGCTCTCTTCCACCTTTAAAGAAGAGGAAGAAGGGAGCTCTGGCATGACAGGCTGAGACCCCAGACACGGCTACACACTCTGGTACCTCAAGGAAGCCTTGCTTTAATGATCCGGAACTTGATGCACTTGTGGCCTATGTGTCAGCACATAGCTGCGAAATGGTGGTGACTGCAGGGTGCAAGATCACACCTGGTCAACGTAGGGCACACTGGCAGACCATCGCGGACCGCATAAGTGCCCTTGGATTTGTGAGGCGCACAGCTGATGATTGCTACAAGCGGTGGAATTACCTGAAACACAGAGCAAAGAACAAGCTGGCCTCAAATCATGCTGCTACTCTGGTGACTGGCGGTGGGTCTCCACAAGAGTACAACGAACTCACTGAACATGAGTCTGTTGCTGGGGCCTTCGTCACAGAGGAACAGATCCAAGGTGTGCGAGAACTACCTGATTATGATACATTGTCCGGTGAGTGCCCGTGCATGTGTGTGTAATGCATGTGTATGTTGTTTGGGTGAGGGGTTCTGATTGAGTACCAGGTGAAGGTGTGTGTGCCTGAGTGGTATGGGTCCCCCATGTGCTTCATCCAAAACATTCAGCGGCCTTGGATTTGGGTGTGACAGTATCCCTTCTGCCCAAAATAGTAATTTAGCGCCAACATTACGGCAGTTGCCCTTGAAGTGGCATCTTGCAACAACATTGTTTGTATTTTTCAGTGTTCGTTCAGGCTGATTGTTTCAATTCTCCCACTTTTGCTACGCATTCCTCAGCCCTATTGTCACATTTGTGACATGCTTCTGTCATTGATGAACCCCACATTGGCCCACATGTGTTACCTTGTTAGGTGAATGATTTGACCATTCAGGCTGATTGGGTATTGGCCTGATCACATACATTTTTGGGACCTGTTTGAATGTGGAAGATGATAGTTGTTTCCTGTCATGTTGAAGTGCACAACCATTGATATGTACAACGGCATGCAATCACTGTATTTTTGTACACTAGATGTGTTGCAGTGTGTGGCACATGCCTATTTTGTCACACTATGTAACATTTTCCATCTCATCATGTCCATCTCACATGGATGGCTGACAGTATTCATTCACTGACATATGGATATACTTGTGGAATGTACCATGGCTATGGTACATGCCATCTGTGCAATGGCATGTGTCATGTATGTGTATTGGACATGTCACTCACATGTGTGATGGCAGTGCTACCCAGCATGCAGCAAATGTGTTGCTCTTCCATCTTGGTGTCATCAGTGTCTGCCTTTTGCCTCCCCTTCCAGCTCAGTGACAATGCATGCATGGGAGAGTTATAGTCATGTGGGACATGTGTAAATCATGTACTGGTTCTGTAGCTTGTCAGGCCTATTTGTGTGCTATGGTGCTAATGCCTGTTTCCATTTTTTGTCTTTCATGTTTTTGCAGGGGATGACGCACTTGATGCTGTTGAGGTTGAGGATATGGTGCAGACCCAGGAGGGATCTCCGGCACGACCGGGCACCAGTGGGGGACGTGGTGTGGTGGTGGGTGAGAACCCAATCTTGCTGCAGACCATTCTGTCCAGGGGTGTTTCTGTGTGCACCTCCCCAGACCACTATTCAGGTGCTAATTCGGATGAGGAGACCTATGTGCCATTGCAGGTAAGTGTTTCTGGCAGGGATTCTGTTCTGTCCAAGCCACCTGCACCAGGGGTAGAACCCTCTATGGGGATGTCAGTGTTGGTAAGTCCGCCTTTGACGGTTACGGATGCAGGGTCACACTCCACAACATCTGATCCTGTTCCTGGGCCAGCAGATCAGAAGGGGAATGCAGTCCTGCAGCCTCAGGCAGTGCTGGCACAGCAAGGGGCAGATCGCCTTGCCCCAAACAGGTGTGGTGCCCGCCGACGCGGTGGCCGTACGCCACCAGGCAATACCGCATGGGAACAATCCATGTACGGTATGGCAACCCAACAGGCAGCATCAGTTGAGATGATGGCTCAAGCAATGGAGACGGTGGCCACTTCCATTGTCCCCCCTGAAAGGCAGATGGAGCAACTACAGCAGACAACAGACTCCATTTGCCAATCACACAGGGAGGATATGTTGGCGTCCAACAGGGACAGGCGGGCGGCACTGGAGACTCTACGCCAATCAATATCAATAGAGTCCCAGGGCCTCAGGGAAGCCCTGAGGGTAGAACTCCATCACCTCAAAGAGACTTTTGTTGACCTTGAGGCTTCCACTAACTTGAGGACAGAACATCAGTTGGAGCGGCTCACACGTTCGCTCTCAGCTGAGATGCAGGCAACTCGGGAGGAGATCCGGGCATCACGTCAGGTGGTGCATGGGGATCTCTGCACTATAATCCTCCAGAACGAGACCTTCCACACCTGCATGCTTGCTGCCATGGAGGACCATACCAGGGCTTTGCGTGGGCTGCCTCCCATAGCACCACCACCTCCTGTGGCCGCAGCAGAGGGTGATGAGAGCGACAGCAGCAATTCTCCCAAATTAGCATAGCCGTGCAGGCCATGAGCCCATGGAGGTGTTTTTTTTTCCCAACATCCACACAGGTGGCTGTTGGTGCGCACCCTGTCCTCGGACCTCCTGGGTGGCCTTCCTCCCTCCCCCTGGCCCTCACATGGCAATTTTTGATTTTTGATTTTTGATTTTTTTTTACAGTGTGTTGCCTTGTGTGGCTCCCGTGGGCATCCACTGTATTCCGTCTGGGCACATGCAGGTTTGTCCTGAGTTTGGGTTAAATGCTTGGGTTCGTGAGACACACACCCCTCCTGCTTCCCGTTTCCATGGGCTTGCAAAGGGTGTGCCCAAGTGACAGTGACTTACACAGTGACGTTAGACTCCCATGAGCTGTGTGGGCAGTCTGTAGTCAATACTGTGTATGCATTCCTAGTAGATATTGTTGTTGTATTGTACACTGCATGGTGTATTGATATGTGCTTGTGCATCCATGTCTTCCTCCTAATTTGCAGGTTCATTCCTCATGTCTTCACAAGGCCGTCTACTTTGGAGATGGAGTTCATGTTGTAAGCAGTGCACTTACACATTTGCGTGGCAGCAGCACTGTAAAGTTGGATGTGGTCGATGTGCTGGCATAATCAGGTTGTAAGACTACCACTACATTAACTTAGTACTGTCATGTTTATCCTTGTTTGAGGTTGTGTAGCTGCATTGTATTGTTGGTAAGTATTTGCTCATGTGTTTTGTTAATTCTACATTACTGGGAGCATATTGTGTGTGGCCAGTTTCCATTAGGGACACTGTACTTTGTGACACTTGTGTCATGTTTTGGGGATTGCTTTGTTTGCTCTCACATAGCATGACATGCCATGGTGTGTTGGGTGGCGGTGCTGGGGAGGGGTTGGGTGACATGGCACTGTTGTCATGTTGTATTTTGCAAGGGGGTAATGGATTTAGCAGCATAGAAGTGTGCCTTTTGATGACACAGCATTGGTGGTGTTTGTGTAGGTAGGGATGCACACAATGTAACACTTCCAGGTGACCAATCTCAGGCTGGTATGGTTGTGAAAGTTGACTGTCCCTTATGTCATCATCATTGATTGTCAGATGGTATATGCCAGGGCTGTGTGCACGCCACAGGGTGTGATTTTATGTGAAGTAATTAGCCACCAGCTGTGTACGGGCTTCCTCACCCCGTGCCCTTTCTCCTCCCATGCACAGCGGGCGTCCATGTGGTTGGGGATGTAGGGGCACCACCATGTCCACGGGCAGGCCCTGGAGTGTTGTAACATTGTGCAGGACACATGCTGCCACTATGATCCTGCACACTACTGGGGGAGTGTATAACAGCTGCCCGCCAGAACGGTCAAGGGAGCAAAAGCGTGACTTGAGCACTCGGAATATGCGCTCCACTATGCCCCGGGTTGCAATGTGGGCTGTGTTGTATCTTACCTCGGGTGGCGTGGTGGGGTTCCGAATTGGCATAATCATGTGGGTGCTCAGAGGGTAGGCACTGTCCCCTGGGGAGGTGGTGATGGGTATCATTAGTGGGGTTGTGACATTACTCAGTATCTGACATGCATGCATGTGCTGTGGCATTTATACTCACCGAGCAGCCATGTATCGCCATGCCGCCCAGCTTCTAGGTCCCGGTTTAAGGTTGACATTCTGTAAATAAAACTGTCGTGGGTGGACCCTGGATAGTTGGCATATACTGAGGTGATGATTCCCTTGGCATCACATACTACCTGGACGTTGATGGAATGCCAGTGCTTGCGGTTTCTATAGATGTGCTCTGATGCCCTGGGGGGACGTAGAGCCACATGGGTGCAATCAATGGCACCTAGGACTTTGGGGAATTGTGCCACCCCGTAGAAATCATGGACGACAGCCTGCCTTTCTGCAGGTGTTCTGGGCGTCCAGTCATGATGGCCAAGACCTGGTGTAGGCAGCGTGACTGCGTAGCCTGTGACACCCCCCCCCCACTATAGCACTTGTCCGCTGAAATGATCCAGTGGCCAAGAAGTGGAGTACATTGAGGACCTTCTCCAGGGGGATGAGTGCTTGGGAGCACAGGGTGGGTGATGTGAGGTCATCCTCCCACTCACTGACCAGGTTGAGTATTATGTGAGGTGGAAACCTGTACCTCCCATACACCTGGTCATCAGGCATCCCAAAAAGGCTGGTTCTGGGTGTGAAAATTCTGGGCCTGACTATCCTCCTCCTCCTCCTGCGGTATCCCACGACCACTGCTGCTAGGAACGGTATATTCATCCTGGAGTCTGAGCTTGTTTGTTGTTTGCGGGCACTTTTATGCTGTGCGGGTCCACGTACGCCTGCTTCCTGCTAGCGTACGTGTTTCAGGATTAGCGCGTCTTTTTTGGTGCACGCGTTAGCCCCGTTCGAATCCATGAATACGTGTTTTGAACATGCGTGTGGGCTTTCCGCGCATTTGCCTCCTGTACTTCCCCCGTGACGCCCACATTTTCACGTGTTGTTCCCCATTCCCATGTCACGCCCTCTGTTCCTACTACTTTTGTTGTGTGCGCCGTGCTATGGGCGATTTCGCTGTGCGCGTACCGCACGCTGTTTGGAGACGTGTGCGCCACGCAGAATTTTGGCGCACATCCTGGGATTTGCACGCACACGGACTTCCATGAATTGCTGTGCGCGGATTTCGCTGCGATTTTTGCACGGGCACTGCAATTCGCACGCTTTTGCACGCTTGCACTGAAAATTTCACTGCACATTCCCATGAATCGGCCTGAAAGTCTGTTTCATCCAATATTACAGGCATGCATTGGCTTGTCTGGAGTCATTGTCAGAGATTATCAATATACTGGAGTGCACATCACTTCCAACACACTATTTATCGATGTTACTGAAGCCCAATGGTCAGTGATGTGTGTGTTCATGTGAGAGACTATTAAAATGGGGCAACAGTGTCAAGGTGGCCTCTACCCTTTATAGATCAGGGGGTGGCACAGATCCCGGAGTCAAAGGTATTTACCATGTGAGAAATGAAATTTGAATATTATTAGTCTGTCCTTTCATCAACAGAAATCCCCAATGTCTTCTTGCTTAAATTACAGGGCAGTCATCCCTGCACACAGTTCGGGTTTGTGAATAGCAGGAACAAGCTTAGAATGTTCCTCACAAGGCGATTCCCAACACTGAAGATCCATTGGTCCATGATTTATGTGGATTTTGTTCTAGGTCTAGTTGCATATTTTCAGGAAGTTAGATGTGTGTTTAGGCAACCATACAGGGTTGGAGCAAATGTCTCATTACAAAAAGACCAATAATACAGAAGGAAGGTCAATTTCTTGGCACTCAAGGTCAGGGCAGATGGTCTTACTCCTCAAAAGACAAGATTAAAGCGAAAGTTCCCTCAGGGATTGCATTGACCCAATGGATATGGCATGTATTTTTGAACATATATCAATAAATCAGAATGTATTTTCCAATGCATCTTTCATTTGATTTTCTCACATATACATATGTGAAACTCACGGTTGTGACATCTTTTAAAAAAATATATCCATTAATCCATTGCCCTAAGGTCAAGTGCCCTTACGGCAGAAAAGGAGATAACCCGGCCCTCAAGCTGACATTGACATTTCAAACCGATATGCTATGCCCCTTCTCATGACGTTGGTGCAAAGTGCAGCGAAAAGTATCCTTTCATCAACAATGACATCACATTACCTAACATAAAACCCAGAAGATGAACACAGACACAGAAAACATGTACTCTCTTTTCACAAAAAGAACCAAACAACTTACCTTTTTCAAGAAATACTCATAATTGAGAATTTACCAAGTTATTATATTTCTTAATTTAATGGAAAAAAATGGAATACATCCAACGAATCATTCAAACAATTGGCATGCATAACTAATGCAAAAACACATTGTTTAATACAAGTGATAGTTCTAAATTTTAGGTCCATCCAATCTTCCTGATTCCATTAATTTATATTTGAATTCCAGTACATGAATTGTGAAAATCAAAGTTGTGTGTAGTAAAATATGATGCAATTGTGTTCGATTATCTATTTTTTATCGAAGCACATGGTGTTCCGCTTGTGAGAAAAAAGGTCTCCTTATAAGTCGACAACCAAATCTTTGCAATCCGAATGTCTTCATTGCATAAATGTTAACATGTCGTTCCGGGAGACCTGCACTGCAAAAGGGCAAACTGGGGCATCACGATCATCACAGAATATGAATATGACTCTTCTATTTGTGATGATTATGCTCCATTTTTGGTTGAAGAACCCATCCATGGGCATATGGTAGCCATGACACACGCATATCCTAATGACGTAACTATGTACATTTGGGAAAGCAGAAATATATTTTAGTACCCATTGTCAAAATACGTCACACAATAAAACTACATTTCAATTGAAAAGTACTTTTTCTGCACACGTTACATTTATATGAAAAAAATGTCCAGTCTTTGTGTCAACTTGAATATCAATGCAGTACATAATTTATCATCAAGCAAACATCATAATTATTATGGTAATACTGAAAACTTTCCTTACATTATTTGAAAACTTTACATTTTAGCAAAGTAAAGTGAAGCTTGTTCTCGTTTGACAGCTCTTACGAATAGAAACTTGACTTTCTACCATACAGTTTAATTAAAGTGAATCGTATCTTTACTTTGAGGTTACTTGCTATACTGTGTCCATGGAATTGCTACTACCAAGGATTCAGGGACAAATAACAAAGAGACCCTGTAATGTGTGCTCACATTACCAAAGGTCCACTAAGGTTTATTTTTCAGCCTTACCACAGAAATGCAAAATATTATGTTAAAATTTCAATTGTAAACTCTACTGGAAAAATAAGAACATATTTTGACTTTTCAAAAGCACATAATATTTAGTTTCAAAGTTACAATAAATATATACATTCTTAATCAAACCTTGTTTAATTATTATTATTATTTTATCGAAGAAGACTACATGCACACATGCTAGTGTTCTGGTTTTATGGCTGGTGAGCCAGTTTTACAATGCAAATAGATTATAACTTGTATTCAAAGTTAAATTTATTTGGGTAAAATGAATAACAACAAACTTATTTCAACCCAAATGAAACAGTGTTCTATACTAACAATGAGAATTAAATACAGGTTTACTGTGAGTTGAATAAAATAGTAATGTTCACAATATACCACCACCACCCACACCCAGGTGGCAGGTGGGTGCCCAGGTGTCCGTGCTGGCATCCTTTCTATGGAGAAAATCAGCATCCAACAGGACGGGTATACACTTACACGCTTAAACTTCTGCACCAATAGTTGCCCTGTGCTGTGTTTCTGCTTTGGCTTTTGGGTGGAGGAGGGTAGGGTCTCATGTGTGGAGTTTACAATCTTGGTGATAGTTGTGCTAAGGGTGGTGGGGAAGAATGATGTGAGCTAGGGTGTTTGTGCTCTGGGTCTTGGCATTGTTGGGTCATTTGAGTGTGTACTTTTGGGACTTTACTCTACATACTGTGACTCTATCAACCATACAATGGCATTATTGTTGCAAGAGCTTTTCCAACCAGGTATTAGTCTTTATTGACTGGAAAGTCAAGCATGACACAATGAAACATAACCTTATCATACCCAGGCACGGCACGGCCACACTTCTCAATAAACCCTCCTCGATTACATATGCTACATTAGTGATTAATCACATTTCCTAAAGATGTGGCCTAAGAACTAACTCAGACCGCGGTAGTACTTTCTCAGTGTTGAATTTACAATTTTAACATTGTAATGTACACTATGCCAATTGTGAACAATAGGTTTGCAGAGGGCCGTAACCCCTGTTACAAAGATGTATTATTCTCTTCCAACAGTCTGCCTCAATATTCTGTGTCTCCCTTAACACACATTCCAGCTGGGCAATGCTCACTGCAAGTTTCAGAGCAACGTCTCCAACTGTTTTGTTTAGCTTCTAACCAGCTTTTAACCTGGTTTTGTGATTCAGTCAAATTATAGGAGCATAACAGCCCTGGGAGGGACAGCAGTAACATGTGTCTTGTTATGTGCCTTTGTTTGTGCCTCAAGCCCATGACTCTGGTGTGGGCCAATAACAACTGTGACAGCCCTCTCCCCAAGGCTGGATGGCCTCATAAAGTGGCAGATTCTTGTTGTGAAGGGACAGCTTCATGCTGCTTATTGCCAGCTTTGAGTAGTGGTGTGGAAAGATATAATAAAATGATTGCTGAGATACCGAAAAATGGTTGTGGACCTGAGGTCCAGCCCATTTGGGATTTGCACGTCTAATTGGTGCTCATGCATATGAAAGACACACCATCGCAGTTAAAGAATCGGATACTGCACACATTGGTTACTAGAGAAAAGATGGTGCTGGCACAATACCTACTGTGAAGGACAAATTAACAAACACCAGTCAATGCATCTAAAATCCATGAAAGTATGGATAACCTGAGAGAACATCTGCAGCATGTAATTGCATTTCCACAAAAGAACATGGAACGAGCAGCTGAAAGAGGCAATACCTTCTGTGATAGAAAGGCAGTAGGCTAAACAAAATAATATCTTAGATGAATACCAATTTGGCTTTAGGAAAGGATTTGGTGTTGATAAGCAGACTTTAACCTTATTTTTAGTTTTGGATAAATATGTAAATGGGTTTGAATCTGTGATGTAATTTAGTGATATGAATCTTTCCAAGGCTTTTGATCCCTGTTGATGGGTGCCCTCGTTGATCTTGTGCACATTATTCATGCTCTTTATAACAACCTCTCAGCTAATATTAGGTAAACACAGGATGGTTTGCTGACAGATTCTTTTTCTAGTAAAAGAGGTGTATGGCAGGCCTGTGCTTTGGCCTATCTTCTTTTCAATCTGTACGTTAACGCATAAAATAATGTTCTTTTAATGGTTTCCAGTGATCTACCCAAAAGTGGCCATAATAAAATGTGTTTGTTGACTTATTGTGATGATATCGTAGATTTTATGAAAACGTTGGACCTAATTCTGAATGTGGCTAAATACAAATGAATATGTGTTGGCTCTCCACTAGACCTTACATATAATGGTAAAATGGTTAAAGTTATTACATTGAAATCGGTTTCTACATCACCATACTTGGGGGTGCTGTTCTCAAATACTTTAAGGTGGTCTCAGCATTTTAATGCACAAGCAATTAAAGTCTCACACATTTCTGGTTCAGTAAATACGAAGAATTGGATGGCTTACAATTGCAAATGGCCCTAAAGGTGTGTCCAGGGGCGTTGCTAGGGGGGGCTAAGGGGGCTCTAGCCCCTGATCTTTTGGTTGTAGCCCCTGATAGAATCTCAGGAGCTACAGCCAAAAGATTAGCTAGCCCCCAGTCTCAACAGTTCCAACATCAGCTTAGCCCCGGGTCTTTTCCAGACCTAGCAACTCCCATGGGTGTGTCATGCTAAATTTAAATCATTGGCTCTTTTTGGTAGCTGGGTTTAGAAGATTGCTCCACCCTAATCAAGCCCAATTCTGCAAAAAAAACAAAACGAATGAGCACGTCATTTTGTAGGGGATTCTAAAATTATTTCAATTTTAATTCTTTTAAATGAATGTGGTTTGGTCCCACTGAAATGTAAGTTTGAGCATGCTCCAATTCTGTTTTCGTATTTCGACTTCTCCTTAAATAATCTAACCCATTTTCTAGTAAATAACCTGCTGACCGCAATTGTCTGTGCATGCATGTGGCTTGGGGACATTAGGATGCTATTAAGGCAGTTGAGACATACGGAATGATATGATAACCAAAGAGTTCATAACGCTGCTACTATACGAAAACTGATGTCTAAGTATTATTAGCAGATGGAGATGGTTATTGACTTAATCAGGGGTGTTGCTAGGCCTGGAAAAGATCCGGGGCTAGGCTAATGTCAGGACTGGCCGGATTCGGGGCTAGCTATAGCATTTTGGTTGTAGTCCCTGAGCTTCTATCCGGGGCTACAAACAAAAGACCCGATGCTATAGCCCCCTCACCCCGACCCCTCTCGCAACGCCTCTGGACTTAATCTCAGTCAATCAGAATGTTTAGAGAGCAGTCAGTAACTACTGGTATTGACTGCATTCTAAACATTCTGTCTCTAGAAGCAGACATGGAAATAACAATGCAATTTCCAAGCAAGCTTTTTTTCAACAAGACTATCCTTCTTTGGGAGGACCTTTTTGTTGTTGTTGCTGCAACATGCTATTTAACACACAAAAAAGAAAGCGTAAAAAAATGGAAAATGCTTTCACTTTCTTATAGAGAAACAGTGTGCTTTTGCATTACAACTAATGCATGCTCATGTTAAATCTGTTCAATCTCAACCAAGCTGCAATTAAAATGATAAACATACGAAGACAACCTTGTTATTTAAATACTAAAAAATAAAGCCACGTTTAATTTGCTAACTCAGTCTATTTACTTTACTCAATCTTAAAGTAAAATTTGTACTTCACCACTAAAACTCCAAAACAGGTATTGCTACTACCACCATGTGCTAATAGCCTCCTATACCTCGGCAGGGTCATTCTCTCTTTGGATAATGACCCTTCTCCAACTTATGGCTGTGTCGTCGCCTCAGGCTATAACTGGGTGGCGGGTCATTATCCCCTCCCTTGGTCTGTAAGAATGTAGTAGCACATGGGAATCGTTATTGACCTCTCTTTAGCCAATCGGAATGCTCAGAGTGCAGTCAATAAATAATAGTATTGATGGCATTCTGAACATTCTGACTTTAAAAACAGAAAGTGAAGCAATAATGCAATTTCCCGGCAAGGTGTCTTTCAGCAAGATTCTTCCTCTCGAAGAGAACTTTTGTGTTCACTACAACTGCGGAAAAATGCTTTTGCTTTCTTATCAAAAAATAATTTACTTTTACATAACTCCTATGCTCAGATAAAACCTGCTACAGTTTAACCAAGTTTGTAATTGAAAGGAAGGCAAGCTTGCTATTTAAATACTACAAAATAAAACCACATTTAACTCAGTTTGTTATTTTACTGTCTCATTGTGAAAGTAACGTTTTTAACTTCAGCACAAACCAAGTATTGTTGCTAACAGTATTTGTGAGGAACAATTATAACTTGGGATAATGACCCTTCCCTAACGTATGACCCTCGGCTTCACTTTCTGGCAATAACTTGTTGGTGGGTCATTATCCCACGATAATGACTCCTCCCTTGGTATATAAGGCTATTTTGGCACAGTGACATCGTTTTTTACCTTCTCTCAACCAATCAGAATGTTTAGTGTGCAGACAATAACTACTGGCATTGACTGCATTGCAACAAAACACTTGCTCTCTGGGTGGACTTTATTTTCTGTGTGGCGATTCATGGGATCACATCACTTCTTTGTATTATTATTATTATTATTATTATTATTATTATTATTATTATTATTATTATTATTATTGTATTTGTTTAGCATGGAAGTAGCTTTGATATGCAACAAAGTGCTTTACAGAGGAATACAACAATACAGATACACAAGGGGGAGCCCTTCCCTGTGAGGCTAGGGAGGTGAGTCTGCTACTCGATAGTACCATTAGGGGTGGTAAGAAGTGGTAGGACTTCTCAGGGAGAGACTTCCCCTATGGGGACAATGACTCCCCTTCCATGATATAACTCTCTAACTCTCCTGCCCTAAAAACTATGAAACCCTTAAAATGTGTTGAGGTTTCGGTTGACTGTACTACTGTCTGATATTGTGGCACTGCTGTGTACTATTGTGATACTCTTCTCTTCTTCCTTTAAGATTAGATACCATCAATAAGCACCTTCAGTCTAAACAGGATTTGTACTATGAAGGTACTTAGAAAAAGAACATTTACTGAGTCATTTAGAACACTCATGTGAAAGATACTGGCACGAGATGACCCAGAGGAAGCAAGAGTAATACACAAGTGAGCCCGACGACAGACTATGGCACTCCATTGGGGAGGACCCAGCTCAACAAAATAAAAAGCAAAGAAGGACACAGTAAAGTGAGAAACAAGTGCAAAGCTTGGTCAGCCCAAGAGATTTGAACCGGGAGAGAAGATAGACTTTTAAGAAGCAAACCAGACACTTGGAGGCGACCGGTTGAAGACCAGAAGAGTCTTTCTATGGAGGACTCTGCTGGGTGAGACGCTGTAGTTGTTTTCCCCAAGGAAGGAAGAATCATTGATCTCGGAATTTGCAATGGCTTTCTGTCAGAGTGAGCTCTAATTTTTACAATCTAGCTATCTGAATGTGGGTGAGAGCAATCATATTGGGAGTAAGAACACTTCTTTTAAAGTCACTGACCTTAATAGAGATGAAAGCTCCTATGACTCCTAGGGAAAAAATAAAGATGAGCATTTAAATATTACCAATTTAGAAAATAAAACCCCTCGTTCCTCTGTAAAGCCAAATCCTTCATTGAATCCTTATAATACTCCTGAAAGGAACATAAGTAAGAGGTGAAATTAACTTGGTATTGATATTTCCATTAGAAAAGCAGATTTTGACATTGTGGACTTCAAACCCCATAATGCCCACAGTAATGGGACAAAGCCGAAGGCTAGAGAGGCACGAGACTGCAGGTTGCAGCATATTAGTGGTAATGACCAACACCAGAGGGAGACTTGGCTGCCTAAAGGCCCCTTCAGGAGCAGGCCAGGGAGAAGAGCAGTAGCGGGGGGTGGTGTAGTTGTGGCACCTCCACGTGGCAGCAGAAGTCAGAGGAGAGCAGAGATGCTGCAACAACCGCCATGTGCTTAATGGACATTGGTCCTAGTTGGGTCTCTTCTGTCTGAGACCTTGATTGCACAGGTTAACTAGCGTGAAGCATTGAGATTGGCAGTGTTCCCGCTGAGGACCGCAGCTGCAGAGCTTGTGCAACAAGAAGCACGCAATTTGAAAGCTTTTCTAATTTTCAGTCGGGTTCCGGTGGCAGGTGAGCAGCAGAGAGCCGTGGGAGCAAGGGAAGCTCCTTATTGACTGGTGCAGGCTGTGGGACGCCGAGAACGAGAGGTTGCTGGGACGTGCTGGAAAACAGAAGCAGAGGACCTGGAGGTATCATGATGAACAGAGGCCTTAAACACAGAAATAACATAAAAAGAGTGAAGTGGAGAAAGAGACATTTTTTAACACCAAACTGATATAAAGCAGATTAATTATTCTGTTGCAAACCAAGCCGACTTAAATTAGAACTCGTGGCAGAACAAGAACTTAACTATCAGACCAAAAGGGTGTGATTGTATCTATGCGTGGCCAAAAAGGCCAGCTACAGAATAGTGAAATAACCCCACAATAAATACAAACAAACATTGCCAAAGCCAAAAGAAAATGATACCAATGCAAGTTATAAAGAACCAACATTGCCAAAGGCAAGAGAGGGAAATAAAGAATTCAAGTGTTTGTAAAACATATCGCCCATTTGTAAAGGAGGTCATAGGAGGAACTGACCTAAACCCACTTTGCCGAAGCCAAACAAGTGTAAGTGTGAGAGAGAACCATTGTCAGCATTTGGATAAATGGAAGTGGGGAAACATGAGTGGCAGGAGGGATGTCCTTCTGACTGAAGGTTTTCAGGAGGAGTGGAGCATAACATATATTATGTGTGGCAATCACATGTTTTTAACAAACGGCACCAATGTGTTGCTTGTATGCCCAGAAGAAATACTTTAATTTGATGTTGTAACGCAAAAGATATTGCTAACTTGTTGGAAGCAAACCTTTACCACAGAAGTACTTGTTGTTAGTAATTGTATTCTGTCCTGTCAGGAAAGTACACCAGGGTAGAGGAACATATAGTAGTAGGTCTGGCAGGTGAGTGAACCAGGTAGAAGTCATTGAAGTACTGTGATGTGGTTGAAAGTCTTAAAGAAAAAGTGGCAGAACCACCTTGGTGTTTTTGTTAACTGTTACAGAATACTCCTGACCAATTAATATCGCTGAAGCAAGTGTTGTGTGAACTGTTGCAGAATCTTCTAAAATTGTTAAAATAGGTGTTTTGTGAGCTGTTACAGAATTATCCGGACAAAGACATTGGGCCTCATTACGAGATTCGTAGTAAAAAAAATGCTGGTAATAACGCGCCCGAGAAGCCTTGATGCTGCAAAGAGCGGCCAATTACGAGAGTGCGTGCACGCGCATGCTGGCATGCAGGTAACGTCTGTACTGCCATGCCGCTAATGAGCCTCAAACCCCCGATAGCAGCATCATGTAATGCACTGATGCCGCCGCCGCCTCCGCCTCTGACCACCCCTAAACAACGGACCCGGCAATACCATTAATGGTATTACCGGGTCTGTTAATACTGGAACCAGAAGTAACATCATCGCGCCGGAATGGGAAATGCACCGACGGCCATCTTTAAAAACACAATCCATTGCAATCCACCAAACACAGGACCTGTACTCACTACATCTGTATAAAATGGCAAAAGCTACCAGGAAAGATGGCCCCCGGCAGCGCAAGAAGCGATTCTCAGATGATGAGCTCAACATGTTGGCGGAAACATTGGTTGCGCACACAGATGAAGTGTTTGCTGAAGACCTGAGGCGTCCCACCCAAATCCGAAAGAAGGAAATATGGGAGGAAGTGGCCAGAAAGGTCACTGCGGTCGGCACCACCGCCCGCACTGTCAAAAATGTGAAAATCCAACGTATGCCAATATAACCCCCCTATTGCAAGCACCCTGTCCCCCAGAACTACAAGAATGCAATGCATAAAATGGGAATAACTGCACTAACACCAATGTATGCAAGATGCACGTACTACCATCACTGATGTCCTGCCTCTCATGGTCCCCCACAGGCACGGATGCTGACAGTGACGGACAGGTTGCAGCCGCACAGGCCAGGACACATGTTAAAAAATCCAGGCCCACGGATGATGTCACCATGGCATCATCATCGAGGGCCATTCCGATGCCCTAATTGCCACACAACGCACTACCATCAACACAGGTCAAACCACAGGACAGCCAAATAGCAGCTGAGACAACGCATGAGGAAACTGCAACACAGGACGTGTCCACTGTAGTGGAAGCAGAGGCAGACGGGACACAGTTGGCTGCCACCAGCTCCATCGGGGAGGCAGCTGCCTCAGCGCCCCATAGTGATCCCAAGGGAGAGTACCGCGGTGAGGAGCACTCACATGGGGACGACAACCTGTTTGGGGATGGTGCACATACACCATGCCCCCAGGCCACCCCCCAGCACACCACACAGGGCACCACAGACGGAACCCCAGACAGCGCCCCTCAGCATCAGTCCGTAGGACAGGGGAGTCGAGGGGTTTGGTCCCCATCAGAGTACAGCCCTGCATTGGGCCCCCCTGCAAGTGTACCCTCCACCTCTGCAGCCATTCATGACATTAAAGGGTGCATGATGCGAATGGAGGGGCGCCAGGAGCAGATAACCAAGCTTGTTAGGCAGTATGTGGCAGAGGGTGATTTGACCCGGTGCCAATTCCATGAGAACACTGCATCAATCATAGATGCCATGAACAAGAACACACAGATGATCAATGAGGGGTTAGCAGCAGGAACACAGGTCTTGGGCAGGATTGCAGATAACTATGAGCAGCGGCGTCCTGCACCAACAGAATCACAACAAGGTACATCCACATCATCTGGCACACCAGCCAGCTCGACCCAAACCAGCCCTGTGAGGATGGCCAGGCGCAGCACACGGCGCTCAGAAGTGCAGCCCCCGGATACAAAGAGAGCCTGCCAGTAGCAGGGACACCCAGCATGTGCTGACTTCATTTGAACCCAAAAACATGTATTGAACATCATGTGTGGGGTATCTGGGGGAGGAGGTGTGTGGGTGTGTTGGGGAGGGGGGCAGGGGTTGTGGGGGTGTTGGGGGTAGGGTGGACAGGGTGTGTGGGGGTGTTGGGGGAGGGGTGTGTGGGTGTGTTGGGTGTGTGGGAGGTGGAGGATCATTTGAAATCGATGATTACAGTTAAATACACCTGTTGTGTGCAAAGAAATATCATGAGTGGACATTTGGTTTCTTTGGCGTGTGTTTATTCAATGCATGACAGTGCACAGTGCCCACCCACCCCCACACCCTGTGTCCTTATGCACACGATCCCAGTGCCCAGAGTACAACATTCATTGCACCTTCTGCATCCCAGTGGTTCAGAAAAAATTGTCTATCACTGATTGGCACACAGAACGTCCATCTCGTGCATCGCGACCTGGCCGATGTGCTACATCTTCTCCCTCCTCATCCTCATCCTCACCCAGTGCTTGTTGGTCAATGTCAGCTGGCAGAGGTACATTCCGCCGGATGCACATGTTGTGCAGCATGGCACAGACCATGATGATCTTCCCCACCTTCTCAGGCCCGTAAAGGAGTGCGCCACCAGACCTGCTGAGGCAGCGGAACCGTGCCTTCAACTGACCAAAGGTCTTCTCGATCACAACACGGGTATGGGTATGAGCCCGATTGAAGTCCTCTTCATGCCTGTTCTGCGGGTTCCTGACAGGGGTGAGGAGCCATGGCTTCAAGGGATAGCCAGCATCACCTGCATGGGAGCACAATAAGGTATGCGTGAGGTTATTTCTTGTATGACACGTGTACTTAGTCTGTTCATTGTTCATGTTGGTACGCAGGGTATCTCAGATGGCACCCATTGGCTACACATATGCGCAACTATCTGGCCTGTTCATGACTTGGCCAAAAAATTGTGGAGGGCATGTGCCACATACAGGACTGAGGGGCCTTCACATCAGACTCAACACACTACCAAATGGAGTGAGAGGGACCATGATGTAGTCACCTGTGAGGGATGTGTGGCATTTGATGTGACTAAATGCATGTTGCCAATGTTTTGTGCTTTGGGCTGATGTCCGCCATGTCACATGTACCTTGCACTCTCATGCCTACAGCTATTTGATGATGACATGCACATGTCCCTGGATGCCTGCACACATGTATTTATGCCACAATGTGTTGTGTGCTATGGTCCACAGGTGTGGGTTGCGTTATCCAGATGATGCAAGGTGTCCACTTGCATGCTGGTACTCATGTACTGTGGATTCCTACCACTGAATTTGCTCTCATATTGATATTGAGTACTTTGTAGGTATGTTCACTAGCAGTATTAGCACATGTTTGATAATGACTTGTCATTCATCGGTTCATTTTCCCATGTTGGCATGCAGCGCTACTGTGGTGTAGGGCCAGTGACAATCAGTGTATTCCCTGGCTGGGATTTAATTTAGTGCACACTCATGGATGTATGACCTATGTGGTGCTTTGGTGCGGTCATGTGCATTATGCTTACTCACTGCATGTTGCTTAATTGTGTTGCAGAGATTACAGTCTGATGATGTGCAGCTGACATGTTGAGGGGTGTGGGCTGCTTGCAAGTCTGACCTATTGGCATTGGTGTGACACAAAAATAAGTTAGATAACATTTTAGGTGTCATGTTCAGGGTGTGATGTTTAGGGGCACAGTGTTTTACAGTAATGGCAGTGTCCAGTCAACACCCCAATCTCAACCAGGTGGACTATGCAACCCCCCCAATCTCACCCAGGTGGAGTATGCATCTCTCCCCCCCAATCTCACCCAGGTGGAGTATGCATCTCTCCCCCCCAATCTCACCTAGGTGGAGTATGCATCTCTCCCCCCTGACCCACCAATACACTGCCATGGGCCTGTCAGACGACTTATCAGCAGCCAGGCACGTCGTGCAGCATGTCGCAATGTAGCAGGGTAGCGAGGAGTTCCGCAGCACCATTGCATCATGAGTTGATCTGGGAAATCGGGCACAGCAATGTGTGATGATCTTGCTGGAGTCACATACCATCTGCACATTGATGGAGTGGTATAGCTTACGATTGCAGTACACCACCTCCATGGCATGAAGGACCACCAATTCCACATGGGTGCAGTCGGGGGCACTGATACCATTAGGTATGTCTGTCAGTGCATGGAAGCATATTTTCACCTCCTGGGCAGTCCGTGGTAGGGATACATAGGGGTCATTCCGAGTTTGGAGGCAGCCATGGTGCTACTAGCACCATGGCTGCCTCCAAACTCGGGTCCGGGTCAGGGTAGTCGGAATGGGGATTTACCGGGGCATTCCGACCTATGCAGACCCAATAAGTCCCCATTTCGAAAACCATTCCCCATTCCCATTTGAGCCCCTATAGGGCTCAATGGGAATGGGGAAGGAGCTAAAAACGGGCCGGCAAATTGCGGGCCTGTTATTAGCTCCATGGTCCCTTAACGGGTCCTGCTAAGGGCGATTGGTAAAACCAGCCAGCCCTAGTGGGACCCGCTAAGGAACCTTGGAATGCAGCGTTAGGGGGTTAACGGCACCGGCATCCTTTCCGGTGCAGTTAACCCCCTGCTGCCATACTCGGAATGATCCCCATAGTCCCTTGTGTGCTTCAGGAGGGCATCCGGCACTTGGTTCAGCATGTGTGAAAAACAAGGTTGTGGTATGCCATGCAGCTGCCCCACTGTGTGTTGGTAGGTGCCTGTGGCCATAAAGTGGAGCACAGACACTACCTTCAGTAGACAGGGGATGGCGGTGCGGATTTCAATCAGGCTGACTATGTTGTTGTGTATCATGTCCACAATGGAGGTGATGGTGGCCTGGTCTGGGCGGTACAGGGTGTTGATCTGCACAGGGGTTAGGTTAAAAGGACTGGCCCATGATGCAAGGAATTGGTAGCTGCCTACGTGGAACCACTGGCTGCACTGGTGGGACTTGCTGGGCCTGTCTCACCTTCCTTCTCCTCCTCTGTAGTGTCTGTTGTAGTTGTTGCTCATGGAGTAGCAATGCAGGCATGTCCTCCAGCCCCATAATCGCAACAGCAAGTGGGATCATTTTGGTGTAGGAAGGGGTGTGGTGTGTGGGTGTGCTCCTTTTGTGCTGTGCCAGACTCCATTGCATCCACCTTGTGTGCACCTGTGGCAGTTGGGAACACAGCAGATTGCTATTAACAGGTGTTCTGTGATGCCGGTGACACTAATTAGCGCCTTCTGGATGCTGCTAAGTGCATGTCCGCGTGACTTGTAATGTCCTCCTGTTAGCAGCATCCCAGTTTTGCAGCCACGAAGGGCGTATGTCCGTGCACATGCTGTTACGGAGGGTCACGGTCCAAGCAGTGGCGGTAATACCGGGATGTCGACGCATTTTTCCCTTACCGCGAATCACGTAATGAGGCTGATTGTCTTTATCCTAATGAACTATGGAAGTGTCTTTGGTTTATGAGAAGAAGTTGTTTTGATCCCTTTGTCACAAGTGGAAAGAGGAAAACCTTTTTGAACAGTGTTTGAACTGTTGGTTGAATTCATGTTGGAACGTTTGTTGTAAAGTTGGAACCAACAGATCTGAATTGGAACTTTGTGATAAGACAGGATTTCCTTATCCTTTTGGAACTGTTAAATAGAATCCTGCTGAAATCTGGGCAGGGGGAATTCACTCAGAGTAACCCAGATTATAAGGAGGAACGGTTATCAGGTTGTGAACATAACTGTTATATTTGCTATATTTGAACTACCATTGCCTTGTTGAATTGTTGTATTTACAAGTGTGAGGGTCCCCTCTGCAAAATATTTAATACACAAAAGAAGAAATGCTTTCACTTTCTTATCGAGAAACTGTTTTACTTTTACATGAAACCAATGCATGTTCATGTTAAACCTATCTCAGTTCAACCAATTTGCAGTTAAAATGCTTAACTTATAAAGATAAATATAGGGCCTCATTCCGAGGTTGGCGGTAAGGGGTTAACGGCGCCGGGAATGGTGCCGTTGCCGTTAACCCCTTACCGGTGCATTACGAGGTCCTTTAGCTGGACCCGCTAAGGGCGGCTGGTTTTACCAGGCGCCCTTAGTGGGAGCCGTTAAAGGACCAGCATGCTAATAACAGGCCCATTAATAACGGGCCCGTTATTAGCATGGTCCCAATTCCCTTTGAGTCCTATGGGGGCTCGAATGGGAATGGGGAAGTACCGGGTCCGGGTTCCCTGAATGGGGAAATACCGGGTCCTCTAAGGTTGGAATGGCCCGGTAATTCCCCATTCAGGGAACCCGGACCCGGTATGCGGCATGGGGGGTAGCCATGGTGCTAATAGCACCATGGCTACCTCCAACCTCGTAATGACCCCCATATGTGTTTAAATACTACAAAATAAAACCACATTTAGTAACCCAGTTTATCTATTTACTAACTCTAAAAGCACAACTTTTTACTTCACTACGAAAACTGCAAAACATGCAATGCATACTACCACCATGTGCTAGTAGCCTCGGGAGGAGTCATTGGGCCCCATTACACGGTAGGCGGTAAGTAACGGTCCTTACTGGCATGGCGTTAATAACGTGTCCGTGTAGGAAGCAGTCCGCTAATTGCGTGGCATCACGAGTACGCGGGTACGAGCTTAGCGCCATGCCGGTAAGGACCCTACCGCCATGCTGCAAAAGGCCCCAAAAAGTCCCTTAGCGGCACCGAGGAAAGCGTTGATTGCACTTCCGCCGTCCTACAACACGGCCTTAGCAGTTACCGCCAAAAACGGTGACCACTAATAGCTGTGACCGTAAATAAGTGGAACCGGAAGTAGCGGCATCGCACAGGAACGGGAAAGAGCACGGCGGCCATCTTTAAAAACATATTCCATTGCCATCCTCTGCCCCCAGGACCTGCAGCTACACCAGAGCTTTCCAAAATCATCCCCAGACCCACTGAGAATGCCCAAGGCCATAAAAAAAGGAGCTGCGTGGCAGCGCAAGGAGCGCTTTTCAAATGAAGAGCTTATAATGCTAACCGACACGCTTGCTGCCAATGCAGAGGTCGTTTTTGCCAATGACATGCAGCATCCCACCCTAATCAAGAAGAAAGAGATCTGGGCAGAGGTAGCCCGTAAAGTCAGTATGGTGGGCTCCACCCCCCGCACTGTGAAGGATGTACGGAAGCGGTGGGACAATCTACGCCTCTGTGTACGCAGCATCCTGGCTGCCAACCGGAGCCTGGCCATGGGCACAGGAGGCAGTGGAGGATCCCCAATAAAACTACAGGAGTGGGAGGAGACCTGTGCAAGCACCATTTGGGTCAAAACAATCGAGGGAGTAGGAGAAATGGAGCACGGTGTGCCGACATTGACAGATGGAGGTGAGTGTCCACACAAAACACTGCACTGTGAAACATGAGGTAATCCTCCAAATGTGACCCTGAAATCATCTCATGGATGGGGCCATCAAACATACATGCACACAACCCTGCCCATATGCGGTGCACATCCCGACACAAACACATGCATGCAGCACCACAGACACGTGTCACCCAGACTCATGCATGAATGACCCACCCAACTGTCTAACGACAGGTATGGCCAAACATGAAGTCAAAATGCATATAACAGCGTGAACAACAACATCTGCATGAAGCACGTTGACCCATCACCAATGCCATCCCTCTCTTTGTCCCCCACAGGCTCACAAACTGACAGCGATGAGCAGGACAATGCGATGCAGGCCCCACTGCTAAGAAACAGGCCAGTGGAATGGAAGCAGGCACCATGGCCAGCACGTCGAGGGGCACTGGAAAGAGTGCACTCCCGCAGAGCGCCAAACCCACCAAGCCACCCACGTCACCAAGACGTGAAAGTCCGCCAGACGCAATTGCAAAACCCACTCCAGCAATCCCCCCCACGCACAATCCACCTCTCCCTTTCTCCCTGTTCCTTTATCCTCCGCTTCCCCTTTACTTTCTTCTGTGCACTTACTCTATCAGAATTGTCCGAAGACCTAGTATGATAGCAACCTCGTCTGTCTCCTCCCCCTCCCCTTACTTGTTTTTTCCCCTCTCCCCCCTTAAACACTATCTGAAATGTCATAAGGCCTAGTACAATAGTTGCTTGTTTTGTTCCTCCCCTCCCTTTTTGCACCCCTCTCCCTCACCTTTTTGTTTTTCTCTGGCTCTACCAGAAATGTCGTCAGGCCTAGTACGGTAGTCACCTGTCTGTTTCCATTTCCTTCCCGCTCTCCCCCTCCGATCCTTATCTATGTCTTAGCTCTTGCACTATCTGAAATGTCATCAGGCCGAGTACGATAGTTACTTTCACAACCTTACTGTTCATGGCCTGTAAGAATGTCATTGTATTTTCCCTTGGTCCCTCCCTTGCCTTGAAGCGCTTTGAAACACATTGTGTATATGCACTACATAAATAAACTATCATATCATATCATATCACACGCAGAAGGGACACTCTCCGCTGCTAATAGCTCCATCGGCGAGCCAGCTGCCACGGCACCCATGTCCGATGTGGAGGACACTTGTAACTCGCCCATTCAACACCATACACCCAGCCCGCAGCAGTCAAAACAACCAAGCCCACGCCCCACATCACATTCCAGCAGTCATGAGCAGTCTGGGGATGAATTTGTGGCAGGGTGCTGGAGTCCACCGGTGACATCACCTGATGCTGGACGAATACCACAAGGTGCGGCACCCACCGCACAACGCAGACACAGAGGCCATGACATAGCCATCATCAGACAGCGGCAGGAAGACATCACTGCGCTGGTTGGCCAGCATGTGGGCGAGGCTGCCCTGGCAAGGGAGGAGTGCATGCAGGGAGCATGCAAGGGGCATCAGACAAGCCATAGAAGCCAGCACCAACCGGCTATGTGAGGAAACATCACTTGTGAGGCAGGCCCTCACACGCATAGCAGACGCGATGGACAGGCAGAACCCCCCACCGGCACCGGACCAACCGTGCACCTCCTCCTCTGCCGGGTCAAGGCAGACCAGCCCCCTGCGCAGGTCCTTGAGGGCAATGCGGCGCACAACCTCACAACCCCCCAATGGTGGCAGAGGGGGTGGGAACTAGGGCCAGCGAGATGTTGCTGACACATGTACAGCTATGCAGCACTGATGTGCAAGCCATGTTTGGGAGTGTTGTGGGGGAGCGGGGAAAGGGTTTTTGAGAGTGTTGTGGGGGGAGGGGGAAGGGGATTTTGGGAGTGTTGTGGGGGAGAGGGGAAAGGGTGTTTGTGTTGTTGATTCCATGCACTTCTTTTACTTAAAATACTTAATACACACTGGTGACATGACAAATCACAGGAGTGGACAATTTTCTTTGTGTATGTGTGCTTTACTGATGGAAAGGGCACAGTGTACATTTCACCACAAAACCCAGTGCCCAAATACCCACATCCATTGAACACTCTTCATCCATGTGTATTAGAAATATTGGTCTATCAGATGCTGGCGCACAGCACGTCCCTCCTGGGCATCACCACCTGCATGACGTGCAGCCCCATCTTCTCCCTCCTCATCCCCATCATCATCCTCACCAGGTGGTTGCAGTTCAATGTCAGGGGGCAGTGGAACATTCCGTCTGATGCACATATTGTGCAGCATGACACATGCCATGGTGATCTTGCCCACCTTCTCATGCCCGTAGAGGAGTGCCCCACCCGACCTGCTGAGGCACCGGAACCGTGTCTTCAAAAGGCCAAATGTCTGCTCAATTACCACACGGGTACGAGTATGTGCACGATTGTATTCCTCTTCGTGCCTGTTCTGTGGGTTCCGTACAGGGGAAAGGAGCCACATCTTCAGGGGATAGCCAGCATCACCTGCATGGGTGCAACAATGGGTATGTGTAAGTGTGTACATCAAGTGGAACCTGTACATATCACACAAATCAACTTAGCATTGTGAATGACATCCACAAATCCCTGCATGCATGGAGGTAATCAAAGTAACTGCAATGTGGGAAGGTGATGTAGTCCTTGCAAGTGGACATGCACTGTGCATGCCTACGGCAGTTGATGCCATGTACTGGGTGAGGTCCAGTCATTCGTGTATTTTGGTGCAGGCACCGTTTGGACCACACTGCTAGTGAACTGACATTCTGATGTTGATGTCCCCATGCTGTCATGCGGCACTTCTGTAGTGGTGTACGGGTGTAAATCAGTATAATCGATAGAGGTAATCCCTTTGATGTTGCTTTTTCGTTGTGACGCTGTTCAGCGTACATTTCCATTGTCCATATTGGCTGCATGTAGCTGTGTTATAGGGGTTATGGTCTGATGTCTAATGTGCATGTTGATGGATATGGCATGATTGGGTTAATGGGTTCATTTCTTTGTTGTGCGGATTACTACTTGCATGTGGTTTCCATGTGTCAGGTCCAGTGTGGGCTGCCTCGGGGGACAGTGGTGTAATTCTGTATGGGCATAGTTGACCCTGACAACTAATGACACCCGGTGGAAGTATGCTTCTCTCCCCCCACCAATCACACCCGGTTGGAGTATGCTTCTCTCCCCCCCCAATCACACCCGGTTGGAGTATGCTTCTCTCCCCCCGAATGTACTGCCCACATCACAATGCCATGTGCTTGCCATGCTACTCACCAAGTAGCAACAAACGTTGTTCAGCATGTCGCTCCATGTAGCGTGGTATCGTTGAGTTCCGCAGGACCATTGAATCATGGGTTGATCCGGCATAGCGGGCACAGCAATATGTGACGATCTTGTTGGAATCACATACCATTTGGACGTTGATGGAGTGCTATTGCTTTCTGTTTCGGTACACTGCCTCCTTGGCATGTGGGACAACCAATTCCACATGGGTACAGTCGATGCAACTTTGGATGCCTGCCAGTGAATTTAAGCCAACCTTGGTGTTAGAGATCTTCTGGGCAGTCCGTGGCAAGGATATGTGTTCACGTGTGTGCATCGAGCACCTGGTTCAGCGTGCGTGAGAATACTGGTTGAGATATGCCATGCATCTGCCCTACCGTATGCTGATAGGTGCCTGTGGCCAGGAAGTGGAGCACAGTTACCACCTTCAGTAGAGGGAGGATGGCAGTATGGATGTCTATGAGGCTGACAATGTCGTTGTGTACCATGTCCACAATGGTGGTGATGGTATCCCGGTCCATACGGTACAGGGTGTGTATCTGCTCAGGGGTTTGGTTGAATGGACTGGCTCTGATCCTGGGGGTTCGTGGCTGCCTCTGTGGTACAACTAGATGCACTAGTGGGGCTTGCTGTGCCTGTCTCGTCCTCCTCCTCCTGCGTCTCCTCTGTGCTGCCTGTTGTTGTTGCTGTTGCAATGCAATCATGTCCTCCAGCCCATGTAATGCTGCTAGTATTGGAATCATTTTGGTGTGTGAATGGGTGTGGGAAGGGGTGTGGTGTGCTCCTTTTGTGCTGGCCCAGTCTCCATTGCCTCCACCTGTGCTGATTGTGGGCACCTGTGGCGGCTGGGAACACTGCACATGGCCCTTTACGGGTAGTTCGCAATGCCGGTATTTCCGCCATGCCGGTATGGACTTATTGGGACTGCTCCATGCCGTTATTTGCATGTTCGCATGTCTTGTAATGGACTCCTATTTCCGCCATGCCGCTATTGCCGCCATGAAGGGTCACGTGCCCGCGACTGTGCCGCTATTAGAGGCACCGTACCTAGCAGTGCCGCTAATAGCGGGTAGACGGGTTGTAATTGGCAGGTGCGGTTAGCGATGCCAGTAATCCTTTGCCGGCATTGTTTTTCCCTTAACGCCTACCGTGTAATGAGGCCCATTGTTAGAACAATGATTGGGCCTCATTACGAGGTTGGAGGTAGCCATGGTGCTAGTAGCACCATGGCTACCCTCTTACCGCATTCCGGGGCCGGGTTCTCGAAATAGGGACTTATGACCCTTCCCCAGTGTGAACTGATTTCATAAGCCTCGAAAAAGAGCATTGGTGTTTTAAATGGGGGCACAGGGGCCACATTACGAGTTAGGCGCAAAGGGATTACTGGCACCAGTAAGGACACCAGTGCCGATAATCCCTTTGCACCCTATTCCGAGTTCCCTTAGCGTGTCCCTTCCTTAACGCCTGGTCTGACCAGGTGTTAAGGATGGGACCTGTTAAGGGACTTTAGAGCTAATAACGGTACCGCAAATTGCGGTTCCGTTATTAGCTACTTCCCCATTCCCATTGAGCCCTATGGGGGCTGAAATGGGAATGGGGAATGTTTTTTTCAATGGGGACTTACCGGTCCCTCCAAGGTCGGAATGGACCGGTAAGTCCCCATTGAACCAGGTCGGACTCGGTACCGGTATGGGAGGTAGTCATGGCGCAAACTAATAGGGGTTCATGTGATATGTCTTGTGAAGATTATGTGTACTTTGGGCCTTATTGCACGGTATGCAGTAACCATGGCGCTATTAGCGCCATGTTTGCCGCCGGTATTTTACCGTGTCCGCCTTGGTAGATGGCGGAATTACCACCCTAATCCAAGGTGAGCGGGGGGCGATAATTCCCCATTTACCAAGGCACTTTCCCATTCCCATTTTTGCCCCCATAGGGCTCAATAGGAATGGGGAAGGAGCTAATTACGGTACAGCAAATTGCGGTACCGTAATTAGCACCAAGGTCCCTTTGCGGGCCCGTTCCTTAACGGCTGCTAAAACCAGCCATTGAGGTCGGGTCCGGCAAATGGACCTCGTAGTAGGGCGGTAAGGGTTTACCGGTACCGGTGCCCTTACCGGTACCGGTAAACCCTTACCGCGTTCCGTGTAATGAGGCCCTTTGTATTGTTTTGCCCTTATTATAGAGCTATTAAGAAAACATTTCTAAAACCGATTTTTAAATAATAGGGCATAAGATCCTTTAATGTGGCCATTTTACATATTTACGTGTTACTTGATGTACTGTGTAGGCCACATACTGATAACTTGAAAAGGCCATTTATATCAGAAAGAAAATGTTATCATTTTAAAATGTATGTATTTTCATGAAGATATGTTTCTTTGAATTAAGTTTTTTAATCATTCACTTCAAGAGTCCATAAATTCAAGTGCACAAAAAGTCTCTCCAAATGCTAAGCCTTGTGGCGCGCGCCAATGACGACCTTAAGAAAACTATCCAGAGTAGCAACTGCATATCCTGGTCACAGTGGTTGATGAGGAGCAGGAATTGCTTTTAATATTGACCTGGTGAAGCCATGCCACCCTAAATATGAGAAACAGAGGATTGAGGATGTATGTAGAATTGCAGTGAGGTTAGTGGCTAAAACAATGAAAACAATCACTGTAATAGGTATGCAGGCACACTTAAGAATGAAAGAGTGGATAGATGGCAAGATACCAGCCAGTTTTCTAAGTACAGTGTGAAGGTGGGATATGACATACTTGCTAAGAAAATTACCTCACAATGTTACGATACTTAACCTGGTTGGTTTTCTCATCCATCTCACTTCCTCACTTTCCCCCAGGCTTGTACTGGCCTATGGGGCAATAGGCCAATGGTTGAACCGAAAAGCCAAAATGCTGGTGTGTGCCAGTTTTTTTAGGAAAGTGGGCCACATTTATGATCAATTTGGGCACGTTTGATGAGTTAATTCACTCTGCAGCTAGTAGTTTTGACCAGTGTTGCTGAATAAATATTCTTTAAAATGCACAATTTGCACCACACTTTATTAAAACAACTCCCCCTTGGTTACTATTCAAACAGTGTCACAAAATGAATTAATTGCCATTGCAACTGCGGGCCACTTCTTCATTAGTGCCCGAGGCAATTCTATGGCCCAGTCCGACCATGCTTTTCTCCCTAACTCACTTTACTCCCTAGAGGTGTGTGGTGACCCGATCCTTGAGGTTGAATCCCCAGGTGGAACAGGATCGCAGGAGGAGATAGGGGTCAAAAGGTCAAGAGGAGGGGAGGGAAGCCAAGAGAGGAATTCACCCAATGTCTGCTGCAAGACGTCAAGTCTTCTTCTACAGAAAATATAATTATTCTACCTGGAAGACCCCTATAATAATAACCATGCTGATGACCTTATTTTCAAAGGGGGAATTCATGACTTTTGCAAGGGAATGTGCAAACAGGAATTTAACCTGGACCCTCCTCAGGTCTTATAGAGGATCTGCCTAGATTTCTAATCACCAAATGAAGTTTAATCCAACAGAACTTTACATAAATCTGGACCCACAAGTACTTATTGAGAAATTGTTTAGTTCTGCCAGGAAGTCTACAGGTCTACAGACATTAGAAAGTCTGCCAATACGTACACGGAAAGATCACAAGCCACATTAAAGAAAATGCTGTTATACATGGAAATATTTGTATTCCAAAATCCAGTAAACCTAAGAGAAAGGAACCTAAGTTTGTGGGATTTCTTACAGCAATGATATGATATGATATTAAATTGCATGTATACCGCGCCTATACACAAGTGATTCAAGGCCTATACACAAGTGATTCAAGGCGCGACGAGACAAGGGAGGGGGAACAGAGGGAGGACAGACAATGATCTTACTAGGCCAGGTGCCTTTCAGATCGCGCAAGTGCAAGGGAAGGGGGAAAAGGAAAGTGCGGGGGGAGGGGAAAGTGCAGTACATGGGATAATAACATAACAGGATAATAAAAGAGCGGCCAGTTGGTGGCAAGTGCAGGGTGAGTGCAGACATAAGTGTTGGTGGGAGGAATGTAGGGATACAGAAAACAGTCCCGAGGTGCAGCGGTTGCCGGGGAGGCAGTGCAGGCATGCAACAGGCAGGGCTTGGTCCCGAGATCGGATGGGTGGCCAGGTTACCAGTGCAGTATCAGTATCAGCAGGGGAGAGGGGCAGAGAAAGCAGAAGCAAAATGGTATTTGCTGTAATTTTGATGGTAATTGGTACAACCATATCCGTTTCATAACCATAGGAACACTGGACACAACCTCAATTAGGGTGTGTATCTGCCTGAGCATAAACAGGAGACCGTTAGAATAGAACAGGAACAAGCCCTGGAAAGTATGAATGAAACAATACTCACTCTGAAGTCTCAATTGAAATTAAGGACACACAATTAGGTGGTTGCTATGACTGATTATATGATGTATCAGCATCTGATGAGCTTTCCAAAGTCTAGACTATTGAGAGAAATGCAAGAAGGCATCGAGCAGTCAATGCAAGGGCACCTCACCAGAGGTGATTCGGAAGATGTGTGTGAGGGTCACAAGGTGGGAAGTAGAATTTACTCAGGAGGGGGCGGAATTTGAAATGCGGAGAAGTGTTCCTTTATCTCTCAATGCAGATTGTACAGAGAGTCGATTCTTGTTAAGTAGCCAATTCATTATTCTTGAATTAGTGTACCAAATAAAGGTGGCTTGCAAACTTGCATCATGGCAGCAAGGAACGTATGTGAAGATGCAGACGCCAGGCTTAATGTACTTTCAGTCGTGGGTAGCAGGCCCTTCCCTGGTTGGAGACTTCCCAGGTGCAAGGCAGCGTTTATATGCTGCTCTTTCTAGGATGCTTGAGGAATTGTGTGGAAATGTGAAGTGTCCCCAAGCAATGTAAAACCTGAAATCTCCACACATGCACGGTTAGTAAGGGATAATTGGATGGTGAGTTTTTCTAGGAGAAAACACAGCATCATATACCTAAAGCAGAGGACATTCATGGTAAGTCCATTGCTGTAACATGGTATTCATAGTGGCACGCAGCAAGGATACCGTGAATGCAACTAGGGGTGTACCAAATGGCATATTTAGCACTCATCTAAATAATTACTAGTTTGTCAAACATTCAGCCGAAGGCAAATATATGTTGTCTTTTAAATATCATGTTGCATACTTCAAACACACTTTTTTAAGGAAATGCATGGAAGGTTGTTGTATATGCTAAATCAGTGGTCCACAAAGTAGCAGGCTTCATGAATGGAAAGAGTGTGTGATGAACACAATGAATATTGTAATTTACATTTGTCATTGTGAATGACACACATTACAATCCTGTGTGCATTGTAAGGTAGCAGAGGTGGAAAGTGAGTTTCAAACCTTCTTTGCAGCTCATACAGAAATGTAAAACTGGTTTGTGTCTGCTCATGCAGGACACAAGGTGATGGGTACATGTGAGGGGAGTGGACTCCATCTCCCTATGATTTTCCCCCAAACAAAAGGGAGGACTTTCCCAGAGGGGCCAGTAATGTTGAAACATGGATAACCACATGTAGGAAAGGCTGACCTGTGAATGAATATGTCCAAACCTAACAAGCTCTAAGAAAACACTACCCATTGGGCAATAACTCAATTCCACCAAATCTCAATCTGCCTACCCCACATCCTTCCCACCACACTAAATGCTGCAAGGCCCTATGGATGCTTTTTTGGCTTTTGCCATTTAACCCTCACAACACCATCAGATACAGTGCTCTCTATCATTCTCCGTCCTCACAGAAAATTGCTCTCATCTCTCAAACCTTTCCTGTAGGGGAAGACTGACCTCTAATATATGGAAGAGATTTCCCAATAAATAAGTTCTCCCAAGTGTCCAGCATGGGCTGGGAAATGTCAACCAAAGCTTGCACTACCTGACATTTAACCGACTTATCTTCAGCCCTATATACCTAGATGAGATAGTTGTCACGACCCGTGCCAGGTATGGTTAGGACATGGGGTTCATTTGGGGCCCAAAAGGCCTTACATTATCATCACAGACTCTCCTGGAGTCAGTCCTGGCGCCTTTGGCGCCAGGCTCATGTTCAGATTGGGACTTTTACTTGTAGGGACTACTTTTTCTGTGAAGACTTGCAGCCAACATGGAGGCACCCACACAGTCTAGGTCCTAAGAACCAGACTATGCGGTGCAGTGTTTTAAGGTGTGGTAGCCCGGACTACTTTACTTGGACTACTTTACAGGGGGGCTATATAAACCACACCCAAACTACAAAACGTGCTTCACATTATTCTGCAGCCAGCAGCGTGACGCTCATCGTGTTCGGAGACCAGCACCCGGTGATCCTGAAATAGCGGACCTGCAGAGGAGACAAAAGAACATCATTAGCAGTCTCAGCTTACCTGCAACTTTCCATCCGTCGATTACTGCTGCTCGCGGTCTTCCATCTAGTTGTCAGCATCTTCAGGACATCACGCATGCACCGGAACGAAGCACCTGGAGGGAGAGAGAAAGAAGGATAACGTTAAACAAGTTACTCAAGGCATTCACAGCAGTAACCATAAAGTCTTCACCTGGCTGGGCATTTCTTGGCTGGTTCCGCTCTGGAAATCTTTGCACGCCCAGAAAGACCATTGCGACCTGAAAAGGAATAAAGAATACAGGTTAGCCCAAAAAGACATTAGCGTGCCGCACTTCACGCTTAACCTACCATCCATCATATGCTCCCGTGTCCATGATCCCGGCAGGAGCCTGATCCAAGCGGCGCAACCATCGAACCTCCGTACACCTAAGGGGGAAACAAACAAGTAAAGACATTAATAGCAAGAAAGAAAAGCAAAGGCCTTTAGAGACTGCTATATTCGGACTTACCTCCTTAAAGACACTTGAATGGTTGGCACCAGTGAAGTTAACTCAGTCGAAAAACTACGCGCCCCTGTGCAGAAAGCAGGACGGAGAGCCTGCCAGACATCAGAACAAGGTTAGGAGGAGGCCATCAGGTCGAGTCTAAGGGGCTGGTGGGACGAAACGAAATCTGTTCCTAAGTCCAGTCCTCCTGAATTTTCAGGCCCAGCTGCCATGGAAGACATCACCCCGAATTGGGCACGTCCAGGGTGAATCCGGCAACCAGGGCATACAGGCGTCCCCGTGGATACCAGGTGAGCGTAACAGAATGCAAAGCCTTCTTAACAAAATCCACCTGGGTGCCATGGAGACTTCAGAAATGGACCAACTGGCCCAGTTATTAGGACAATTACGCGCCGAAGTGCATTTGGCTAGGCAAGAGACATACCCTGCGAAGGGATCTTGTCGTCACCAAAGAGCGCACCGAAGAAATCATCAGGCAGTTACTGCAATCACAGGCCGGGGAAGCTCCATTATCTGGAACAAATTCACCGGCACAGACAACCACGTCATCTGCCGCTCCAGTACAAATCACCTTACCCGGAACAATCCCGTTAGCACCACCAGAAAGTTTTTTAGGTGATCCAAGGAAGTATGCTGCTTTCATGAATCAATGTCGCCTTCACTTCCTCTGCAGACAGGGCACATCTCCAAACGATCAGGCAAGAATAGCATTTATTTTGTCATATCTGAGCGGTAATGCAGCAGATTGGTCAGTGCAGCTTGTGAGCCATGATGACCCATTACTACGTGACTTTGGGGGCCTCCAAAGAGAAATGGAAAAGCTCTTTGCTCGGCACACCCATGAACAAGCTGTAGACAACTAACTCTTATCACTCCGGCAGGGGAATCAGGATCTACTAACATACATAGCAACCTTCAATAGATTGGTGGCCGAAACCAGGTGGCCTCCGGACAAGAGAACCACATTGTTTCACCGAGCCCTTCGAGGGGATTTAAAGGACATCTTGGCTCAGGTAGTTGATCCACCGAGAGACTGTAGTGAATTTATCAATCTGGTGGTACAACTAGATCATCGACTACAAGATCGGAAAGCGGATCTGTCCAAATCAGACACACGGGCCGTGTATCTACCAACCAAGGATGTTACTCCGCGCATGTCAGAGAATGCCACGGAACCAATGCAAATTGGAGGCATACGACCACCGTTAACAAATCCGAAAGAGACAAGAGAAGACAACAGCAGTTATGTTTGTACTGCGGACAAACGGGGCACTTCCTCAAAGACTATCCAACAAAAAAAAAAACAGGCGAATTGTGGGAGCTACAGAAAAGGATGAGAGGAAGGAGTCGGAAAACTGGTACGTGGTGATACTGCTCCTTTGAATTATGGAAGATAAGCTCTCTGTCCTGCTACTTCTGGCAGTGGCGCGTCGAATGGGATTTAGTTCCTTCACTGATCCCTGATAAGGATTAGTCCAGCTGTGACTATGCATCTCCTTATGATTGGTAAGTTTTTTTTGAGCTCTTGTGATGCTGTTCGTTCTGTTTAATGTCTTTATATGTTACTCCTATTTATGCCCGCAATAATGTCTCTCTTCTGTTTTCTTCCCTTAGATGGAAATGCGGCCTCAATGCATTTGTGAGACGCGAGATGCGGCCGGATGGAAGATGGATGCTCGCGCAATGTTCGACAGCGAGGTAAGTGATGGTTTAAAGAAAAGCACAAAGTATGGCGAAGCACAACCTTAAACTGACTGTTTTTTAGATCTCTAACCTTGTCTTCTGTTTTTCCTTGCAGGCGCTGCTGTCGACGATGGAGAGTGTTGTGTTTCGGTGCCAAGATGATGATTTTGGCGTTCCGGAAAGTGTAAAGATGAATACTTGGTTCGCTGAAGAGATGTACAGGTAAGAACAGCTTCCCCCAGTTGGTAAGTATGCTGGCAGGAAGCAGGATGTCCAGGAAGCAGGATCTTCAAAGGTAAGTCTGACCTCAGGCGACAGTGAGCATTACGCTGCTTGCAAGTGCAGAATAACACAAAGCGTCTGTCTTGAGGATCAGGGCAGCTTATATAGCTGAGATTGTGGGCACGCCCATTAGGGCCGGTTTACCAGCCACACCCTGCCACTCCCAGAGAGTGAGCATGTGCGAAGGCAATCCATTAGCAGCCAAACCCAAGAATACACTTGGGGCTGCTTAATGGATGGAATGTTCGAGGTTAATGCATCTGAAGTGCTATGTCCATAATAAAAACTTTTTGGTGTTAAATGGATGTTCTTGCTTTTGTTCATGAGCCTGGTGCTAAAGGCGCAAGGACAGTGTCCACCCAGGTCTCCTGTGCATGCGACCCCTGCATGCCTGTGCCCCTGACTTCATGACCATGACATAGATTTGACATTGGCATATCATCGGATCAAATTACATCTCGAATTCAGAGACTTAACCACATTCATAACTCATGAGGGCACCTTTAGGTTCAACGGAATGCCTTATTGGTTAGTGTCTGTCACTTTATTTTTCCAGAAAGCTATGAATGATCTTTTAGGGAATCTAGATGGGGTGTTTTACCATCAAGATTATGTTCTAGTGATGGAATTGTCCAGTGTTCCCAGGGAATATGTTGCCTTCGATATTGTAAAACCAATAATGTCCAAAGGTGACTCATTTTTCGGACCATATTCCTCTTAAATATTACAGGCAATGATGTGCAATTCACATCAAGATAATGAAAACATTGTTTAAAGGGATAGGAGTTAAACATCACAAAACATCTCTTTCATGCCTCCACTAATGAGATATCTGAGAGATTTAACCAAACTCTTGTGCAAAAAGTTTGCATGGTGATCAGTTCTGGCAGAATATGGGAAGAAGACACCCATACGTTGGTGTTTGCCTACAGGTTTGTACCACATTCAACCACTGGTCTGATTCCATTTGACATTTTATGAAGGAAGAAGGCTGCAAATATGGTTTGTCCCCCAGGGCTAGGAAGAATGTATGTTGTGGAATGGGATGAGAAAGAATTAAAGAAACATGTTAAAAATAAAAATCATGAAATGAAAAAGTTACATGACAGAAAATACCATGCAAGGCTTACTACAGTAAGTCTGGGTGAGGAAACCAACCGGTGTTATAAAAGGAGAGAGCAAATGTCTTGGGCCCTTACGAGTGCACTAAGTGTTAGACAATGCTGTTATGCTAGAAGATGAACGCATTTGGAAAAAAATGCAAAGTTTCATTGAGACCCCAAGAACCACTCAAGTTTTAGTTCTACCAGTGCAAAGTGGGGTGGTGGGTGTTATATCTACAAAATGTCTTTAGATACTTATAAATGTATATTATGTACAGTATGTACTTACAAGACTGTTTCAAATGGCAGTTATATAGTTGCATTCATTACATATCAAACAAACTGCAGGCATACATTTGTTATTGTTACTGTTAAACAGCATGTGTAAGCAGGAGGTATGTTTCCATTGTTTACTTGTTTAGAGGTTGCCTGGTTCTTAGCCTCTGGCATCATAACATGTTGTCAGGTCTCCCATGCAACCTAGAACCATACAACATTCCATGCTCAAATGTATATATTAGGGTTCCGTGACTTCTCAAGAGATGAGAGAGAAACAACATTCTAAACAGGGGGGCCTCTTTGACAGTAAAAACGTTTGCAGAAATCAACTTACCTGTGGATCATTCAGGATACTTCTGATTGCGTATGAAAATCCTGTCTCTGGGCTACAATGGCAGTGGGGCTGGTAACTTCACTGGGTCCACTGATGACCTTTCAGCCTTGTCTTCTCTTCAAGGAGCAATCTTAATACTTTTCATAAACTCCCTCAAACACCCCTGAAAACTCTTCCCCAGAACTCCTTCTGCCCTGTGAGCATCTGATGCTGTGCATGTAGGCGTGAGAGGTGGATGAATTCTTCTTCCCGTCACTATCTTGTGCGGGGACAAGTGGTGATCCTTGATTGGCTGTGTTGCCGAGCAAAACAAAGCCAGATGTAGACAGTGCAGCCAATTCCTCCCTAACTTAGTACACATTTTAGACAGTTTAGCTTTTAACAGTCCATTTACATTTTCAACAAGTTTGTTGGCCTGAGGGTGGTAAAACGAGCACAGTTTATGCCATATCCCTAGTACAGATGCAATTTCTTTGGACAACCCATTAAAAAGTTCCATTATCAGACTTTAGGACCTCACATATCCCCCAGCAATGAAAAGCCTTGTATACTAGAAATGTAGCCGCTGATTTAGCACCTGGATGTGCACAAGGGCTAGCCTCAAAAAGGAAAATGAACAAACCACAACAATAGGGTAATGGTAATTACTGCACCTGTTTAAGAGGTCCACATATTCAATGTGGAGTTTCTAGAAGGGTCCAGATGGATGGGGCAATGTGCCGTGCAACATCCTGAGAGTATGTCATGTACTGTAAAAGATGTCAAGTAGTACAATTTGCCACAAATTCGTTAACATATTCATGCCGATTGAGAATGAACCAGTCCTCCTGAATGTAAGCTGCAATGTGTTATTTTCGAAACATGTGCTGGGTAAAGCAGTTGCTCAAGAGCACAAATTGGTCAGTGACAATGAGCACACCCTTTTTGTGCACAGGTCTTGCTCTACCTGGGGCGCCAGACCTTGTAGTTGTAGTTTAATTATTTGGATAAGCGGCACGGCTGTGTATGGTTTTATTAGCTGCAAATGTTGATTTGCCACATCACGATATGCAGTGACATCTGGCTCACACAAACACACTGCTTCTTTGGCAGCTTTATCTGCTGCATCATTGGCAAGTGAAACTGGGTCTGTATTTTGGGTGTGAGCGGCGCATTTAACCACCACCACTAGTGTTGGGTGGGGAAAAGTGTAAATTCATCTCCCCAACAAGGTTGCATGCTGCACAGGTGTCTCATCTGATCCCCGAAATCCTCTCCTTTTCCATCTGCACAACCCTGAAGGTACGGTGGTGGTCACGTACGTGGTTCCGAGTACATGGTCACTAAGCATCCCTGGGATGCCTCTAAAGCTTTCATTAATTCAATCAGTTTGTCTGCCTGTGACAAATAGGGTGTTGCTAACCACACATCAATGAAAAGGACCTCCCCTTCTTCAAGTGCATCACCCCTTGCTCGTATTAAATCATCTTCAGGGCCTTCATATTTAACACAATCATGCACTTCCTCTCCTTGCCCGACAGGTAATGCAAAAAACGTGACAGGAATCACTGTGCAGCATCTTACAGTGTGAATGGATGGGTTTGACAAAATAACTTCATATGCAGAGGTTCATTGTGTGGTTAGAGTGGATTTGCATTGCTCAAGAATTGCTAACACTACATGCTCTACATATAATGTCACTGACTAACCGATAGTGATCGCAGAGTATTTTACAATGGCAAAGACTGCAGCAGCCAGTGAGTGTTCACAATGGAATTGACCCTGCATCATTAAATCTAATATGCCACTGTAGTATGGTAGGGGCTTGTGTCTTGTGGATGTTTGCTGAGTCAGACCTGACCATTATAATGTGAAAATGCATAAAATGTTTTTTTTCTAATCAGGAGTTGCTAGTACTGGTGCATTCCATATGGCATTTTTTAGTTCCTGGGAACATATCATCATTTCTCCTATCCATGTGAGTGTTTTTTTACTTTTCTGTGATTCCTTGAGTCCATGCAGCAGAGGCTTTGAGTAACTAGAATAGTTGAAAAACCATGCCCTGCAATAGTTACACAAACCCAAAATTGGTTTTATATCTTTAACTGGGCTGTTCTTGGTTTTGCACTGCAGCTGTGCTTTCTGGAATTGCTCATTTCCCTGTGGATGATATAATCTGTCCTAAATACACTGCCTCCTTATGACAATATTGCTTTTTGTACTTGTCCGCTTTGTACCCTTTACCATCAAGCAGTGTTAGAAGTGTCACTGAACCTGCTATGCCTAAGATTGCTGTTGTGCTACACACTGGGAGGTCATCTGCATACTGGATGGCAGTACTCTGTACATGTATATTACCCAAATCCATGGGTAGTACTCTGTTGAAAATGCCGGAGATTAACAGTACTCCTGAGGAAGTCTGGAGTATTGAAATCTTTCTCTGTGATTGGTAAACGCTGTGAAATGTTGAGTATCAGGGTGCAATAGAATGGAAAAGAATGCATTTTTCAAATCAATGACAGTGAAATGTGTGGCCTCAATAGGTATATTGATAAGGATCATGGCAGGGTTTGGTACTACTGGGACCACTGCTTCAACAATGTTATTCAACAGACATAAGTCCTGTATCACCCTCCAACTGGACCCTTTTGCTTTTTTGACAAAATATATTGTTGTTTTACATAGGGATTCTGACGGTACTGTGTTGCACTGCTGCCATAATGCTACAATTATCTCATGTATTCCCTCATCTGCTTCTCTCGACAATGGATACAGTCTACTCTGGGTAACACTGTGCCCTGGTTCAACTTGATACATACTGCCCCTATGCTCTTGAAGAGCCCTACATCATGGGGATTGTCAGTCCATAAAGTGCTGGGTACCCTTACCAAGTCCTCCTGTAGATATGCCGGCATAGATTTGGCAATAAGTATATGGTATGGTAAATACCTATGCTGGATCATTATTTGACACAGAATACAAACCTTCAGTATTATTTCACCATCATTATCGGCATCTTCAAACAACTGTCCGTCTGACACAAAATGATATGCCAATCATCTAACTCTTTGTCAGACTATGGTAGCACTACCTTATAGTCTGCAATCAGCACCCCCTGCAAAGCAAAAGTAACAATGGTACCCGGAGAATGGTCTCAGGGAACCGCTGGCTTTAACAGAAATTCAGATGGCACACTCCAGGGTTTTTTTCTGATGCCCAGGACCAAACTCAACAACACAGTGGCTCAAATATGAAGAAATCTGAGTGCAAAGGCATTCCTGTAGTGGTGCTGTTATGTGAAAGGCTTGTGTTACTGATAGGACTCTAGCATAACAAATTCCTGGTAGAGAACACACTACCACTTCTTCCATGAATGAGAACATCATATTTAACTTACTTAGCAGGTCCCTGCCTAACATGTTCACTGGTGTTTCAGATGAAAACAATAATGGCGCTAACACCTCTTGAGTACCTACCTTGATGGCTAAGTCTTCCATAAATGCAACCGATTATATTTCCCCAGAGAACCCCTGTGTATCCATTACCCTTCCTGATAAGGGGAAACACCCCCGATTTATTAGTGATTTTGCTACACCTGTGTCAACCATAAAAACAAATGATTTGTTGCCTGTCTCCATGACTACCAGGGGTTCCTCTTCCGTGCCGGCAGGGATTAACAGGACTGAGTACGGCAGGGCTCTCTGTGGGCTGTGCTAATCTGGATAAGTGTCGATCCCGGAAATAGGAAGGGGTTTCCACCCACCAAACTCATCCCTGTATAGTGCATCACTGTAAAGTGTGGCTAAGCATTTTTGTCCCCAATTTGGGATACTGACTGTTGTGTCTGCTGCTGTGCATACAGTGGTGCGCTATTTGGCACTGAAGGTTGTATCTGTTGTGGTATTTGTGTGAGATACTGATACTGTGGCTGTTGCTCCTGCTGGGGCACCTGTGTGAGAACTGTGCAATATGGAGCACTTGAAGACATCAGTCCGGACTGCTGTTGATATGTAATCAGGGGAGCCCACAGGCATTAGGGCGCACATGCACACAAGGACAATAAAAGATAGATGGGACAGTGTAAGGGCAATAGGGTGATCATGGAGTTCCTGGGTTTATACTTGAAGAGTGTAGTCTTGAGTGTTTTCCTGAAACTCGGACGGTTGTTCTCTCATCTCCGTTCGCAGGGAAGGGAATTCCACAGACAGGAAAAAGAGCGGCCAAGACTTTTTTCCTTTTAAAATGATAGGCATGAGACCAGGGCCAGGTCAGAGGAGCCAAGGCATCTTCCGGGAGTGTAAGGGGTCATTGCAGATTTGAGATGTGAATCCCTTCCATGGGATTTTTTTTATAATTCAAACTGCATCATTTTCGATTCGCTGACATCTTTTTTAGACTAGTGTTACTAGCCCCAAGAAGCAGTGCATTACAGTAGTCCAGCCTAGATAAGATGGTGGCACAACCAATGGTGGCAGAATTCTTTTCAGTCAGAAAAGGTCTCACATTTCTGAGAAGTTGGAGGTGGTAGTTGTTGTTTCTACTAACCAGATTGGTGTGCTCATCCGCGTTGAGTGAAGCTTCCATAGTGATGCCCAGAGTTTTGACTTCATGTTGGGCTGGGATGTTGATGTTATTGATGATGAAATTGGTGTATTTCACAATAAGCTTACCCCTAGCCTGGGAAGAACCGAAGATAAGCAGCTCCATCTTCCCGCTGTTAATTCACATCCAGTTTTCAGACATTCAAGATTCAATCTGTCCAAAAAGTGAATGTAGACTGGAAGAGTTCAGGGAGTGGTCCCGGATAAGTTCCATCACAAGTTGTGTCTCATCAGCATATTTAGTAAAAAAGACGCAGAGGCTCTCTAAAAGACTGCAGAGCGGCTGGATATAAATGTTAAATAGCACCAGTGACAGACTGGCACCTTCTGGGACTCCACAGAGGATGGACGCCTAGGGTGAAAAAGCATCTCCCAAATGGATTTTGGAAACACGATGGAGCAGGAAAGATTAAAGCCATTCAACTGCTCCACTTGAACAATTACCAATGTGTCATGCTTACTGCCTCTGTTCCACTTCTTCATGTAGGACGGCCAGTTCAGATGTATAGGCATTACACCTATAGAACAGCCAGACCTTTTTTCACTCAGTGGAAACTATTCCATTCGTCTTGGGCTAGACAGCAGAGATGAGGCGTTCCGCGATAGTCACGTGATTTACTACACGACGCCGCAGTACGCATATAGGCAACCTACTACGCTGACCTGGTGCTTCTAATTGATTGCATTTCCTGTGAATCCAGCCTGCAGCTACAGAACTTCAACTCCGATTCAGTAAGCCCGGAATTATTACTTCCATTCCACTCTTCAAAGCAGCAAACTCCTGCCTCGCTCATATTCAGAACTCTGTTCTGTTCGGGGACCGCTCCCGCTGCTTTTTCCCTCCAGTAGGAGGTCTCCCGGAGTGTATCCCTCTCCATTCTATACGCGGAACGCTCTCACTGCCTATTTGTCCTGCAGACGTCTCCTCAAGTGGGTAGTGTGCCCCTTCAAAAAGAAATGGGCATATCTGATGTATTCCACTTCAGCGAGTTTGTCTGCAAACGTCTGAACACCGCATTCCTTCCTGCCGTTCCCTGGATACATCTGGACAACCACGGCAATACAACAGGGAGGAAGAAAGATTATCAACATTAAACCATCCCATTGATAGCGCTCCATCAACACGCCAAGAACTTAAGTAAGCACAGTCAATATTAGTGTGTTTTCTTTACTTTCAGTTGGTAATTATCGTCACAGAACTCAAGGGCCTTTTGGAACTGCCTCCGAATGGACAACTTTATTTTTGTATGAACATTGTATACCTTTCATGTGCACAAACTTTGGGACGCTATCCTGGTGTGCACCAACCCGGCTCTAGCGTGACCCTCGTGCCGTCCAGGATTAGATTCCCTACTAACCTACCCTCTTCCTAGTCGTTGTCTCTGCTTTGGATTATTGATGTTCTATGGACCTACAGTTCCCTCACCACAGGTTAGTCTGGGATGTATATTCTTTGTCTAGTGTGTTGTCTCGCTTTAAACAATTACTTATAGTACTTTCTTGTACAGGTTGGGGTGTCTTTTCATTTGACCCTTTCCATTGATCACTCACTCTGTCTGTTCATACAGTAGACAGATTGCTTTATCAATTGGAAGGTCTCTTATTGATCTTCCAGTCATCTCTCTGGTATACTCGTACTGTGAACACCAGATACAGCGGATCCTTCATGTATCCCTTTATGAGGTCTTATTGACCACTTGTATCCTTTACAAGTAATTTGACGTTGGGGTGTACCTGATTGTAGTCAAGTTTGACAGAATCAGAAGCCATGCAAACAGAAGGCGCAGATCCATTGACAATATTAACTCAGTTGATCACCGATTTGCGGAATTAAATGATTTCTGCCCAGGATACCCTGCAACATTGTATGGATGTACTACAAGATGCAGTACATGCATCTCCCCAGAATGCTGCACCTCCCCCAGGGGTTGCATCTGGTTCTGGTCTACAGGCTCCTACACGGGAGAGCGTACAAGTGGTCATGCCTACCCAATTCCCACTGGCTCTGCCAGAAAAGTTCAGTGGGGATCCGAAAACATATCGCACCTTTGTGAATCAAAGCAGATTGCACTTCTTGTGTCGTCCTAGTACATTCCCTGATTTGACTACAAAAGCAGCGTTTGTGTTGTCCCATTTGGGTGGTACTGTGGCAGCATGGGCCAATCCATTATTGGAATCCAATAGTCAGTTGCTATATGACTGTGATGCCCTGCTATCTGCTATGAGTAAGGTTTTCGACATGCGGTATGCCACTCAAGTGACGGATTTAGAGCTATTAAATCTACAAGGGACTCAGTTCTTGTTCACCTACCTGGCAAAGTTCAACCAACTGGTTGCTGAAACACAATGGCCGGAGGACAAAAAAGCTGCTGTATTTTATAAAGGGTTGTCTGAAGAATTGAAAGACGCCTTATCTACAGTCCCAGTCGTTCCCTCCGGATTTACAGAACTTCTCGATTTAGTTCTGCAAATAGACGCACGGCGAGCCGCAAGGAAAGGGGAAAAAGGATCAACCATGCCACCTTTGTCACGCACGGACCCCCCTACACTTCCGACTACTGATCCTGAACCCATGCAAATAGGGGCTACCAGGGGCCGACCGTCTTCTGCAGAGCGAGAGAAGCTCTGCAAAAACAATTTATATATGTACTGTGGTGCAGCTGATCACGTTTTGGCCAATTGCCCCAAAAAAACAATCAAACATTTGGGAAACGGCACGGCCCGGCAATATAAGGAATCTCTATGCTGGGTACTACTGCGGATTCCCATCAGGGGTTCTTGTCATTCCCCATCTCTATTCCAGTAAAATTATGCTATAAGGACAAGTGTATTCATACTACTGCCATGGTGGATTCCGGAGCCACCAACAATTATATTGGCATCTCTTTCGTCAAAGAAAATGACATCAACACGGTGGTTAAACCCGTTCCTGAAACGGTGAACACCGTCGATGGTTCTGTATTGGTTTCTGGCCAAGTAACAGAGGAAACCATCCCCATACAGGTGGTTTTGGCTAATGGGAATACTGAAAAAATGGTATTCAACGTCATATCCGCCCCACAGTACAAACTCATTCTGAGTTTATCCTGGTTAACCTTGCACAATCCTTCTATTGACTGGGTGACCGGTCACATACAATATCCTTCAACCTTTTGTAATGATCATTGCTTTCAAGGCCAGGAAGTAACCCGAAGAGCACCTATTCTGGTTATGGAAGGAATTACTACTATTGGAGCCCTCCAGTCCAGTGGAAATCCAGTGCCACCTGAATATGCATCCTATTCAGACGTATTCAGCAATGGAATGGCAGGGCATTTACCACCTCATAGGCAATATGATTGCCCGATAGAACTATTGCCCGGGGCCAAGACACCAAATGGGAGAGTCTACTCCTTGATAAGACAGGAGGATCTTGTTCTGAAAGAATATATCGACAAGGCTTTGAAAAAGGGTTTCATACGTCCCTCTCAGTCTCCTGCGGCTTCTCCCCTCTTTTTTGTCCCAAAGAAAGAGGGGGACCTCTGCCCATGCATCGACTACAGAGCATTAAAGGCCATTAGTGTAAAGAATCAATACCCTCTACCTTTGATCAATGTACTCCTGGATCAATTGGGAACACCAGTGATTTTCATTAAATTAGATCTGCGAGGGGCTTACAACCTTGTGCGTATATGTAGAGGAGATGAATGGAAAACCGCATTCAAAACAAGATATGGTCTTTACGAGTATTTGGTGATGCCTTTTGGGCTCTGCAATGCTCCTGTGACTTTCCAGTTCTTTAGGAACGATATATTCAGTGATTTTCTGGATCAATTCGTCATCATATACTTGAATGACATCGTGGTCTTTTCCACTTCATATCAAGAACACGTCGTACACGTTTCCAGAGTATTGCAGAGACTAAGAGAAAACCACTTATTTGTGAAGGCCGAAAAATGTGTTTTTCATTCCCAGGCAGTGGAATTCCTTGGTTACGATATCACCAACCATAGAGTACGGATGAGTCATTCGAAAGTAAGAGCCATCCTGGACTGGCCCATACCGGGTAATGTCAAGACGCTCCAATCCTTCTTGGGGTTTGCTATTTTTTATAGTTGTTTTATACGGTTGTTTTCCAGAATAGTTGCCCCTTTGACTGCTTTAACTAGCGCCAAGGTTACCTATAGTTGGAATGACGAGGCGGACAAATCGTTTCGTACATTGAAGGAAGATTTTACAAATGCTCCCATCCTACAACATCCTGATGTTAACCTGCCATTTATTGTAGAAGCCGATGCCTCTAGCGTTGCAATAAGTGCTATCCTTTCACAGGAATGCCCTGACACCAAGGAAGAGCATCCCATTGCTTATTTTTCTCGCAAACTGACTCCATATGAACGGAATTACACTGTTACCGAGAGGGAGTTGTTGGCGGTTAAAGATGTGTTTCTAGAATGGCGCCATCATCTGCTGGGTGCGAAATACCCTGTGTTGGTATATTCAGACCATCGCAATCTCCAGGCTTTCAAGTCCCTGAAATGCCTTACGGCACGGCAAGCTTGATGGTATACTTTCTTTGCTCAGTTTGATTTCCAGATCACCTATCGTCCATCACGTGAACACATGAAGGCTGATGCCTTGTCACGAATCAACAGTGAGGTGCAGGAGACCCTTCCAAAACAACAACTAGTTCTTTCAGAACATGTGATCTGCAGTTGTTCGGTTCAGCCCTCCTTGAAACAAGAGATCCAAAACTGGGTCTCGAAAGAACCTCAGGAATTGACAGATCTCAATATGGATGTTCACAGTGGTTTGCCTTACATACAGGGTCTATTATATCTGCCAACGAAAAATTACTCGTGACAAGGCGTTACAGTGCAACCATGATTCTATGGTTGCAGCACATCCAGGTCAAAAGAAGACCCTGGAACTGTTGAGATGATGTGTTGGTGGCCCTCAATGTCAAAAGACGTGATGGATTATGTCTCAAATTGCTCAATTTGTATACAATGTGAAGATAGTCGTGTTAAACCCATGTGACTGATACAACCGCTCCCGGTACCACATAAACCATGGCACATGATATCTATGGATTTCATTGTAGAACTGCCACAGACACATGATTACAACACCATATGGGTAGTCGTGGACTACTTTACCAAGATGGCTCTGTTTGTGCCCTGTAAGGGAATACCAACAGCATTGGTTCTTGCGGATATGTTTCTGCTGCATGTTTTTCGCTTCTTTGGTCTTCCATCCATCATCATCACTGACAGGGGCTCTCAGTTTGCATCCAAATTTTGGAGTACATTGAGTTCTGCTTTTCTGATTGACGATAGAATGTCCAGCTCCTATCATCCACAAACCGATGGACAGACAGAAAGACTGAATAGCACCCTGGAGCAATATTTGCGTTGTCTATGCTTACAATATCAGTCCTCCTGGTTATCAGTGTTACCATCGGCTGAGTTTGCCTACAAAAACTCTGTACATACATCTACGGGGACTTCCCCATTTTTTGCATTATATGGACAGCATCCCCGATCTTTACCATTGGATCCCGTCTTATCTCGGGACGTTCCTGCTGTCAGCCGCACCCTACGCGTTATTGCACACCCGTATCAGGAAACAATTGCTGCGAGCACAGCAAAGAACCAAGAAATATTCGGACGCCCACAGGAGGCCCGCTCCTAACTACCAGACAGGCATGAAGGTCTGGCTATCCACCAGGAATCTAAAAATCCCTGGAAAGCGGAAATTATTGCCTAGATTCATTGGTCCCTATTGGATTACTCAAGTGATCAATCCGGCTGCTGTCCGTCTGCATCTTCCTGACCGTTGGAGAGTTCATCCACACTTCCATGTGTCTCTAATCAAACCATGTCTTTCCACTACCCGTCTACCAGTCAAGCCTTTATCAGTTTCTGTTAAAGTGTCTGAGGAATACGAGGTCCAGAACATTTTGGATATGCGTCTGCGTTCAGGGAAGCCATACTACCTGATCAACTGGAAGGGCTATGGCCCAGAGGGCAGATCCTGGGAGCCTTTAGAGAATATCCATGCTCATGTCCTGCTGCGCCGTTTTCATGCCAGGAAGGCGGTGGTAGGTCCTTTGGGGGGTGGCACTGTCTTGCCTGCTGCCTCTGTTCCACCTCTTCATGTAGGACGGCCAGTTCAGATTTATAGGCATTACGCCCATAGAACAGCCAGACCTTTTTTCACTCAGTGGAAACTATTCCATTCGTCTCGGGCTAGACATCAGAGACGAGGCGTTCCGCGATAGTCACGTGATTTTCTACGCAACGCAGTGGTACGCATATAGGCAACCTACGACGCTGACCTGGCGCTTCTGATTGATTGCATTTCCTGTAAATCCAGCCTGAAGCTACGGAACTTCAACTCTGATTCAGTAAGCCCGGAATTATTACTTCCATTCCAATCTTCAAAGTGGCAAACTCCCGCTGCGCTCATATTCAGAACTCTGTTCTTTTCGGGGACTGCTCCCGATGCTTTTTCCGTCCAGTAGGACGTCTCCGGAGCATATCCCGCTCCATTCTATACGCGGAATGCTCTCACTGCCTATTTGTCCAGCAGACATCTCCTTAAGTGTGTAGTGTGCCCCTTCAAATACAAACGGGCATATCTGCTGTATTCCACTTCAGCGTGTTTGTCTGCGAACGTCTGAACACTGCATTCCTTCCTGCCGTTCCCTGGATACATCCGGACAACCCCGGCAATACAACAGGGAGGAAGAAAGATTATCAACATTAAACCATCCCATTGATAGCGCTCCATCAACACGCCAAGAACTTAAGTAAGCACAGTCAATATTAGTGTGGTTTCTTTACTTTCAGTTGGTAATTATAGTCACAGAACTCAAGGGCCTTTTGGAACTGCCTCCAAATGGACAACTTTACTTTTGTATGAACATTGTATACCTTTCATGTGCACAAACTTTGGGACGCAATCCTGGTGTGCACCAACCCGGCTCTAGCGTGACCCTCGTGCCTGCCACAATTAGATTCCCTACTAACCTTACCCTCTTCCTAGTCGTTGTCTCTGCTTTGGATTATTGATGTTCTATGGACCTACAGTTCCCTCACCACAGGTTAGTCTGGGATGTATATTCTTTGCCTAGTGTGTTGTCTTGCTTTAAACAATTACTTGTAGTATTTTCTTTTACAGATTGGGGTGTCTTTTCATTTGGCCCTTTCCATTGATCACTCACTCTGTCTGTTCATACAGTAGACAGATTGCTTTATCAATTGGAAGGTCTCTTATTGATCTTCCAGTCATCTCTCTGGTATACTCGTACGGTGAACACCAGATACAGTGGATCCTTCATGTATCCTTTTATGAGGTCTTATTGACCACTTGTATCCTTTACGAGTAAGTTGAGGTTGGGGTGTACCTGATTGTAGTCAAGTTTGACACAATGGATTCCAGGGCTTGAAGGAGACGTTGGTGGTCAAGCAGATCAAAAGCTGAAGATAGGTCCAAAAGGACCAGCAGGCCCGTCTTGCTGTTCTCCATGACCCTTAGCATACGGGATTGTAGGTCAATCAAAGCGTTTTTTTTTGCTGTGTGTCGGTCTAAAGCCAAACTGGCCCTCATGTAAGTTGTTATTGGCTTCCACATACGATTGGAGTTGTGTTGTTGCTAATTTGTCTAATATCTTCAAAAGAAAGTGACAATTCGTTATAGGCCTGAGGTTAGTGGGATTTCTGGGGTCAAGGCCGGATTTATTGGGGAGAGGTGTGACTCTAACCGCCTTGATGGAGGAAGGGACCTGCATGTCCGGGAAGGAAGCATTGACAAAACATGTCAAGAAGGGGGCAAAGAAGACTCCATGTTCGAAGATGATTTTAGGTGGGAGGGAGTTTTCTGCCCACAAGGTAGGTTTCATTCCTGAAAGTAGTTTCTCCATATCTGATATCTCAAAGGGGCTGAGGGGGAATTGAGGGAAAGTCTGGCAGGCCCTCAAGGTCTTAGCAGGATTATTGAGAGGTTTCAGGTTGTGCTGTGCGAGGAGGACCTGATCCCTTGCTTATGTAACAATGAAAGCTGTGTCGCCACCAGCTTAGCTGGTAACTTTCTCCCCCCTCGCTTCCCCTTCACAACCACCATTTGACCAGGTCTTGCTCTGAGTCTTGGACCCCACAAACACTCTACTCTTGGTTTCAACCCTGGCTGGCATCTTATCTCCCTGTTCCTCGTCTGTTCCCTATTCTTACTCCTCTGCTGCTCATGCATCTTAATCTGACCTAATTAACTCACAATCTAAACTGTCTGCACATTGTAGTACATCTTGATGCCTCTCATCATTACGGCTATCATCCTTCATTTCAACATATACGTCCTTAATCGCGGTGCTGCAAATTCGAAATAAAATATCACCTGCTCTCCATTCATCGGTACCTATTGCGCTCTTCACCCCTCTCCCCATTCTTTCCTTTGAAGTGCTGTTTCTAAGTCTCTCTGTGCCCTGTTCTCTGTTGCCATAACTAATTGGTCACGCGTGGCATTCATTGCCGAGAGTTGAGGGGCGTTTTCATAGGTGGCAGGCGCTCTCTGTCACAGGGCTGCACTCGAGATAAGTATAACCTGTGGCTGCTTGCATGGGGTAACACCTCTTTGGCGGTGGCAGGGTTATGGGGGCTGTAGAATTATCACAGGAGGCAGGGCTACAAAACGTACAGGGGTGACACAGGGTACTCGTATTACAATTTCGCTCCCTTTAGGATCCTCAGGAACATCCTCCAAATCCTCAACCATTCTCTAAAGTTTAAGAATGCTCTGCCTATTCTTCTATTTCCTCCCCTTACATGTTGTGCCTAAATAAGTATACATATGGCCCAACACATCATTATTTGTTCCTTCTTCTGCCAAGGTTTATACATCCCTCCTGTGGTGTCATTGACCCACTCACAATGGTACTTCTCTATCTTTCCCTGGTAGAGAGGAAGTGCAGTACACATGTATTCAAGTGGTGTAAGGGTGCTCATGGTTATGTCTAGCTATGCACATGTAATAATCTTTTGTTTCCTAAACACAAATCCAGTGGCACTGATTTAACCCACCCTCCAAACACATCCCACACTCCACACAATCCATTCTTCTCATCCCACATACCACATACTTATTATACAATAACTCTATTCACACAACTCAACATCCACCACTCCACACTATACCAATTCCAAAAACACCTTAAACCACAAATAAAAAAATACAACTATATACACTATGGTTTAGACTCTTCCTCAGCATCCTCTTTGAGACGGGGGAATTTACCTACTTGCACCCTCTTATGCCAGGCAAAGGGATCCCAGGCCTGCCATACAATGGACCAACACAACAAATTCACACTTATTTACAAAATGGTTTAGACCATTCCTACGTCCCCTTGCCTCGGGACAATGTCATTTCCCCTCCCCACACTCTCCTTTTCCAAGTTGAGGAATCCGAGGACCTCTACTTTAATAACAGCGCTGCCTTTCACCCGCACTGGAGGAGATCCTGTTTCCTCTCTCTTCTCTTTTTCTCATACTATATTATTGTGATGTGACCTTTCCTCTCAACGGAGGAGATCCCTCTGGCCACATCTGTATATTATTTTAAAACACTATATATTGCCACGTGGTCTTTTACAATCCACACACTTACAATCAACTTGCGCCACACCCATTCTCCTCTCATTGTTTTCTCCCACAACTGTGCACTTACATCTATGCATTTTCCTAAGCATCACCGATATGGGGTCACCATAAAGTCACCTGTACAACAGCGCCCCCCCCCCCCGCTCCAAGGAACAGGCAGGCCTTCTAGCAACACAGCACCTGTTTGAGTCATGCATGGGGGACTGGTCACTATAAATCATGGAAAAAGGAAGTGTCGCTGTGCCCAGGGTTTAGAGCTGAAACGGGGGTCATGAAATTCCCAGGGCTCCCCTAATTAGCTCAATGTTTTAGGCAATGAATGCTATAGTACATTATTTGAAGAAAATAAATCCTCTTGACACATTATATAAGATACCAAAAGGAGGCAAGTATCACGTAACAAGCATTTTTAATATATGTAAAACAATCAACAAGTGATGAATCAACAAGGAAAAAATGAAAAAACTGTGAAAAAACAACAACAGAAACATATAAGTCTCAAAGCATATAGAGCAAATTGGTGTAGTGTGACACACACCTGAACTTAATCTGTTATTTCATCACAGAAAAAGATGCATTCAAGTCAAAGCGGTGATGTCCAAAGAACGACAGGTATGCAGAAAAGAAAGGAGTAAAAAAGTGATAGGCTGAAAAAGAGAATATAACCGAAAATGTGGTTTAGTGTTGGCAGCAGAGTAGTAGGACCTGGGTGCGTCTGCCTGTCCTACCACGCTCTTGGGGACAAATCCCAGAGAAACAACCTTTTGTTGTGCTGCTCTAGTCAGGGGATGTATCCTAAATGTTCCCAGTCTAGAGGTCTGGAAGGGTGAAGTCCAACAGAAAAAATCCTGGTAATATTGTTCAGGTATAATGTCTGTTTCCGAGGTTTGCCAACGCAGTGGGGGATTCTATTCCAATCGGTTTGTAAGGATGTGTGGGTGGATAAAATGATCCCCACATTCCCCTCACGTTCGTGCGTTTCAGCGGAGGCTGGTCCCTTATAGCCTGAGGACCAGTTTTAATATTCCGCCTTCATCAGGGCTGGTGAGTTCTGCAAGAAAATGAAGTAAAATAGAATTAAGTGTAAGAAAGCAAGAAGAGACTACATGTAAGTGGGGTGTGTGGTCCCTACAGTTAGTATCCTAGTGGGTGCGTCAGGGTTTAAAATCAAGTGTAATGGTAAAGGATGTGCGGGAGGTGGATGGATAGCAGGGGGACTCTCCACAATAAAAGGTAAGTGAAGTATGAATAAAATCATGCAGCACTTTCTCCTGTGTCTGCCTAATAAACAGGGAAGTGATGGAAAAGAAGTGAGCTAATTATAATATAGCATGCTCCCCAAGTGTGGTGCCAAACACACTGAGTGCTCCCCGCGTCCCGCCGAGACAAACCAATTTGGAAGTGGTACCTTGGAAGCTGTAGAAGAACAGATCCAAAAAACACGGGGGTACTAGGGACCCGCAGTGAAAAGGGTACCAAGTGTGACCCAGCTTCGAAGGGTTCAAGGGAATGTAGAGGTCTGGATAGCGTTCCGAAAAAATAGGATGGAGGATATCCAGTCAGGCCCCATGGGTGGGGGAGTGCCAACGCATACGGCACTGCTGGAGGTTCCAGGAACCGACTGCAGTCACAGAGACTGTCAGCTGGAGAGGACCTAGGGGAAAAAAAGAGGAGGGAGAAATCCTAAGTGTACAGCGGGCAGCGGGAGGGAAGAAACAAGGGGCAGGGAGTAGAAAAACAGGGCTCTAAATGACTGGAAAGTGACGGCTCACCTTAATTGTCTGTGTCTCGGGCGCGCGAGCAGAGTGTTCAGTGGACTCTGTATAGTGAAGGGCGAAGCCTGTCTGTGTAAGTAGACGCAGAGTTGAGACAGAAAACCCTGTGAGGGGCGGGAGTGAGAGGCGTGTCGGGCACCCATTGGCTGCCGGCGCCACACCCGCATCGTCAGCAGAAATAGGCCGGCGAGCCTGCGTGCTGCTTCGTACTGCTAAACCGGAGCTCGGCTCGGTTGCCAGGGAACACCTGGAATGTGTACGTCGGCATGTGGGGAGTGGCCTCAATCTACAGTGCAAATAACACAGTGAACTAGCTCGCGGAGCGGAATGTGAGTGAGGCCGGGGTGTGCCCAGAACCCGCTCTTGTGAAAGAAGTGGGCCAATGGCTCCAAAGTGCCAACGGTGTATTTTGAGGACGAGAAACGGAGGATCATGGCTAAGGAGAGCCATGCGTAGCAATGGGAGCATGCCCCTAGTGTGTCAGCGATCCTAAAAACCGGATGTAAACTGTAACGATACTCCCCCAGGCGGAGACGCAGTGCGGTACGTGCGTGAGCGGGGATATCACCAGTTCTGGAGCCACGTAGGGAGTGGGCACTGGAATCATTCGCCCACAGGGTGTCGCAACAGATGGACACCGAGGGCACATGGAATAGTCAGCTTGCCAGCAACCAAGCAGGTAAACATGCCTGCCTGCAGGGGTAGAGAGGGTGGACTGGGTAAAGGGACCCATGTCTAGGGGAGAAGGGTAGTGATGTGTAGGAAAAAATATATCTCCAGCTGGCGTACCCCAATGTAGGGGGAAATGGTCAGGGAAGGAGAAGTCATGTGGGAATGTGTGTGTTTAGAACTGGGGATTGTTTAGTTCATTCAAACCATGTTCAAAGGTGTCCAATCTATGGATCCATCTGGCTTCTAATGTGAGAAGTCTGGTTTGGATGTTGGGACCTGATTCGACTTTTTCTAACACCCACCATATAAGATCATCTGGTGTGTGTCGGTTTTCTAGGTAATGTGTTACCATAGGAGATGTTGTAAGTTTACAACGAATCCTGGATCGGTGTTTGGATATACGGGTCCCCACCTTGCGTATGGTCTGACCTACGTATCTGTGTCCACATGGGCACAGAAAGCAATAGATCACCTGGCTGCTTTTGTAGTTCGTGTGATGTTTCAGGGTCCATGGCCTTCCATTTATGAGAAAAGACTTTGTTTTCATAGTGAATTTGCATACTGAACAGGATCCGCAAGGGAAATGTCCAGTGATTTTACGTAAGTTCCAGGGTCCAGTAGTTGGGATGTCCCGTGTGTGCATGGAGTGTACTAGATACTCTCTGATGTTCCTCCCTCTCTTGAAGGCAAATCTAGGGAGTGGTTCCTCTGGTAGTTGCAGTCTCACTATAGGCCAATATTTTTGAATGGTCCTTTTGATTTGAAAGGGGTTCGGGCCATGTGTAGTGACACATGTGGTCTTATCTTGAGTCACCTGTTCTTGTGGTGTTTTGGGTGTCAAAAGGCTATCTCGATCGGTGAATCTTGCCCTTTTCTGGGCAGTGGATACAAGTTTTTTGGGGTACCCTCTTTGGTGGAGTCTTTCCGTCAATAAATCAGAGTTAGCATAATAGTCTGGTAATGAGGTGCAGTTCCTCCTAATTCGCAGGAACTGCCCGTATGGTAGGTTCTGTTGGACGTGGTGTGGGTGGTCACTTCTGAAATGTAGCAGGGTATTTCGATCTGTAGGTTTTCTGTAGAGGTTGCATGCGAGTTTGTCTTCTGTGATGGATATTTCTAAGTCCAGAAAGTGAATGGTCTTACGGTCATACTCCATTGTGAACTGAATGTTATTGTCACAAGAGTTGAGCCATAGTAGGAAATTCCCAAGGGAGGACTCGTCCCCTGACCAGAGAAAAATAATGTTGTCAATGTACCTCTGTCAGTTATGTATGTGTGCCAGCCATGGATTAGTTTGGTTGTACACATACTTATCTTCAAAAGACGCCATAAATAAGATGGCCAGACTCGGGGCAAACGTAGCCCCCATGGCCGTGCCTTTTGATTTGTAAAAAAAATTGTTTGTTGAAAGTAAATACATTTTTGCTTAAAGCTAGTGTGAGAAGTTCAATAATGAATTCAGCCGGGACTCTGGACTGTGTACTGTTGTGAATGAGATGTTCGTAAACACAATCTATGGCTGCCTCTTGAGGTATGGACGTATACAGGGATTTGATGTCAAGGGTGACTAGATATTGGGAAACTGGATCAAATGGGAGGCCTTCAAACAGTTGAATGGTGTGAGTAGTGTCACAGAGATATGATCTAGTTCCAATGCTTATGGGTTTCAAAAAGTGATCAATAAATCTGCCGGTGGGTTCCAGTATAGAGCCACATCCTGACATGATTGGTCGTCCCGGTGGGTTCCGGATGTCTTTGTGCATCTTTGGAAGGGCATACAAACATGGAGTACGCTCCTGGGAAGATGTCAGGAAGGATGCTTCTTTGGGTGTAATCCAATCCCGGGCAGTAGCGAAGGCTACCATTTCTGCAATCTCTGTTTTCATTTCACGAGTGGGGTCTGATTTAAGTGGACGGTCACTAGTCTGGTCCTTAAGTAGGTCCATGATCATGTGACAGTATTGTTCGTTGGGGGGACTGGTCACTGCAGGTGGGCGCCACAGCCCAGGATGCGTGGCTGAAACACTTTCGACCTCACTGAGAGTCTGGGATCATGTCAGGGTCGCCAATATGACCCAAAGCCCATACAATAAAAATAATCCAAGAGACCAAATAACCACTGCACCTCTTTGCAAGGGAAAACAAGGTGTATTACACCCAAAACGTTCCCAGGCGGTCCCGTAGAACCAAACTGACATGGAGCTCATCATGTACCAAAAAGTTACAGGTTATAGTGAAGAAAACCGCAAATCAGCACACATAGGTTACAATGTCATCCCACCACTCTCATTGGCTCACACCTATGGAACATGCTAATACCCCCTTTAGTCCCTGGACTGATTGGCCACACCTTATCCAAACCCATTCCACTTTCCATATAGGTCCCTATATCATCACTGTTGAATCCAGGTACAGGATTGGCTATTGAAAATATTGATATACTAATAAATCATGGCCATCACATGATGTGCCCCCCTCTGACTCACATTCAAAGGAAGCCTGGCGAAGCCAAAGAAGAAGACCTTTTGATTATACCAGACTGTGCATGTTAGGAATAAGAACCCATTGTGGTCTCTGTGGCAAAAGTGGAGACAAAGACATCCGAGCAGGATATTACCTTTTCAAGATGGCGTCGGATTGGGATGTTATTTTGTAATGACTGTAGCAGACTAGTTGAATCCACGATGGTAACCGAGAACCCAATTGCTGTCGCCCATAGCATTCAGTGCAATACCGAGCATGAAAAAGGACCAATGCCACCTAAACTCACTTTCCTGGACTACTCTTATGCTCTCTCCTTCTATTCCTGGCTACTCAACCTTCGCCTTCCAGTCCTCAGTGATTTTACAATCTGCAGTGAGCCTCGCCGGTCTCCCAACTTCCCGATTCTCACACAGCTTTGCTTACCAAAAAATCTTCGTTCTGGACATTTCTTCAAACATACAAGGGTTTTCTACCCCAGAGGGTCTCCCTGTGACTTCAAGACAGTGTATGTTTTTAGGGATGGTTCCCAGTTTCGATGCACCTCAGAACATACTTGGAACACTTTTGCATCTGTCTTCCTCTGCACATCAGACCGCAGGTTAGTGCATGTGTTGATTGTGACAACGCGGTACTCGCTACATGTGTTGATGTTGATTGTGACAAGGCGGTACTCACAAGCTGAATCCCCACTGTACTGAATTTACTGGCATCACCTCTGCTCCGCCTATCCCAAATCATAGAATTTTCTAGACACGGCTCCCCCCTTATCTCCTTCAAACCTCAGGTGACCAATAATGACATGACCAGGGCACCACTCTTGAGTCTGAATTTCAGGGATTTATTTGTTTTGGTTATGCGTCTACGTGTAGTTAAAATAGGATGACCGGTCCTTGACTGAGGGCAGTAGTGCACTAAATATTGGCCTGGCCTGTTGGCATCACAAACCCTCATGCTCTGTTCTCATGAATGCATCCCTACCTGTCCTCTCCACAGCTAATATTCCATTCCATTCCCTCCGCTTTCAGGCCCTGCAGCTCGATTCAATTAGCATTTATTTGTGCACTGCGGGTGCCTCTGACCTCTGATTCCCTCTTAGGGAACGAAAAAGGGATTTGTCTTGGGACTGAACTAAACAGAGCCATAGGTCAACACCAGGGCCTACATTCTATTCTGTTCATTGTGCATAGGCCTTAAACTCTAATATGGTGGCACTCCTGCCATGTTGATCCGCTGACCTCGCTCTTACCACAGTACCGTTCTGACTCCAACTTCCCCCTACTTCAACTTTCTCCTCGAACCTCACTGAAAATGTAACTGTGTGTACTACTTCTAAACACATGGCCTATACCACACTGCCCTATGAATAACCTCTGCAATCAAAACATTAATATATTTGTTGTGCCTTCTGTTTTGCTAAGTGTGGGTATCTAATATGTGTCAAAACTAACTACAAATGATACATTTGCCTTCTGCTGAACGAAACTCATCCTGCACAGATTGTGGTAAGCGCTGATAGGTTTTTCTCAGCCTGAACCTTTAAGCCTGCTTGGGACACTGTAACTTGTGGAGTGCATTTAAAGGCCCCAAACAGAAGTCCCTTTTACATGAAAAGCAAGATTTTAAACACTGAAACAAAAACAGCCTGGCATTTGTTTTTGTTTTTCAAGTAAAGTTGAAGAGCCTACTTGTCATTACCAATGGACAAGCAGCATTTCATTTACAAAAGAAGGAGGAATCAAAGATCCCTGTCACATGGACAACAGGATTTTTAAACGTTGAAAACAAAAATGTGTGTGCAAATAAAAACGACTTTTAAGAAAAAGCTAAAGTGGATAAAATATCACTGCTCACAGAAAAATGTCAGGAAAACAAAACATGATGTAGGAGTTCACTAAAGCAATGTGTGTTATGTCTCACCTACAAAACTCCAGTGACTTTTGAAGAGCTACTTTGTCTTCATGAAAAACCTGTTTCTGGCTGTGGTCAAAACTTCACAAAGGAAAACTCCCACTTCCAGCCTGGATGTCACATATCCCAACTAATGCCCCCCCCCCACAATAACATTTGCTGCTGAAGGTGTTGAAAGCCCAGTGTTCTCCAAGCTTGCTGGCTCTGAAAGTAGCGACTTCAAGGAAATTCACCCTTGGCTGGAGCACGACTAACATGTGTGAAAATGGGGGCACCCACTTCAAAGAGCAAACTACCAACGTCAGAGAGACTCATAAAAAACCTCTGGTCACAGGCTGACCCAGTGAAAACAAATGGTCGGAAAGGCAGAAACTGCAATTTAGCCCACATGAGCATTCATAATTAATTTTAAAGGACTATTATCATTTAGGTCTTTTTCTCAGCAACCATAATGTGGATTTATTTTATTTTTGTACCATTTTTTTATGTAATTTCTAGGCGATGTTGGGGATATAAAATGCATCTACCTGTGACTCTGGGAACTGTAATGGCAGTTAGACTAGATTTCTGGCAAATTAAATTAGGGATATGCTTAATAACTTCCATCTTCATAACTGTTATGCATTTTATGGAAATGGTAGAAATGTGCCACATGGCCATGCTACATCGTACAGATTTGTAGGTCGGCTTATCTGATTCTCCATGATCATCTAAAACAGAAAACATGTTTGGTATGGCAGTTGGTAGTAAAATTATGAAGTTGTGATACATAACTAGTTTTTTCCAAAAAGTTGAAAGTAGAACAAAGGGAGATTACAAATAGCAATTGCCATATGTTGCTCCAAACCCCTAAACCAATCCTGACTTGGAGGTGGGCTTGGGAGGAGAGAAAGGAGTAATTGTGCAATCCTAGTGGCAGGGATTTTTGCAAGGTACTTCCCCACGCTTGTAAAATTGGTGATGTCATTTCTGCACTAAAACAGGACACACAAAAACCGGGGAGACAGAAAAAGGAGAAAGACAGGAGGACAGAGAGAAGAGACAGACCATCAGGAAGGCTGCTGAAACTTACCATCTGACAGCTGTAAGGAGACACCCGTGGAGATTGCTGAGAGTGCATCTTGGTGGAGCTGTCTATTTCTAGAACGGCCTCAAAGCTGACTGGGTCCTGTGGTGGAGAGAGGGAGGCCATCTTTGAGAGTGGAGTGACCAGACCCCTGGCCTACCTTTCCAGAGTGTCCTGAGATGCAGCTGGCTTTCCTGAACATTAAACAGAGGATTGCTATATAAGTAGAACTAAGCCCTGGAAAACCAAAAGGTGGGGGGAAACTGCTTGCCTTGAATACTTTCCCTTTACAGTGGGTGAGGGGCAAAACTGGGTAGATCCTTAGCCTATGTAACCAAAAATATTAATTTAATTAATTCCCCATTTGGCAGAACACTACGGGGTGAATTCTGTTCAAATTCAAAATTAACAAAGCTCACTTCCCAGTGTGCATTGAAAACGATAGCCTATCATTTAATTGGGTAATCTTTGTGGTCCAGCTGACCCTGACTTCTTTAAGGAAAAGGGGTGTCTTTGTTCTTAAATCAGTCCAACCTTTTTATCCATCTTCCCCAACACAGGCCTTTCAGTAAGGGGGGGTCTGAAATCCAAAATTCCCCAAAGCATTCAACATTTTTCTGTCTGACTTCCCAAAATATACCAATGCAGAGGGGGTGGTCTGAAAAACAAAGCGATAAATCACCCTGTGTTTGTTTTAAACCAATGGTTTGGGCAAAATGATACTATTGATCAGTGTAAATTTTTCATAAGGTGAAATTGCCATAAAGTGTACAACTGTGATTGTGTTCTTTTTAACTCACTTTTGTGATTTATTTATGCTGAGAGAAGTTGATTGTGTTGTGCCACGGATAAAGTGATGTTGACATGTTCATGCTATTTTCTTTTACTTTTAATTTAAATAAATACCAATATATTTCCCATACACAGGCCTTGTTCTTGGCTCATTGTTATCTCAGGGGTGAGGGATCCAAGGGCCATGATATGTGTCTGAGATAGGGCTAAAAAAGAATCTGTTAAACCGTTTGTTGAATAACCACTTGAGTGGGGAGGGAATGGCTCCCCGTTTTAGGGTGGCTTCTCAATAAACTGTTACAAATTGCATCACAACACTCTGTACACATTGCAAAAGGACAACTACTGCACAGTGCATGCACCAAAGAGCAATATGATGTCTGGAAAAGTGCCCCACTGTATTCACCATGTTTCTGAGCCAGATCACCCTTACTGTCCCATTGCATTCAATTTGACCTCCACAATAAGGCTTCCAGCCTCCCGATGCCTAAGCCCCATCTTTCCCACCTGATCCTCCCAAAAGTATTTAGCTCTTTCCATTGTGTGCCAGCCTAAAACTTGGAAAAGAGGAAAGCTGCGTTCATCATGGTAGTGATTTATTTATTTATTATTTATGTTTTGTAGTATTATAAAGCACGATCCAGGCCGCATTGGCAAGTGTTCACATTACAAATATCACTACATCAAAACTAGCAGAATATCGATAAAACATATTTCGGGACAACAAATTAACAGAAGAGATTCTTCCGTCACTTCATAAGGATGCTTTTCATATTACAGGCAGACTACAGAATGTAAGAAAGTACTACAGTACAGCCACCACTGCCCAATTAACAACACTTTACTTTGTGCTGCAAAATATGCTTCTATAGCAGGCGATGCTACTCATATCGGTCCGATAGCAATATTGGTTATCACAGTGAGAACAGCTTCTGGAGAGGGTGGGTTTTCCACCGTCAACTGGAAGAATGATCGATCGTGGTGGCTCCTCTTGGTAGCAAAAGCATTGTCAAATACCAGAGCCCCCTAGTCAGAAACTGTGTAGCGCTGAATCTACAAAAGCACAGGAAATACCCCAGTGTAGTCATGAGATATCATATGAATATTAGCCTTCTATCACTACTGCATGCATTCAGCATCCTTACAGTAGTGCACTTATTCCTTCTCCAACTCTTCTCTACATCAGACTAGCACAGAGGGCCTCCGAGGGTTTATGATCTTTCCATCGTATTTTTTGCATCGAGGGACATCTGCATGGAATTATTTGCATCGAAAAAATTTGCACCAAATGCATTTTTCTAAAAAAAAACAATTGTTAATGGGGGCCCTCCAATTGCACGTTTTTTAACCTTTAAAACACACCGATTTCTTTTAACCCTTTACCCCTCAAAAACATGCATTTGATGCACATTTTTTCGATGCAAATCCCTCGATGCAAATGAATTCGATGGAAAGTCCATCGATGGATATTCCAGATACCGGCTCCCAGCACCACCACATAGCAGGGTACCTAACAGCCATAGTCATCCAGCTATAGTACAATATTGTAGACGCATTCAATGAAATATCACGTGTTAATCTGTATTTCAGAGGCCCATCAACTCACCCCGCTGTAATACCAGAGACAACTGAGCCATTCAGAACCCAAAAAGCATTACATGATTGACTGATCAAGATGCCCAGTTTACTTTGAGCAGAGATGTATGTATGTAACTGTCAAGTTGCAGGTTTAAAGCTGAGTAAAATCAAAATGGATTCTCTACCCAATGAGTTGAGATCTATGTAATAATAATAAATGGATGCTGATATAATGCTTCATAGCTATAGTACCAAAGCGCAGCAATACAAGGAGTTACTATTCCTTGACTTAATGATACTCATTTTAATGACATCAGAAGTCGTTCTTGAATTGAAGGATTAGTGATTATTTTTGCTGCACTTTTCACAGCCCCCATCTTTCACCGCAGGGGAACGTGCTTTAACCCGAGTAAAAGGATGTGAGAAGGAGACAGAATGTGTTGAGGTGAGAATAAGACCTGCATACTCATCAAAGAGTGGACTCTAATCATCACCACTGCTAAAGAAGCGCAATCAGCAGCCCTATGGTTATACATTACCATATATGGATTGGCACGAATTATTTTATACTTTGAATTCCATAGTGAAAATCGGGGAAACCATAATTGTGTCAAATTAAACTACTCGTATTTTGAATCGGAAAGTAATGATCATTTTCGGAAACATTCATTTTACTCCTACTTTTGAAAAAAGAAAGTCAAGGGAGAACTGTTGGTTCTAGTCATTTTTTAAGTCATTCGACCTATGGGTATGATACCCAATTTTGGTTTTGGCGCTTTGGTCGCATAAGCCACCTAATCGTTAAAAGATTGATATTGTAAATGTAAATTAAAGGAGAAAGGGGAGTTCAGAAGCAGTGTATGGCATTGACGTGGCAATGAATTGGCCAAAGCACTGTCTGGGCCTTCGCTCACGTCTGCCGACCTGCTGCTGTTGCCCGGGAGCTGCGCATGCTCTGAAGTAGGAGCAAAATGACTGCACTTAGGTAGATGCTGGTTATTATTTGCATTTGTGTGCACCAATTATTTTTTTCATTTCAACTCCTTTCCACACCACGGAGTGATCTGTTTTCTGTTCTGTGCCAGCAGCGCTCAGGTGCGCACTAGTCCCCTTCCCCTCCCTGCTTCCTGGTGTGCCTGCCCCCTCCTCTCCTTCCACCCACCATCCTGTTGATTGGCGCAAGTGGCCCAATGTTTCTTGTGCCGAGGGTCTAGTGCCTGCGGTGCAGCCCATGAGCCAGGTGTCAAACATACAATAGGGGTGACCCGAACTTCGGCTTTCAGTAAGTATTTGGCCGAATTCCAGCAGAAAAAAAGCTATTCAGCTCCGGCCAAATAGTTTCTTGCTATTCGGCTCTTGCCGAATACTTTCACATTCTCATTTGAATACAATGCAACATGAACTCAGAAAGGCAAATATAGACTTTAGTTTGCAAAACTGAACAGAATTAGACGAGATAAATTGCTATCACACAGCTGAAAAATATCTTATATTGTAATCTGCTCTTTAGGGCATGTTTTGTTACAGATTCTTAGACATAAAAGGTGCTCATCTTTTATTCTTAGCCTGCAACAATACAAGAAAATCTTTTCTTTTGGTGAATGCTTATATGCAGTGTGCATTTTTTCAGTTGGAAAAGACAAAGTGAAAGAAATGTGCATAGATACTTTAAGTTCCTGTCATGTCACATCCCATTGCATACGTCATAGTCCCCACTATTCTTTTTTTAAGGACTTGAGTCCTGAGTTTAACATTATCTGATATTTTATCAGGAATGATAAATTGCATATGTTTGGGTATTGGCGAAAAGGAGTGGCTAAGATAAGTGAAAAGTGAGCAGCATTTGGTTGGGTGGGGCGAATAGTTGTGAGATGGTGTTCACGCATTTCAGATTTCCTCTTGACTTGTGCCCGCATGAGCTGACATGAATCATTTTATACATTTCTATGTGATCTGCAAAGAAGTTTCAAAACTTGACCGCATCGACTTTGCAACTGAATAAAGAATGCAGTGCATCTGAGTCACGAAGCCAGTCCTTTTACATTTGTGATGCCTCCTACTTTAACTGGCACTGAATATGCAACAATCTTCTGTACATTTGGTCCCTTCATTTTGGTTACATCTGATTTATTTCTGGCTTTTATGCTTTAAATGAATGTGCTACATTAATTACAATGAAGAGAAATAAAAGTATAGAATGCATTTCAAATGGTGCTTTATTTTATTTTTTAATAAGTGTGTTTTTTGAAGCTTGGAACATGATTTATTAAATAAAGCAACTATTCTGCTTCATATTCAGCTTCGGCCGAATACTTATCAAACTATTTGGTATTCAGCCGAAGACTAAATATGCTATTCGGTACAGCCCTAGTTTGTAATGTTGCAGGCTTCATTCTCTCTCACATGTGTTTACTGTAACGCTCACCTGATTCCCACGGAGGCGCCGGTCTTGGCAGGATGGTGTCTGTGACTCGAAAAGTGAAGTGCAGGACTCGATGGGCTTCCTGGGCTGAACCTCTTCGTACTGTGTGTCTAACTCGAAGAGTGAGATATCTGCAGGTGAAAGAATATGGGGTTAATGATCTGGGGTTGTCGGGTATCTCTCTCCCTTTCCCTTCCTCGCTTTTCCGTGGAGCCCCAAGGTCAAAGTGCTCACCTTAGATAGGTGAATGCTGGACTCTCCATCTGCGTCTGGTGCAGGGTGCCGTTGCCAGTTCCTTCAACTGGGTGAAACGTAGGCCTCTTGATATCAGAGGATTGCTACCGTCGTTAACTGCACGAACGGTGAGTTTCCGGACACCTTTTAAGTCCTTACAGTCTTTAGGTGCGTGGGCACGTTAATGTGGAACAGGGCTCTGTATAATGCTTTTTCTATTTGTCTTGCAGGGCTCTTGAGGTAGAAGATGGTGTGAAGAAAGCCAAAGTTCGAGCCAGAGTCTTGGAATGACGCGCTTGGAAATGTGTAAGTAAATGCCGGAGTATTTGCAGGCGCCCTATTGTGGCGGGCGTGATGGGGCGAAAGTAAAATACCTGTCTAATGTCTCTTCTTTTGTCTTTCAGGTGCAGGATTGCAGCGTTGAAGAAAACCGGAATTCCCGGAGTGCAGGCGGAGGAGCAGCGTGAAGAGATGGTAGCTGCCGATGGATCAGGTGAGGAAAGCGCTGCGCGTGAAGGTTGCCGTTCTAACCTGTTGTTTCTTGTCTTTGCAGGTGTTACTGAAGGCTGGATACAGGAATGGTAAGCGTTTGTTCTTGCAGGTTCAGGATCGGGAAGAAGAAAACTGGAACAGACACGGTGAGCGTTCTGCTGCAGATGTAGAATAACGCGAAGCACGTTTCATCATACGGGTGTGGTTTAAATAGCCTTGGAGTGATGAGGCGTCTTCCTCCACGGCCTCGCCCTAGTAAGAAAAGAGTTCCTGTTCCAGAAGAGTTCCAGTGTTGTATCCAGGGAGTGGAGCTTGCCCCACCCAGGTAAGAAAGTAGTCCCGGCTCACAGAGGATTTCTATGTGGCTGGTAAGTAAGCAGCATGGTCTGCTGCAGGTAAGTCCACCCAAGCATCTTCATACAAATTATGAGCCCGGCGCTTCCAGTGCCGGGACCAGTGACTTTGATGAGCCTGGTGCCACCGGCGCCAGGACAAGGTCCAAAAGGTCCCTGTGGGGACCGGCTGGTGCCTAGAATGAAGGTTAGGGGCCTGCTTCCAAGGACGTTGGGCTGGTCCTAGCTCCTTGGAAGCAGTGATCATGACATTTACTGTCAAGCCTCCCCAACCTAGCACACACAAGCCCCGCCCAGCCAGAGCTAATCCAACCGGATGTGAAGGACCTACTCTATTGGGATGGGGCACTTTTGCTTCGGATCGTTTTTTCCATCGATTTAATACGAAGTGTATGGCGCGTATTTCACTGCCAGCTTGAGTCAGATAAGTGGAAAAAATCCCCACACTTATTTTCGAGTTATCTTTTGCACTTATAGATATGATCGTGAGTGTGTGATTACAATCTGCTCACCTAGAACCCATTTTACAACTGCTATAATGCACCATGCGGGCATAATAGCAGTTTATGTTTCAGCAGTTTCACCACTCCATTCAAATGTGCAACTGCCATAGTAATGGGATGTGACAAACTATATACTGTGTGTACCAGTGGGGCTCTGTGCAGATGGTATAATGCACACAAATGCCAGACACATTTCTGCCAATTTGCCACTCAAGACCACAACTTAAATAGAAAGCAATTGCAAAAGAAATTAATTGATAGTCGAGGTCACCGGGGTATATTTTCAAAAATATACTTTGGAGTTTGGAATATCCTATGTCCAAGTCGCTTTGACTCTCAACAGGCATAGAATGAACCAGTAGAATGGTCCTTCTAAAAAAAGACTAAAAGGAGTCCGGGCGCTGGAGATAGCTTAATGGGTTGAGCGCTTGTTTCCAAGAGATGTTTTCCAGCTGTAGGTTAGAGTTTCGAATAGAGCAGATTTTTAAAGATGCATTAAGCAAATACTATTGAAACGAGGTAATACGAGGGTACAATACCACTCCGCTTTATCCATATCGCAAGGACAGGAAACAGAGCCCCCACAAATCATCTCATTCTTGGACAGCAGTTCCTTTATGTTTTATATGTTATGTAATGTTATGTTAACGGTACTTATATAGCGCACCGTCACCAACGGAATTGGTCCCCAGGCGCTCTGGAGGATCTGTAAGGTGGGATGGGTTACTAAGGTGAAGAGGGAGTAGGATAGTGAGAGGAGTGGTGTACTGTTGGCAGCTTCAACTCGGTAGACACCGGGTGCTGAGCATTGGTGCGAGTATTGAATCGGTGTCAGTCCGCGTGTGCTGTTGGTGCGACATGTATTGTTGCAGTGTGGTGAAGTGCGTGCAGCTTGTTGCGCAAGAGATGGTTGTGTGAGATTTTTATATTGCTTAGTTGGTTATGTGACATTTAACATGCAAGCATTCACAGTTCTGTCTAAGTGTAGCACCCGCTGAGATACTCCATTCAGTCTGAGTGTGGCACTCACCAATCTTCACAATATTATCCAGATACCGCACAGACCAATGTTCACAATTCTATCCAAGTGCTAACATTCTCCTTTCCTTCTAGGTGTTGTGCTTGATAATCTTCATAGTTCCATCTAGGTGTGGCACTCTCTAACCTTCACAATATTATCTAGATGCGACGCAGGGCGAAGTTAGGAAGTCCGTCTAAGTGTGGCACTGTCAGGCTGAGATCCTGGTGTCTGCAGAAGCTGCTGAGCCCCCGACAATCCACCCAAAATGTGGCACTCTGAGCTGATACTATAAACTGCTCAGTTTACCTCACTTCCAGGGGAAAGGGGGAAGGGACAAATTAACAAACACCAGGCTGGAAGCTAAGACTAGCTGGTTCTTCACCTGTGGTAAAACATAAACATATAATACACCTTCTTATTCATGAGGCACTATACTAACCTTAAGTATCAATATCCTTTACCAAATAAAGTAAAAACCATACCTGGAACTTCTCTACAAAATGCCCAGAGAAGTGATAAGCTGACTAGACTTCCTTACTAGTTGACTTGAATCTCAACGATCATTCAGCCTTCTTAGTAGGTCCATGAATGTGAAATTAACTTTGCAGGTAATCTTCTTTAAACTCAAGAAGCTTGAACAAAGTCTTAAGTTCATTAAAAGTAAATGGAAGTTCTAGTGTTTCTGGAAAGTATTTATATTTCTTCTTATAAATTTCTTTTTAGAGTGTTTTTACTTCAATTAACAGTTCTTGAAACTTGCGTCAAAAATCTCACGTGGAAATCTCTTGAACTCGCATAGGGATCCAAACTGAGTGAAGATCGTTGAAGCGCTGTAGATTAAACCGCAGGAAAAAACCACACGCGCTAAATCGAAACCACGGGAAAAAATCCACACGCGATTAAACGAAAACACGCACACGCGCTGAAGTTCAACCGCGGGTTAAAATCCACATGCGCTTAGTCCAAGATGCGAACACATGCGCTGACGACAAACCGCGGGTAAAAATCCACACGCGCTTAGTCCAAGATGCGAGCACACGCGCTGACGACAAACTGCGGGTAAAAATCCACACGCGCTTAGTCCAATATGCAAGCACACGCGCTGACGACAAACCGCGGGTAAAAATCCACACGCGCTTAGTCCAATATGCGAGCACACGCGCTGACGACAAACCGCGGGTAAAAATCCACACGCGCTTAGTCCAAGATGCGATCACACGCACACGCGCTAAAGTCGGAAAAGCGGGAAAAATCCACACGCGCTTAAAACAAGATGCACACGCGCGGAAGTTCAACCGCGGGTAGAAAAAACACACGCACAAGAGTATCACGCGACACCAAAGAGCTCGCGCTAGATACTCAAGCGAAGTCTCTCACGCGCAGGCTTCTGTTAACGGAAAAACCACGCGCTTGATAGAAAACGTAGCGTAGCAAAGCCAAACATGCGACAGCAATAAAGTTCTTAGTAAATATTTTTCATATGAACTTGAAAATCAGATTAAATCTTCTACAATGACATTATAGAAAGAGTCTTGAGTTTTAAAAGGACTTATCTTGTGAAGAGTCTTTGAAACCTTTTTCTTCTTGGATAACTCGAAATCTTCTTACTCCTGTTCAGTGCCAAAATGAATCTCCGCAAGATTCCTGTTTGCTTTTCCAAATAAGCCGCTCGACCGCTTGAAACTTGAAACCCCTGAACAAGTTAAGCAGGAGCAGCTTAATACGCGACCTCTCAGCTGGGCAAAGACGATGAAAGGCAGTTTAGAATGTTCATTGTCTTCCCTATAAACAATCACCAGCCAATCAGAACTTAGACTGAGGACCTCCATCTTGGCTTGGGGCATTCTCCATAGACTGCAATGAATGTTAAGGGCAAAATTGGCTGTTTTAAAATTAAACTCATAATAACTTCCAAAAACCTTTCTATACTAATTTTCCCCAGACCTAATGTCTCATATTATGTCACTGTATCCTAACAGTACCTGACAGTACCCCCCTTCTAACGCCCAGTCCCTGGGCCTTTTTTCAATGGAAATTTCTTATGGAATTTTTCAACCAAATGAGGAGCATGTACATCACTTGCTTTCTCCCAAGTGCGTTCTTCAGGACCAAAACCCTCCCAATCAATGAGATACTGTAGCTTTCCTCTCACTATTCTAGAGTCCAGAATTTTCTTAACTACAAATTCTTCTGAATCATCTTCCTCAAATACAACTGGTGAAGGAGTAGGTGTCAATCTAGTTCCTTTAACCACAGGTTTCAACAAGCTAACATGAAAAGTTGGATGAGTTTTCATATGTCTTGGTAATCTAAGGCGAACAGCCACTGGATTTATCACCCTTTCAACAACAAACGGCCCTACAAAACGAGGGCAAAACTTATTTCTTCCCTTAATTCTCAAAAATTTGGTTGATAACCATACCAAATCTCCCTCCCTATACTGGGGACTAGTCTTTCTTTTAAGGTCCGCAAATCTTTTATATTTTTGTTTACTCTCCACCAACACCCCTTTTGCCTTCTCCAAATTTCTTTTCATGATCTCTAGTCTCTTTTCCACTTCCGGGTTTTCAGCATCATAATCGATCTCTATACTAAGAAAACGAGGATGAAAACCTCGTCCCAAATAAAATGGAGACATTGAGGTGGCATCCTTACTACAGTTGTTATATGCAAATTCTGCCACCCACAACATATCTACCCACTCTTCCCCTGTCTGCAGATAACATCTCAAATATTTCTCCAACTCCTGATTTATCCTTTCCACTTGCCCATTGGTTTCGGGATGGTAACCGGATGATAGGCATACCTCAACTCCCAATCTCTTACAGAAAGCTCTCCAAAATTTAGAAATAAATTGAGACCCTCTGTCTGAGATGACCTGACTGGGAATTCCATGCAGTTTAACTACTTCTTGTAAGAAACTGTGAGCTAAACTATCAGCGGTAACCTCTCCCTTCATTGGAATGAAATGTGCTTCTTTAGTGAGTAAATCCACTACAACCAATACTGATGTACACCCCTTATCTAGTGGTAGATCCGTGATGAAATCTAAAGACACTGAATACCAAGGCCGCGGTGGAACTGGCAACGGTTCCAATAACCCAGAAGGCTTTCCGATGAGGTTCTTAGATCTAGCACAAACTTCACAGGTCTTAACAAAATTAAGAGTATCTTGTCGAATTTTCTCCCACCAAAAATGTCTTCTGACCAACTCAAGTGTTTTTCGATATCCTGGATGTCCTGCCAGAACTGAATCGTGACATTCCTTCAAAATCTTTTCTCTAAGTTCAATAGATGGTAAATAGAGTCTGTCGTCTAGATAAGGTAAACCATCTTTAATCTTGCGAGCTGGATCCAAACGAACCCAATGTTCAAGTTGTCTCTCAGATATGGATTCTCGTACTTGTTTAAAGATTTCGTTTTCTTTCTCAATTCCAGCAAGAACAAAACGTTCTGGAGCGATCAGAGGAAGTGACTCACAAACCGACTTAACTTCACTTTCTGGAAATTGCCGTGACAGAGCATCTGCTTTTTTATTTTGATTTCCTGGCTTAAAAGTAACTATAAAATCATAATCTGCAAAAAATAAAGACCACCTTAGTTGTCGAGGTGTCAGAGTTCTTGCTGTCTTCAAAAAGAGTAAGTTTCGGTGATCGGTTAATACTGTCACAGTGTGACGTGCTCCTTTTAAAAAATGTCGCCATTCTTCAAATGCTGCTTTGATAGCAAGAAGCTCGCGATCTGAAATGGTATAATTTTCTTCCGCTGGTGAGAACCTTTGAGAAAAGTAGGCCACAGGATGCAATTGTCCAGTAACATTATGCCTCTGCGACAACACTGCTCCCATTGCCACATTGGAAGCATCAGCCTCTACAAAAAATGGCTTGGAAGTATCAGGATGAATTAAGATAGGAGTAGTTATGAATTTCTCCTTCAATACTTTAAAAGCCTCATTAGCCTTAACGTCCCAAACAAAAGGAACTCCTTTCTTCAAAAGTCGAGTAATTGGAGTCACCAAACTGGAGAAGCCTTCAATGAATCTTCGGTAAAAGTTGGCAAATCCCAAAAAACTCTGGATCTCCTTCACCTTCGTTGGAATAGGCCAATCACGAACCGCTTCCACCTTTTTCGGATTCATTTCCAGACCACTAGGAGTGATCACAAAACCTAAAAATTCCACCGAATTCGTATGGAACTGACTCTTCTCCAATTTAGCGTAAAGATTATTCTCTCTCAATTTTCTCAAGACCTGTCGAACGTGAATTTTGTGTTTCTCCAAACTTTGGGAAAAAATCAAAATATCGTCAATATAAACAATAACAAAAATATCAAGAAATTCCCGAAGAACCTCATCGATAAAAAATTGAAAAGCCGCTGGGGCATTGCAAAGACCGAATGGCATCACTTGGTACTCGTACAGGCCAAATCTGGTCTTAAATGCCGTCTTCCACTCATCCCCCTCTTGAACTCGTACCAGATGATAAGCCCCCCTTAAATCCAATTTAGAAAAAATGGTGGCACCTTGAATTTGATTAAACATCTCAGAGATGAGAGGGAGCGGATACCTATTTTTTACTGTCATTCTATTTACCGCCCTATAATCTATACAAGTTCTGAGGGAACCGTCAGATTTTGGCACAAAAAACAATGGTGAGGCAGCCGGCGATTGAGAGTGCTGAATAAAACCCTTAGCCAAATTTTCCTTTAAGTATTCTTTCAAATAGTCATTCTCTTTTTCTGTCAGGGCATAAACCCTACTGCTAGGTAAAATAGCTCCAGGCTCCAAATCTATCCTGCAGTCAAACAGTCTATGAGGAGGCAACTCTCCAGCTTCCTTTTCATCAAATACATCCCAAAAATCTTGATAACAAGTAGGAAGTTCACCCACTACTGCTCCAACATCAAAACCTATTGCCCCTCTTTCTGCAAGTGAAAACGAAACAGAATTCACAAATCTTTCTTCCTCTCCATGACTTTTCCCTAAGAAACAATGTTCCTTACAAAAAGTTGATTCTAGGGATACAATTCTTGCACTCCAATCAATTCTAGGATTATGCAGAGTAAGCCAGGGCATACCCAAGATTATTTTCAAGATTGGAGCATCAATTAATTCAAAAGAGATAGTTTCCTTATGACCTCCAGTTAACTCCATCTCAAGTACCTCTGTATTATGAGTGATTGGACCTGAAGAAAGAGATGTACCATCAACTGCCCTTACCTGCTCAACTTCTTTCTTAGCCACTAAAGGAACACCTAAACTCTTTGCCAATCCTCTGTCCATAAAATCTCCTGTAGCCCCTGAATCAATAATAATTGGCCCAGAACCTAAGATTTTCTTTTCAAACATTAAGGATACGTTCACAGTTATATGAGGAACAGCTGTCTGTATCGTGTTAGCAACTTGTTGTACTCTGCCTGAAGAATTGAAGATCTTCTTGGAGGTAAAAGGACAGTTTTCAAGGAAATGACCACTCCTACCGCAGTATAGGCACAAATTATTCTCCCTTCTTCTTGTCTTCTCTTCCTTTGACAACGGACCTCTCACCCGACTCTGCAGCTCATTTCCCTTTGACTTAACTTCCCTGTTCACCACCTCAACCTTAGATATCTCTACTCTTCCTGAAAACCTAACTTCCCCCTGAGAACGTCTACGCTCTAAACTTCTTTCGGTTAAACGAAAATCTAACCGAACCACCAAATCAATTAGAGCATCTAAAGTAGTTGGTTGTTCCAAAACACCAGCCAAAGCATCTTTCAATTCATCTTTTAAGCCCCGATAAAATAAGGAAGCCCTCTTCTCCTCTGGCCATCTACTCTCTAAAATTAAAGTTCTAAATTGAGTGATATAAGAAATCAACTCCTTTCCTCCCTGACGCAACTCCAGTAGTTCTCCATCTACCTCTAGAGATACCTGTCTCTTATCAAACATCTTTTTAAATTCGGCCTGGAACAGGGAATAATTATTCAAAGCCAAACTCTTTTGACTCACCAAGAGACTTCCCCACGCAGATGCTTCTCCTGATAAATAAGATAATGTAAATGTGACCTTGGAAGCATCCGTTGAAAATAACTCGGGACGACTTAAGAAATGTAATTCACACTGAGTCTGAAAAATTTGAAACTTTCTCGGATCTCCCAAAAAACGCTCAGGAGCAGCCAAAGGAACAGGCATAACTAAAGTTCCTAAACCACCCACCACTTCCCTTGAAAGTCTATGTTCTTGTTCTTCCCCTACTCTCACCAGCTCAGGTGGGTTTCCTGCACCTTCCGAAACTTCCTTTTCTTGTATTTGTGTTACCTTTAAATTTAACTCATCTATTCTTTTATTAAGATTTGAGTATTCTCGATGAGCCACCCGTAACTCTTCTCTAATTTCCCTAACCATTTCTCCCAACGCCTCCATGGCTGTCACGTCGGGGTTCATACAGCTTGGGCAGACTTTTTCTTTTTTATTGGCCTTTCGTTCTGTCAGGCTGAGATCCTGGTGTCTGCAGAAGCTGCTGAGCCCCCGACAATCCACCCAAAATGTGGCACTCTGAGCTGATACTATAAACTGCTCAGTTTACCTCACTTCCAGGGGAAAGGGGGAAGGGACAAATTAACAAACACCAGGCTGGAAGCTAAGACTAGCTGGTTCTTCACCTGTGGTAAAACATAAACATATAATACACCTTGTTATTCATGAGGCACTATACTAACCTTAAGTATCAATATCCTTTACCAAATAAAGTAAAAACCATACCTGGAACTTATCTACAAAATGCCCAGAGAAGTGATAAGCTGACTAGACTTCCTTACTAGTTGACTTGAATCTCAACGATCATTCAGCCTTCTTAGTAGGTCCATGAATGTGAAATTAACTTTGCAGGTAATCTTCTTTAAACTCAAGAAGATTGAACAAAGTCTTAAGTTCATTAAAAGTAAATGGAAGTTCTAGTGTTTCTGGAAAGTATTTATATTTCTTCTTATAAATTTCTTTTTAGAGTGTTTTTACTTAAATTAACAGTTCTTGAAACTTGCGTCAAAAATCTCACGTGGAAATCTCTTGAACTCGCATAGGGATCCAAACTGAGTGAAGATCGTTGAAGCGCTGTAGATTAAACCGCAGGAAAAAACCACACGCGCTAAATCGAAACCACAGGAAAAAATCCACACGCGATTAAACGAAAACACGCACACGCGCTGAAGTTCAACCGCGGGTAAAAATCCACACGCGCTTAGTCCAAGATGCGAGCACACGCGCTGACGACAAACCGCGGGTAAAAATCCACACGCGCTTAGTCCAAGATGCGAGCACACGTGCTGACGACAAACCGCGGGTAAAAATCCACACGCGCTTAGTCCAATATGCGAGCACACGCGCTGACGACAAACCGCGGGTAAAAATCCACACGCGCTTAGTCCAATATGCGAGCACACGCGCTGACGACAAACAGCGGGTAAAAATCCACACGCGCTTAGTCCAAGATGCGATCACACGCACACGCGCTAAAGTCGGAAAAGCGGGAAAAATCCACACACGCTTAAAACAAGATGCACACGCGCGGAAGTTCAACCGCGGGTAGAAAAAACACACGCACAAGAGTATCACGCGACACCAAAGAGCTCGCGCTAGATACTCAAGCGAAGTCTCTCACGCGCAGGCTTCTGTTAACGGAAAAACCACGTGCTTGATAGAAAACGTAGCGTAGCAAAGCCAAACATGCGACAGCAATAAAGTTCTTAGTAAATATTTTTCATATGAACTTGAAAATCAGATTAAATCTTCTACAATGACATTATAGAAAGAGTCTTGAGTTTTAAAAGGACTTATCTTGTGAAGAGTCTTTGAAACCTTTTTCTTCTTGGATAACTCAAAATCTTCTTACTCCTGTTCAGTGCCAAAATGAATCTCCGCAAGATTCCTGTTTGCTTTTCCAAATAAGCCGCTCGACCGCTTGAAACTTGAAACCCCTGAACAAGTTAAGCAGGAGCAGCTTAATACGCGACCTCTCAGCTGGGCAAAGACGATGAAAGGCAGTTTAGAATGTTCATTGTCTTCCCTATAAACAATCACCAGCCAATCAGAACTTAGACTGAGGACCTCCATCTTGGCTTGGGGCATTCTCCATAGACTGCAATGAATGTTAAGGGCAAAATTGGCTGTTTTAAAATTAAACTCATAATAACTTCCAAAAACCTTTCTATACTAATTTTCCCCAGACCTAATGTCTCAGATTATGTCACTGTATCCTAACAGTACCTGACAGGCACACGCTAGCATTCACAATCCTGTCTAAATACGACGCAGGCTGATATTCTCAATTCTAAGTGTGGCACATGCTAACATTCACAATTCTGTCTAGATACGGCGCAGGCTAATGTTCTCAATTCTAAGTGCGGCACCTGCTAACATTCAAGTTCCATATAAGTGTGGCATATGCTAAGATTCACAATTCTGTCTAGATGTGACACAGGCCAAAGTTAGGAATTACGTCCAAGTGTGGCACATGCTAACATTCACAGTTCTGTCTAGATGCGGCGCAGGCTAATGTTCACAATTCCAAGTGTGGCACATGCCAACATTCACAATTCTGTCTAGATGCGGCGCAGGCTAATGTTCTCAATTCTAAGTGGGGCATATATTAACATTCAAGTTCCATCTAAGTGTGGAATATGCTAACATTCACAATTCTGTCTAGATGCAATGCAGGGCCAAGTTAGGAATTACGTCTAAGTGTGGCACCATGCTAATATTCAAGTTCCAACTAGGTGTGGCATTTGCTAACATTTACAATTCTGTCCAGATGCGGCGCAGGCTAATGTTCTCAATTCTAAGTGTAGCACATGCTAACATTCACAATTCTGTCTAGATGCGAAGCAGGCCAGCGTCCCCAATTCCCTCCAGGTGTGACACTTGTTAACATTGACTAGTATGTTAGGATGCAGTGCAAGGCAACATTTCAAACACTGTCATGGTTGATATCCGGCTTGTGGTCACACAACTTTCTAGGTATGCATGGGCTAAGTCTATGGCAGTCTATGTTATGGGATGGTAAGGTAGAGTAGCAGGGGTTTTCTGGTGTAGAGTAATTGCTCTACACCCCACCCATGCCACACTTACAGTTTTTGTTGGTGTCTGTTATATAAGAGTTCCATGTTTTTTTGAGGACGGAATTCTTTCTATGAGCTGTGCACAACAGCAACAGGGAGTGGAGACAAAGGGCCTAATTTATAGAGAGCGTTTTCCAATGGGGTTTTGCCATTATAAAACACTTCTGTGAATTAGGCCCAAGGGGTGTTAATTTTTGAGCCATTAACCCAATGGTGGAGACATTAGCTTCTCAAAGCCAAAATCTCTAACAGTTCTCAGAAAGCCTGTTCATAAACGTTCTGCACTGACCCACCTTTTCTCCCCCCAAATCCCCACTCTCTCTACCCCAACTCACTTACACTACCCCCGTTGTCTCTACATCGACCCACCCTATCCCCGCTCTCTCTGCCCTTACCCACTCTAAGCCTTCTCTTTACCATAACCCAACTCTCTCTAGAGGTATACACACACTCTCTCTCTACCTCTGCACACCCACCCTACCCCCGCTCGCTCTACCTTCACCCACCCTACCCCCACTCTCTCTACACACAACCGCACACTCTAGCCCCCACCCTACCCATGCTTTCTGCCACCGCCCCGAAAATGGCTGGCTCTGTATAGCCCCACACACCCTACACCTACTCCCTCCCCCTAACGACCCATCCTAACCCTGCTCTCTACCCCACCCACCCTACTCCTACCCACCCTACTACCACCCTCTCTACCCCAGCTACCTACCCTACCCCCACTCCTTATACCTACCCACCCTAAACCCACTCTTTCTAACCCCACCCATCCTACCACCAATCTCACTACCCCCATTCACCCTACATCCCCTCTCTCTACTTCAACCCACCCTACCTCCACTCTCTCTACCCCATCCTCTCACCCACAAAACCTCCACTCTGTCTATCAAAACCTCTCTACCCCCACCCACACACCCTACCCCCACTCATTCTACCCCCACCCACCCAACACTACTCCCTCCACCTATCCCCTCATCCTACCTCGCACACACTCTATTGCTTTCCCTATCTCTACAGCCACCTTACCCCTGCTCTCTCTACCCCCACCCACCCTACCCCCACCCATGCTAACCCCACTCTTTCTACACCCACCCCACAGCCCCAGCTCACCCCCACCCACCCTAACCACACTCTATCTACCCACCTACCCTATCCCTTCCCTTTCTACCCCACCCTCCCTAACACCCACCCACCTACCCAACCCTCACCCACCTGCTCTACCACCACCCACCATACTCCCCACTCTCTCTACCCCCAACTACCTACCCAATCCCAACTCTCTCTAACCCCACTCACCCTACCCCTAGCCCCTGCACCCCCACACATCCTCTGCACCCCACCCTACCCCATTCTCTCAACCCCCACCCACCCACCTTACCCCCACACTCTCTATCCCACCCTCTAAACCCCCAGACTCTCTATCTCTCCTAGCCTCTCTCTGACTGTGGCCACCATCTACAGGCCACCTGGCCAGGTCACCCTCTTCCTCTCAGAATGGGCTGACCTCCCTCACCATATTTTCGGGCAGCTACAGGGCGAGCATAATATCGCACCTCACTTAAGGCGTGCGACTCAAATTGTTCCAATTCAGTTCTGATCTTTGCAAGGGTTGCTGGGGCTGGAGTGGAGACGTATTCCTGTTCTAGGGATTTGAGCTTGGTTTCAGAGTTGTTAAGGGCTTGCCGTATGGTTTTAAGTACCCCGGCTTCCCTGGAGATACACATCCCTCTGATGTAAACTTTAAATGCCTCCAAGCGGGTCCCTTCAGATGTGTCGGATGTATTATTATTTTCAAAGAATGTGTGTATGTCCGCTAGGATCTCAGCTTTGAAGACAATGTCGGATAGGGCGTCAGATTTAAAGCGCCAGCGGGTCGGACCCTATAGTATTACCGAGTTGGATCTGCAGCAGCACGGGGGAGTGGTCAGAGAGCGTACGTGCAAGGAACCTAACATCTAAAACCTTACCCACTCGTTTACCAGACAGGAGAAACAAATCTATTCTTGAGGAACTGTCATGTACCGTTGAATAGAACGTATAGTCTCTTCCCTGGGGGTGGAGCGTTCTCCACACATCATGTAAATTCAGGGATTGCATGTGCGTATGGAGTTGTTTGGCCGCTCCAGTTGTGGACCTGCGAGTAGCCGCTGTTCTATCTAGGACATTATCCAGTATCAGACTCATGTCCCCCCCCCCATATGATGGGGACGTCTAGATATCTCATAAAGATGGCGGTCACCTCATCAAAGAATTCAGGGGAATCAGTGTTGGGTGCATATGAGTTGACAAGCAGGCATTCTTCGTTAGCCAAAGTGCAATGTAGAATAACATATCTACCTTCTGCGTCAATGTGGGATGTGTGGAGTATGAAGTTCATCGACTTATGGATGAGAGTAAGAACTCCCCTAGCCTGTGTGGAATATTGGGTGTAGTATCTGTTGGGCCCCAGGTTTGCGCTAGGTTTGATGACAAGTGTTTCAGAGCGTGTGTCTCTTGCAATAGAAGGACCTTAACCCCATGTCTTTGTGCGTAAGCTGTGATCCTGCGGGACTTCGTAAAATTCGTCAGTCCCCGAACATTCCATGTCATCATTTTGATGGCCAGGCTGGTGCGGGCGGAGGGTGGCAGGAGCCGAATTGACAGCATCATTGATGAAAAGGGTCTAAGGCACTGGTCGGACCAATCCATTCTTGACACCTTCGCCAGCTTCTATGCCAACCTGTATGGCCCCCAGCCTGAACACACAGCCCATGATTTGGATGACCTGCTGGAAGGCATTCCTATGACCCTTATCTCCCAGGACACCAGGGAGCGTCTTGACACTCCGTTCACCTTGGATGAAATAGTCCAGGTAATTTCAGACCTTCCTAAGAAAAAGGCTCCAGGCCCAGACGGGCTCACATCTGAGTTTTATCAGGAACATGTTGCCATATTAGCACCTGTTTTATACTGGGTCTGGACCGAATCACTCTGATTAAACACCCTCCGCCCCTCCTTAAGAGAAGTCTTGAGAACAGTCCTCCCCAAACCTGGGAAACCCCCGGACAAATGCGGGTCATACAAGCCCCTATCCCTCATCAACACGGACGTGAAAATCTTTGCTAAGATAATCGGCAACAGGTTCCTCCCATTTATGCCTCATCTCGTCCATGCCGACCAAAGTGTATTTGTTCCCAGTCGCTCTACTTCACTCAGCATCCGTCGCCTATTCAACGTGCTGTCCAGAATTGATCCGAATGCTGACGCAGAGGCGGTAACACTAGACGCCCAAAAAGCATTTGACATGGTCTCATGGCAATACGTATGGGCCGTGCTGGAGAAAATGGGAGTAGGACCAAACATGATTTCCTATATACAACTACTTTACACCGGTCCATTGGCCAGAGTGCTGGTCAACTCTATCCCCTCCTCTCCTTTTGCTCTATACAGAGGCACTCGGCAGGGATGCCCTTTCTCCCCCATCCTTTTTGCACTTGCTATTGAGCCTATGGCAGATCACGTACGGGAACGTCACACCAGGAAAGGTATTCGCTTACAGGACAATCCGGAAATTATCTCACTGTATGGAGATGACGTACTTTTGTACGTCAGGAACCCCTCCACATACCATCCGAGTCATAACCAAAATAGGTACGTACTCCGATTTCACCATTAACTATTCTAAATCAGAAATTTTCCATCTGACTATAACAACCCAACAACTGGCATGTGAATACCCCCTACGCTGGTCCCGGGTGACATTAGGTACCTTGGGGTGCTAGTGTCACTAACCAAAGCTTCCTTACTTGCGGACAACTACGAGACTGTGGCACAGCTCATCGAATCTAATTTATTTTATAATGTTTTTATTGGCATTTGGCATTTACAGTTATATTCCGGACCATTACAATCATGGTTTGTATCAAGCATGAATTGCATACCACTTATGCCTTATTAGTTATGAGTAACATTGAACAGTGAACAAAACAAACAAGAGGAAAAAAGGGAAAAGAAACAAAAGAAGTAATAGTGATAACAGTGACTGTCCTTTGGTCTCTGAGTTATTGTGGTCTTTGCTTATGAAGGTGAACCCCAGTCTCTATTCCGTTGGGCTCTGACTGGTCTTCGTGGTGCGCGGAGGGGGGGGTGGCTTGTGCAGGATGGATGCGACAGTGCACGAATTTGGCCATTGTGACATTTGTGGGTGGTTGATTCAGGGGGGTTTATAGGTTGACGAGAAGATCATGTCTCTCAGAAGGGTCTTCCAGGCCTCAAGTGTGGAGCTCTAGGTCTTCCCCACCCTGATTACTTCCCTCCTCCCATGCTCTAGTTTCTGCTATCGTCCATCTTTCCATCTCCCTGATCCAAGGTTCGTACCTGGGGCCTGCTGGGGATTTCCAGGCCATTGCGATCGTTCTTTTTATCAGCACACATGCTATGTACATTAGTTTCACCAAGTGCTTGATCTTGCTTAGCCTCGGGTAGGTGCCTAGGAGGCACTCTTTCGGTGTCCATTCATATATCTCCAGGCCAGCTTTCCTACAGGTCTGTTCAGCAGCGAACCATAGTTTCTGAGATTTAGGGCAGGTCCAAAACATGTGGATCATGTCAGCGTGGTCAGAGGGGCACCATGGGCATATCGGGCTGACTCTGTCATTGAAGGTGGATATTCTGTGTGGGGACATGTAGGTCCTATATAAGACATTGAGCTGAATTAGCCTGAACCTGGCGTTCCTAGATATCTCCTTCAGGTATGCTAGGGCTCTAGACCATTCTCCCTCCGTGATTTCGGTCCCCAGGTCGGATTCCCATTTCTCTTTCAAACGTGTTCTTCTTGGGTTAGATCTGTCGTTTATTTGGGTGTATAGTCTTCATGTTGGTTTCCAACCGTCGCTGACTCTGTGCATCTCCTGGATCAGGGCGTGTGTTTCGGGTTCCTCAGGCCACACATTCCATTTCTTCTTGGCGATAAATTTTACCTTTTGGTACCATAGGTAGTGACTCGGGGTGAGCCCATCGTTTCCTTGTAGTGATTCAAAGTCTCTGAATTGCCCTTCGTCGAACATGTCTCCCCACGTGTAGACACCACAGTTCTCCCATCTTCTCATTGTTGATAGGTCATCGGGGACTACACATACGTCAGCAAGAATGGGAATCTCGGGTGAGTATGGGTGCTTCAGACCCAGCATAGATCTAATCTTTTTCCACACCTATCGACCCACCTGCACTATTATGGGCGGGTCAGGAGGCCCTCTTTTGTTGTTCCATATTAGCTCTTTAGGATGCAGGGGTGAGGTCAGCTGGCAGAGAAGGTTCGTCTCAGCCGAGGGCTCATCGCTCAGCCATTTGGCGACATGTGTTAGTTGTGCCGCCAAATAATATCTTTGAAAGTCGGGTAGCTGGATTCCTCCAGCGGAGTAGGGAAGTGTGAGGATGTTCAGTGTAATCCTGTGCCTGGTTCGTCCCCAAAGAAAGTCTCTGATCAGGGATTCTAGCTTCCTGAAGAAGGATGGAGGAATGTAGTATATTATGTTGGTGAAGTAATAGAGGAATCTAGGTAAAATTATCATTTTAGATATTGCAGCTCTGCCCATCACTGATAGCGGTAGTTTTGACCAAAATTTGATGGATCTCCGTACCCCCGACAATGCGGCTTCAGTGTTGCATTCGTGAGTGGAGATTGGTGTGTGCTTGATGGTGATGCCTAGGTAGCGGAAGGACTCAGCTTGCCACTGAATCCCAATCTCGGGTAGCTCTTCTGTGCTCTTTCTCCTAAGGCCAGCCAAAGGGAAGGCGGATGATTTCTGTCGACTGAACTTTATGCCTGAGTATTTCGAAAAGTTATCTAAGATGTCTAGGGCTATCGGGGCATTCATCTGGGGGTCTCGAAGGTATAAAAGAACATCGTCTGCATACAAGGAAATGATGTTATCTGTACCGCCAATACTTATGCCCGCATCGAACAGCTGTTTCCTGAAATAAATTGCCACTGGTTCCAGACCTAGTATATATAGCATTGGCGAGAGCGGGCATCCTTGTCTGGTCCCCCTCTGAATAGCCCAGGCCCCCGACACCAAGCCCCCTGTCTTAACTCTTGCCACTGGGTTATTGTAAAGAACCTTTACCCATCGGATGAAGTATTCGCCCATTCCAAACTCTCTCAGGGTTTCAATTAGCCACTCCCAGTAGATCGAGTCAAAAGCCTTAATGGCATCGAGCGAGAGTACTGCCAGGTCTTCTTTGCATTCCTCTTTCTGTGCCATTATGTGCTGGAGCCTTCTCAAATTGGCTGTAGTATTGCGTCCAGGGACAAATCCGCACTGGTCCACATGTACCAGGGAACCTATCACCTTTGAGAGCCTCTTAGCGAGTATGGTCGTAAGAATTTTGCTATCATAGTTTAGGAGCGCAAGTGGGCGATATGAGTCACATTTTTCAGGTGGTTTTCCTGGCTTGAGCATCGGCACTATGAGGGTCTCTCTCATGGTGCCTGGTAGCGTGCCTGTCTCGAATGCCTCCGCGTAGACTTCGTGTAGTATGGGAGAGAGGATCTCTTCGTATGCCTTGTAGAACTCGGGGGTAAGGCCATCGGTTCCAGGGGTCTTGCTTGTGGAGAGGGACCTAATCGCGTCAGTGATGTCTTCGATCGTGATGACCTCTCCCAGCATATTTCTTTGCTCCGGGGCCAGTTTAGGTAGGTCTACTTCTTCGAGGGTGTCTCTTATGTCTGACTCGGGTATAAGGTCGCTGTGAGCATATAATTCCGCATAGAAGTCAGTGAAGACCTTATTTATTGCTTGTTGTGTTTTGTGGATTGTGCCGTTACCGTCTCTGATCTCTGTAAGGGCCTGCTTCGGATGTTCCTTCCGGCACAGCCAGGCTAGTATCCTGCCTGGTTTATCCGCCTCTTTATGAGCTTTCATGGTGCGGGTAGAGAAGTCAAACTTCGAGAGCCTTTCCCATGCTGCTCTGCATTCCTCCCTGATTTCTCTCAGCTTGCTCTCTGTCTCAATTGTGGGGGGGGGAATTGTTTTCGAGGTGCTTGATCTTTTCCTCCTCAGCCTCTAGTTCCCTCCTCAATTGCTTCCTGATTCCACCCGCCTCAGCAATCACCTCTCCCCTCGTCACCACCTTCATTGCTTCCCAGAGAGTACTCCATTTTTCCACTGATCCCTTATTGATCTCTATATACTCCTCTAGTTTCTCGGCCAGGTGGTCCTTGAATGCAGGGTCAGTTAGTGTCTCCACTGGCATACGCCACGTTGGGATAGGAAGTAGGGGGGGTCGCAGGCAGAATTGCACTATTAGTGGGGAGTGATCTGAAATTGATCTGCCTAGGTACTCTGCAGACTCGACCTGGGGGGTCAGCTCGTCGTTTATGAAGAGGTAGTCTATCCTGGTGTGCAGGTTATGGGGGGCCGAGTAGAATAAATATGATCTGTCAGTGGGGTGAAGGTCTCGCCAGGTGTCCACCAAGTGCAGGTCTTCAATTGTTCTGTGGAGGGCCAGAGTAGGGAGGTTATTGTTTGATCGTGGTGTGGTGGATCTATCCAATTCCACATTAATGACGCAATTGAAGTCGCCTCCCCACAGGAGGTTATGGTCCCTGTGGAGCACGAGTTTAGCGCACAGCTTCTTGAGGAAAGAGGGTATGCCATGCTGGGGGAAGTACGAGTTCATTATGCATATACGGGTGCCCTCCAGCATGCCCCACAGCAGCAAATACCTGCCTTCGATATCCTGCTCCACCCCCAGCTGTTGAAATGGTGTGTCTGGGCTCACCCATGTGTACACTCCTCTTGCATACTTGGAGTATGATGATCCGTAGCCTTGGCCCCCCCAGTAATTTGGTAACTTATTTGCAGAGTCGGCAGAGAGGTGTGTTTCTTGTAGGAGTGCGATTGATACCTTCTTCCTCTTTAGGTAAGAGTGTATTCGATTTCTCCGAAGGTAGGACCCTAACCCCCTGACGTTCCATGTGATTACTCTAAGTTTTGGTGCCATTGTTTGGTTGCGTTAATTGTTGAGGAGGGGTTTACGACCTCTTTGGGATTTGTTCGCTTGTTATTGTGAGCCATGGTCTGTCCACGTTGAGTGGAGTGATTAGCTCCTGTGGTTAGTTTTGGGTTCGGTTCCATTTGGACGGATGCTCTCAGAGTAAGGACAGTCAGAACGGTGATAACTTGTGTGAAACAGTTAAAACTGGTGCACCCAGCGACTGACACAACGGTGGAGTGCTCAGGTGCTCCCGCGCTGCCTGTCCCAATCCGGGTGTCTGGCGCGGGTAGGTGTGTGCTGGCAACTGGCCTGCACTGGTCTTTCGTGGGGTTGAGGTCCGTGTCCATGCGTGGGAGATCGGGCGAGCCCCGCAGTCTTTTAGCTACTCACATAGTAGTTTTGCTTCTTGAGATTAGAGTTCCTTGACCTCTCAGGCTATTGTGGAAGGGTACAAGCATCTGTGTCGGGGCGTGCGGCCCTCATCTTTGGGTACCTTCGTTAAGTTTCCCGTGTGGGGATTCAACAGGGATATCAGCCAGGTTATTGTGTTCCATCCACATGTTAGCCGCAGCTGGTGTCTCGAGAAATATTGATTTTCCTTTGTAGATTACCTTCAACCTGGAGGGATATAGCAGCATATATTTTAGGTCTAGTTTCCTCAGCCTGGCCTTAACTGGGACAAAGGAGTTCCTCGCTCTCTGGACCGCCTGGGTATAATCGGGGTATATCGTGATTCTCGAGTTGCCTCGTTTTATCTCTCCTCCCTCCCTTGAAAACTTCAGGATCACCTCCCGGTCTCGGAAATTGAGGACCTTCGCTATGATGGGGCGAGGGTAGGAGCCTGGGGGTGGTTTCTTCTGGGGCGATCTGTGTGCTCTCTCTATGGCGAAGCCCTGTGAGAGGTTCGCCACCCCGATCTCTTGTTGGATTAAGGATTCCACGAAGGTCGTCGGGTCAGCAGTCTCTGTCCCCTCCGGTACGCCCAGTATCCTGATGTTGCTGCGTCTAGCGCGGCCCTCCGCTTCCTCGGACCTCGCCTCCAGCAGGGTTACCTTATGTTTAAGTTCTGCTAGTTCTGATTTCATGGCTGCCGATTCGGTTGCCATGTCCTCTTGAGAGGACTCCACAATGGTGACACGTTCAGTTAGGTTGCGAGCGTCTTGCCTTATCAGCTGGATGTCAGCTTTTACTTCCCCTATCTTCGTGTCTATAAATGATTTTAGGGCCTCAATCGCCCCTAGCAGCTGGTTATGTCTGGTGTCCGGGCTATCTCGTGCTGCTGAGTCATCTGTTGAGGTCTGGGCGGTGGGGTGAGATTTCGCCGTGACAAAAGGATCTAGGGTGGCATTTTTGGTTTTGTTTCTTGCTGCCGCCATGATGGGCTGTCTCAGTTCTGGTTGGGAGCGCAAGGGGATTCCCGTCGGGGCAGGCGGCCTCTCTCTTTTCTGGTTTGATTTCGGCGGGACGTAGAGGTGCGGGGATATTAGGCCCTGTGTGGTTCGGGATCTGGGCGCACAGCGGGTGTGAGCGCCCTGCCTTTAGTAGGACAGGAGAGGTCCGGATCCTTCAGGGTGACAGCGTTGCCTAATGTGGTTAGCCGGGGGGAGTGCAGGAGTCGGGAGTTCAGTGGGAGCTGCTTGGGGTGGGCAGGCAAGGTCCCACAACCCCGTGAGAAAGCCGCCAGGCCCGGACCGCTGGGAATGGCCCAACCCGGGAAGGTCTCACCTGTGAGCGTTGTAGTTTGAGTGGATCTGGAGCCAGCCTCCGGTCCAGTTCGAGGTGTGTAGGTCTGCGCTGGTGGGGGGATCCGCTCTCCAGAGAATAGGAAGTCCGTCCTGAACGCCCCGGGCCAGGAATGCAGTAGGTGGTCCGGAAAGTCCAGTAGTTCCGACTCGGTGACCCCCCTCCACAGTCGCGCTCCGGCTTCGTTGGCGCGAGCACCAGCACCGAGCGCCCCGCTCCAGTCCGTGGTCGATGTATCGATGGATCGATGGGGTCTTGTAGCGGCCCGCACCCTGGGACGGTAGGGGGCAATGGTAGAGGCGCCTGGAGGGCTGGGATCTGGCCCCTACAGGGTGTGCGCTCCCTGTCCTGCTCCGGGGTCGTTCCGGTATCGTCAGATCATCACGGCCGCCATCTTGGAAGTCTCTTATGGGAGAGAGGGGGAGCCCGACCGGAGCGTCTCAGCGGGCCCCGGCTCTCCGTTTTTTGTCGGGGCAAGAAGTCGGGTGCAGCCAATCGCCTGATTTACGGCTGCACCAAAGGCTGGGCGCTGCAGAGAAGCCGCGACGCCCGAATCGGGAAGCGACTGCGCAACTCGGCCAGATCCCGTGCACCTCTCTCAGGGGGCAGGGGGAGGCCGGGGCGAAGCGTCGGAGAAGTTCCCTGATCTCCGATTTCTGTCGGAACAAGTCGTAGGGTGCAGCTAATCGCCTGATGTACAGCTGCACCAAAGGATGGGTTGATTTGTTGGGTTTTCGGTACCCAGGACAGGATCGGACTGCGCGGCTCGGCCGGAGCTCACGGGAACCGCGTCCTCACACCATGGACATCAGGCCAGCTCATCGAATCTAAGATGCTCAAATGGGGCAATCTCCCACTCTCGCCACGCGAGCAGTCTTTCCCTTATAAATATGATAGTGCTACCCAAGCTCCTTTTCATCTTTGACAACGTACCAGTATGGCCCAGGAAGCAATGCTTCAAGAGGCTCCATTCGGAGTGTGCCCAATTCCTTTGGCACTCTGGATCGGTCCGCAAGAAGTGGCAACATATGACCTTACCCTATGAAAAAGGGGGGCTGGCACCCCCAGATCTATCACTGTACTGGAATGCGGCACAGGCACAACACGCCACCCACTGGTACACCCATTTGAATCCACCCCCACATGTACAATTAGAGAAAATGGCAGAGGATGGCACCAACATTATGACCTTGCTTCTGCACCGCACATTCCAGACAGACGCCCCATCAGACCCGGTGGCCACCATGATCAGAGCTTGGAATAATATCCTGTGCTCTAAGCAAGAGCAATATCCATACTATAAGTGGCTTCCTATATGGGAGTTTCCCAGACTCCCCCCCACACACGACCAGCACCTTGTGCGACACTGGGAAAATTTGGGCTACCGAGCCCTAACCGACCTATTCCCCGATGGTACATTTGTTGCCCCTCAGACATGGCGACCTGAACATTCTAACTCCACACTCGGGATGCTATAATACTACAGGCTCAGAGCAGCGATACGAGCTATGTGGCCTTCGTACCCAGATGAACCCCCAGACTCACCCGAAATCCAATATATTGCAAATTCCGTAGGAGGCAGGGGCATAATATCTTCTCTGTACAAAATGCAGCTGGCAAAAATAGAGTCTAAATCCCCCAAACCTCGGGAGGCATGGGCTAGGGAGCTGGAGACGGAAACTACTGATGAACTATGGAGCAAAATATGTTCACACACGCGCAAAGACTCCCTAAACGCCAGATTCCGTTGCATACAGTTCAAGCTCCTCAACAGGCTCTACTACACACCGTACAGAGTAGCGACATTCACATGCACCCAGACTCACACTTGTCCTCAATGCAAATCAGAAGAGGCAGATCACGTACACCTGTTTTGGTCCTGTGCTGTGCTAAATTCGTTCTGGGTGGGCGTGACGGGGGCGCTATCAGAGATGATTGGGTCCCCAGTAGACCTTGACCCATTAGCCCTGTTGTTCGGTGTTTGGACTGGAGAAAATGAAAGGAAAATGTCAAAATTCTTAAACGTAAGTGCTATTGTCGCCAAAAGATGCATATTGCAATGCTGGATCGCCGTACCCTCCCCACCCTTTCGATGTGGTTGAAAGCCCTCACTTGGGTGCAAATGTGTGAAGAAGAATATATCGGCTCCCTCCCCATGCCATCCCGCCCCATAAATGTGTGGTCAGACTTCTGCAGCTACCTGAACAATAGAGAAGAGGTTGAATGGAGCTCTACCCCCCCACCAGCCCAACCTAACATTCCATAAGAAATGTGTCATTTACGCCTCTTCAGGCGGTCCACCCTCCCCTGCTTGTAGTGTCTGAACTATTCATGAGATTATGCTTTTATGTGCTATTAGGTTATTTGCTTGCGTTGACCTACCCCACCCGGAAATGTTTGAACTAGTCATGATCCACTGCATTTATGTGCTATTAAGTTGTTTGCTCGTCTCTGTACAATCTGTGCTGTACCTGTCTTAACTTTCTGCCAATAAACAAAAGTTTTAAAAAAAGAATGGGCTGACCTCTCTTGTTCCCTCCTTGCCTCAACTTCTCAACTTCTCCTCCTCTAACACCTTAACATCCCCCTGGATGCTTATAATCCCTCCTCTGAGCTCTTCTGCAACCTATGCGACTCTCTCTCCCTTTCATTCTACCCTCTGGTCCAACACATTTTGCCTGGACACACCTTGGATGTCCTCATCTCCTCAGACATCCCCTTCTCTAATCACCCTCTTACCACTCCTCTCTCTTGGACTGATATTTTTTCTGCTCTCCTTTCAACCAAAACGTCTTGCCCCTCAATCTAAACCTACCCCAGCAATGCAACCTTCCATCTCTATCATTCAGCCGAAGAAGCTAGTCTCAGTGAATGCTTTTCCCTCTATGCTCTCAGCTCCTACTACTCCTGCAGCTGACCCGCACTCTAACACAGCCACGTCTAACCTGAATCTTTCTATCTCCAACACTCTGGACATCCTTGCCCCTGTCATTAGAATTCACCTGAAGCCTACCTCCAATTGTAACTCTTGGTACGACTCTGACCTTGCCGCCCTGAAACGCAAGTGCAGGGTGACCGAGAGAATGGGATCGGCTTTGGGCGCATCCTCTGACAAACTGGCATGCCGCCTTCTCCAAAGGCATTACATACGCTCTTGACTCTCAAAGAAGAGGGTATATATCCAAACCCATGTCTCTGCGGCCTCTAACAACACATCCAAACTCTTTAAAATCTGCAAGGAGCTAGACAAACATACTGCAGTCTCCACCTTTCCTGTTCCCTCCCAGGCCCTCTGTACGGCTCTGACCTCTCATTTCACCACTAAAACTCAGGACATCCTTTCCTTGATTTCTTCTTCTTCTCCCTCTACCTCTCTCGAGCCCCCTTTGGCTACCTCTTCCTTTCCTCTTCCTTTTTCCTCCTTGTTGGGCAGAATCATATGCAGTACCCTTTGGGAACACCACACACAATTAAGACTACAAGTGTAAGTACAAATTCACCCTTGGTACAAGCCTGTACTACACAGTAAAGTGGAAGCGATGGCTGAGCAGCCAGGCCTATCTCAAGAGTAAAGTGAGCAATCTCAGAAGTTACAAAAAAGGACAGCAATTACTATGATTCAAACAAACACTGACTCTAGGTTTCTGAGTAAAATAATATACATTTATTTACACATCATTTGTAAAACAGTTCACTAAATAAAGCAGCAGAAAAATCACACTCTCAATATACTACACCACACCTAATGGATTCTGGACAAGTTAGGCTCAAAATGAAGTGTGAGCAAAATGGCAAACCAGCAATTAAAAAGGGAGGGAAATACAAGGTTATACAAAATTAAGCAGCACCAACAAGTAGGCAGGGCAATCTAGAAAAGGCTTGCTACAATGAGGATTCAAATCAAGAGGCCTGGGCCAATGTTGGTGGTTCAGTGTCTTTTCAGAGGATCACACAATTCCGGGTAGTTTGCAGTTAAGTCTTTGCCAAGAGTTCGAAATAAAGTTGATAGGAACAAAAGTTATTAAAGGAGTACAGAAGGACAAGCCCTCGGTTTGGCGAAAGATTTCGAACACTTTCACTGTGGTTGAACGGAACGAACAACCGGGTTAGAACAGTACCTTAAATGAAGAAGAAGGCTGTATCTGAGGCAGATGTTCCTGGCAGGTCCTGCAGGCTCACAGTTCCTGAAGCGACTGTCGGACTGACACAAAGTAGGAAGACTGGAGGGTCCTGCACTACCCAGAGAAGAAACCAGCAGCAGAGCAAAGCGACAAATAAAAGGTGCGCTCCTTAAAACTCAAACAGGGTCCGAGCCTCCTGGCTATCCGGTTCACTGCAGTGATGCAGAGCAAATTCGACCAGGGGAGGGAAGCCTTGATTGGTGTTTGGTGAACTGGTTGGTCCCACCAGCTCAAGGGAAGAAGATTCCTTGCAGATCTTCTCTGTCGTCGAAGTTTGGAGATTCAGACCCGCAGCATGGCTTCACCGGGAGGCTCAGTCGTGGTAGTGGTCCTCTTCTTTCAGCTTCTCTTTGGTTCTCTCATTCCAGTGGCGACTCTGCCTTCTCAGACCCAGAGACCTGCTTTTTATGACGTTTTACCCCATTCACACAGCCTGGCTGTCAATCACACAGCAGGATGGCTGTCCTAGCAGGGCAGCCACCTAGCCAATCAAACCAGAGTGCGACTTGGGTTTCCAAGGGAACCCTGTGCAGGGGGCCTAAAACCCCTCCCTCACATCCTGTCCCCCCAGACTCTCAGGCGCCTAAGGAGGGCTTCTGTGCAGAAGCCTGCCAAAGGACGGCGAACAAAGGAACCAAACCTGGTTTGGCACGCAGAGTAAACGACGAGAAAGACCTTTACAAAAATAAATGGCGAATAAACCCAGCCGGAACCAAATAAAAGTAAATGGGGTCCAGGGGATTTAAGTTTGAGGCTACCAAGATAGCCTAAAATAGTACCAAGGCTATTTAAATAAACAGCGGTCGGAAAAATATGGTAGATACCACAACCACCAGCCAAATCTTAAAGAAAGGGGAATTAAATAATGTTCCATGAGAGACAGACAAAAAGGGGTAACTTTTAACCCTTTCCAGTACTCTATGTAAGATAGGTTGTACTGGGTCTGTAAATTAAAAAAAAACTAATAAAGTCAATGGCAACTTTACATGTTCTGGGACACAGTAGTCAGTCACAGAATATGGAGTTTAAAGTGGGAAGTCTGACAAAGACAAGCCTGTGTCACTGCACTAAAAGTGCTGTGTAATAAACAGTAAAAAGATGATGCCTATGAAGTAGGTGAGGCTCCACAGTCTATAAACACAAAAGTGTTAAACACATACACAGCAAAACACATGTAAGAGTGGAG